>NW_010972731.1:6521997-6601334 GCF_000737465.1 Haliaeetus leucocephalus | reverse complement strand
CTGGCTGTGGGTTGGGGAGACTGGGTGCTGCAATGTTTCCTGACCCCTCTGACGCTTTGCTGGGGGGGGGGAACATCACCCAGGAGCGGCGCGGGGGGCAAACGTACAGCCCTGGGTCCTGACACCGCAGGGTGCGGGAACTGGAGCAGGACTGGGTGCTGGGACTGGAACAGACACGGAGGCAGCCAGACTGGGATGCTCGGTGTGTCCCCCCCCCATCATGCCATGGATTTGGGGACCAACCGTGTGCTCAGTGCAGCCTCCAATGGGATCTTTCCCAGGATCTCCGCTCATCCAGGGCACATTTAGGAAGAATTTTAGGGTGCTTAAGCACAAGCCCATCACCCTGCAGAGGCCACGTGGCCCCTTCTCTCCTCCTGTGCCCGCGGTGGCATCTGCACATGGCTCGGGGGGGGACGGGGGTGAGCCAGCAGCTCTCCAGGCACCCCGTCACCGCCGGTCTCCCAGCCAAGGGCCTTTCTTGTCCCCCTTGCCTCAGTTTCCCCTCCCTGCATGCACCGTCAAGGCTGGCAGACAGCGATGTCTCGGCTGCTCGCTGGCTCTGTGGGGGTGCGTGGGGGGGTCCAGGGGAGGGGTCCATGCCTGTGGCTGTTTTCTACCCATGTCCCTGCCAAAATGAAGCAGTTTTTTCTCATTAGGATTGCACTGTGGTGGAGCCTTTTGCCCATCCCCCCTGGCAGGGGGTCTTTTATCCTCTGGATTCACCAGGGCCTGGCCTGCCCCGTGTCAAACCTTAATTTATTGGAAGTGCCCAAAGATGGGGTCTCGGAGGAGGGAGTTATTCAGGCAGCAGTGCTGCCCCAGCACAGGGGGGGACGCGCTTGGCTGGGGGCTGGCCACAACTGGGGGACCCCCCAGCTCCACTGCCCACCCCCTCCACCCCCCAATTTTGTGGGTGCTCAGTGCCTGGTCTCTTCGTCGGGAAGGGGTGAGCAGGAGCGGTTTGGGCACCCTTGGCTGTGCCGGCACAGCCGCAGCCCCGTGCTGGGAGCAGAGCTCCCTCCTCGCTGCTGACATTGCTGTCCCGCTGCTGGGGCATGAAGGGCATCGCTGCGGGAGATAGCAGCGTTATCTCCCGGTGCAGGGCAGGCAGCAGCACCGAGCGTGACCTCCTCGCATCGTCCCCTCCTGGATGGTCACCTCTCCTACCCCTGCGGCTGGGGGATCTGCATCCCCCAGCTCAGCTCCTCCAAGTCCCCACTCGGGTCAATCCCACCTGAACGCAGCCCGGTTCCCTGCACGCCTCCGTAAGCCGGGAGAAAATCCATGCTGGGAGGATGCAGGAGGGGAACAGCAGCCCTGATGGCTCCAAAATGTGTCCCCTCCAGAGGTACAGGGAAAGGTGTGATGATAAATGGCATCGACATATTCAGCCGGCTCTAACTAATGACCTCCCCAGCACTCGACACATTTTCCTGGCACGCTGGCTGTTCAGAATATTGTTGTAACATTTAACTCCCTTTTAAAAAAAAAAAAAATAAAAAATTATTAGCCGTGCAGTTGGCAGATTGCTGGAGACACTTGGATTCTCTGCGGGAAACCGCTCCGCGGTGGGAGTTCGGTTGCTGCAGTTTAGTGGCAGGAGTCATTGCCTCTAATGTCAGCTCATTAGCTGGGGTAGTCCACGGCATCGCTGTGTTCAGAGCCCACGGGGAGCTGTGGGCCGTTCCTTCCCGCTATTAATATTATGGGCCTGTTTTGTTTCCAGCGTGTTAACGCTATTAGCGCTGCACAAGACGTGTGGCACGAGCGGCAGGGGATGGTCCCGCTCCCGCCTGACACCCAGCACGGGTTTGTCTCCACCGAAGCTGGGGCTGGCGATGGGATTAAGGGGCAGCGATTATTAGGGGAATTTTTGAGTTTGTTCCCAGGGGGTAAAATTGTGATGGTCAGGGGTGCGAAACTCCTGTGGAAGGAGGCAGGAAGGGGGATGGAAGCTCCTGTAACACCTCCTATCAGTACTGTGGGGTGGTTTTGGCTGTGGGGAGATGTCAGGGTGATGCTGGAGAATGGCACTCGTGGCCCAAGAGAATGCAGGGTGACCATGGGGCCATGGTCCCCAGCCCGTGCCCATGGCTGAGCCAGTCCAGCCATGAGTTTCCACAGGTTCGCACGAGCCCTCTCCCAGCCTGAGCCTCCCACGGCGGCAGCGTGGGGCTCCAGCCTTCAAATTAAAACCAAACCAGAAATTCAGCTTTCAGCAAACTTGAGAAAGTGTATTTCCAAACAAAACCGTGCTAAATAAAGTACTAGCCGCAGGCGGCCGCCTGCTCCAACAGATCCACTTTGCTCGCCTTTATTTAGCTGCCGTCTCCCCATGCTGCCGTTGCCAGCCTGGGGCTGGGAGGGTTTGTCCCCCCCGAGAGCTTTGGTGTTTTGGGGACGACTCAGTCCCATAGCTTCAGTGAATGTGGGGTCCCACGTGGGACGTGGGCTGTGTCACGAGAGCTGCCCTGTCTCTGAAAAGTGTCAGCCCCTCAGGTCTGTCCTGGCATCCCCCCACGGCAGAGGGTTCCACGAGTCTGGGGTGCTCAGACAGGGTGAAACCCTGTGTGACATGGGAGGAGGGGGAGGAAAGAGAAAGGAGGGAGAGAGGGAGGGAGGCAGAGAGGGAGGAAGGAAGGAAGGAAGGAAGAAGAGAAAGAAAAATAAGGGAGAGAGAAAGAGAGGAAGAGAGGAAGAGCAGAAGAAAGAGAGGAAAAGAAAAAGAAAAAAGAGAAAAAAGAAAAAGAAAAGAAAAAAGAGGAAAAAGAAAAAGAAAAAGAAAAAGAAAAAGAAAAAGAAAAAGAAAAAGAAAAAGAAAAAGAAAAAGAAAAAAGAAAAGGAAAGGAAAGAAAAGGAAAGGAAAGGAAAGGAAAGGAAAGGAAAGGAAAGGAAAGGAAAGGAAAGGAAAGGAAAGGAAAGAAAAGGAAAGGAAAGAAAAGAAAAGAAAAGAAAAGAAAAGAGAAAACAAAAGGAAAGAAAAGGAAAGGAAAAAGAAGAAAAGAATGAAGAAAGGAAGAGAAAAACAAAGAAATTTGGAAAGAGAGGAAGAGAAGAAAGAAAGAAAAAGAAAAGACATGAAGGAGGAAGGAAGAAAGAGAAAAGAAAAAGAAAGAAAGAAAAAAGAAAAGAAAAGAAAAGAAAGGAAAGGAAGAGAGAAAGGAAGAAACAGAGAGAGCAAGAAAGGAGGGAAGGGGGAAAGGGGGGAAGGCAGAGGGAGGGGAGCGGTGGTGGTGACTGGGGAGCCCGAGGGTCCCCGGGAGCGTCACCCCCGGGCGAGAGCGCGCTGCTGCCTCCACAGTCACCCGGGCACGTCTCCCCTCCCAGCACAGTTAATCCAGACCCCAGCTAATCCTCTCGCAGGTCACTGGGAGCTCATTGCATTTTGTTCACTTCTCAAATGCATCTAGAATTAATTAAAAAAAACAAAACCAACCCTAACAGTACATTCATCCTGTGGCAAAAGCATTGGGCATACTCCCTTGGGGTGAGCCAGAGGGGTGGTGGAGAAGCAGCCTTTTCTGGCTCCAAATGCTCAACTCTCATTAAAAAGGAGGAGAGAGATTAATGAATGCAGTCGGTGTGGTCAGGAGGAAGACTCTGGACCCATGACCAGGCTGGAGTTTGGCAGCGTGAGCCTGTAGCCAGCCTGACACGTCAGCTCTGCAAAGCCACTTTGGTCCCGTTTGACTTGCAGTGACTATGAAGTTGTAAATATTCACCATTAATATTAACTGTTCTTGCCTATTTTACTCTTCCCCGTGGCTGTAAGGAGGGAGAGGATCTCGTGCCAACTGCCCCAGCTGGGTGCGAGCAATCACTTGGTCTGCTGTCATACCCAACAAATAACTGCGGCACTTGAAAAATCAGCTTTGGGGTTAAAAAATGGTTGTGCTGGGATTGCAGCAGATGGAAATACGTTGTTTGGCATATAAGATGGTGGCACGCGTGGGTCTGTGTCCAGCACCTGGGAGGTTTGGGCAGGTTGTTAGTGCTCCTGCTTGTGGTGCTGGGCTTCTGCAGGGATTCTCAAGTCCCAGGCTAGATTTGGGGAGAATTTCAATAAAAGGCAAGCCAGGGTATTGCTGCTGGCCAGGCTGACGCAGTCCCAGGCAGGCTGTCCCTGGCAATCCTTCCCGGTGCTGGGCTGGCCCTGGCCACTGTGTAATGGAAAGGGTGTGCTTGTCCCAGCGTGTCCCTGGGCACTCGAGCTGATTGCAGGAATCGACCGCATCGATCCCGCCAGCGGATCCGACACAGCACGTACAGCCCGGCGGATTCGCCTGTGCCTCTAGGCATGAGCCGGGCACCTCTGCGCTGGGGGGACAGGGTGTCGCGGGGGGCTTTGCACCCACTCCCCCACCACGTTGCTGCCCCGTGCGTGTCCCACCGCCAGCAAAGTGGTTTCATCCCCAGTGACACATCCCGTGTCGCTAAATAATAGGATGAGCTGCGACAGGGAGTGGTTTGAGGAGCACTCCTGCGGTGCCACCACTTTGGGGTGCTCGGGACGTGCCATGTGGCTTCTCCACAACCCATCCGCTGCCTGATGCGGCCCCACGTGCCGCATCGCAGAGGGGTTGGGGGGGGCCAGCAGCCTGGCAGGGTGCCGCTGGGTTCCCCCACCATGGGCTCACCTGCACCAGGGAGTCCACCCGGCTTGGACCACCTCTCCCATGTCCATACCACCTCTCTCCCAGGCAAAGCTGAGCGTAGGTCCCTGGCCCTGCAGCTGAACCCTCCAGAAGGGATCAAAACAGCTCCCTGTTCCCCAGCGGCAGTTGTCCCTTTATAAGACTTGGCCAGCAAAACCCATCTGTGACCGTAGATGGCTCCATGTCCCAATGGATGCGTTGGGAAAGTTGCTCCTCAGGACATCTGCCCTGAGCAAGTGCCTTCTCTGGGCCTTCTCCAACCGGCTGCACATTGGCCATGTCCTCTCCCATCCCCAGGCTAGGGGACGGAGGTTAAATCCACATTTTCCTGTGGTTTCCCTCGACCCCAGAAGAGCTGGTGCTCAGGAGGTCGAGCGAGTACTGCTGCGATGTGCTGGGCAGCGGTCCATCTGGCATGGGCAATGTGAACTGATGGAGCCGCTTTCAGGCGTACCTTTATTAATATCTCTGCGCTAAGGAGAGCGGCTTGGCCTCTCTGCTTTCCTCTCCAGCAGCCTGACCCTGCTCTGACAGCAGAGCTCATGAGAAAAGCAAAGGGGGGGAGACTCCAGTGCTACCCGAGGTTTTGCATCCGCTGGTGTCGTTGAGGGTCCCACAAATGCCACGTCTCCCCAGCAAGGTTTGCTGACTCGCTTTGTAGTGTGAAAGAATAAACTCTAAGACCTTCTTCCTTCTTCGTGTGTGGTTTTTGGGAGCAGCCTAGCCATAAGAGTGAGAGTAAGGGAAGTTGGGGTGGTCCTCGCTCAACATGCAGCCACCTTCGTCATCAGATCCATGGCCAAACACCCCCTTGGGTCCTTTTGCCGTGAGAGGTAACGGCTGTGTCTTTGTTTTCTCATTGCAGAGCCTCTCACGGGATCCACGTGGTGACGTGGCAACCAAGACGTGGAAGCTTGGGACTTCTCTTCCACCGCAACAGAATTTGGGGGGTGGGCAGGGGTGGGCCAGGGGGACATCAGGAGTCGCAAGACCCTTCACCTTCACTGTGGGCTTGGCTCAGGGATGACTGCAGGCAGAGTCAACCCTTACAGCATCGTGTCCTCCGAGGAAGACGGGCTGAGGTTGACCACCATGCCAGGTATCAACGGCTTTGGCAATGGGAAGATCCACACCAGGAGGAAATGCAGGAACAGGTTTGTAAAGAAGAACGGTCAGTGCAACGTGGAGTTCACCAACATGGATGACAAGCCGCAGAGGTACATTGCAGACATGTTCACCACGTGCGTTGACATCCGCTGGAGGTATATGCTCTTGCTCTTTTCCCTGGCATTTCTGGTGTCCTGGTTATTGTTTGGGCTGATTTTCTGGCTAATTGCACTCATTCACGGAGATCTAGAAAACCCGGGTGGAGACGATACCTTCAAGCCTTGCGTTCTGCAGGTCAATGGCTTTGTGGCTGCTTTTCTTTTCTCCATTGAGACCCAAACGACTATTGGTTACGGCTTCCGCTGCGTGACGGAGGAGTGCCCGCTTGCAGTCTTCATGGTGGTGGTTCAGTCCATCGTGGGGTGTATAATTGACTCTTTCATGATTGGTGCAATAATGGCAAAGATGGCCAGGCCCAAAAAACGGGCCCAGACATTACTTTTCAGCCATAATGCAGTAGTGGCAATGAGAGATGGAAAACTCTGCCTGATGTGGAGAGTTGGGAACCTCCGGAAAAGCCACATAGTAGAAGCCCACGTACGAGCTCAGCTAATTAAGCCCAGGATCACAGAAGAAGGGGAGTACATACCTCTCGACCAAATAGACATCGACGTGGGGTTTGATAAAGGCTTGGACCGTATCTTCTTGGTGTCCCCCATCACCATTCTTCACGAGATCAACGAAGACAGCCCCTTGTTCGGGATCAGTCGCCAGGACTTGGAGACAGACGACTTTGAGATTGTGGTCATCCTGGAAGGCATGGTAGAAGCCACTGCTATGACAACGCAAGCTCGGAGCTCCTACCTGGCCAGCGAGATCCTCTGGGGCCACCGCTTCGAGCCTGTCTTGTTCGAGGAGAAAAACCAGTACAAAGTAGACTATTCCCACTTCCACAAAACCTACGAGGTCCCGTCCACCCCCCGCTGCAGCGCCAAGGACTTGGTGGAGAACAAATTTCTGCTGCCCAGTACTAACTCCTTCTGCTACGAGAATGAGCTGGCCTTTATGAGCCGCGATGAGGAAGAGGAAGATGATGACAGCCGGGGTTTGGAGGACCTGAGCCCGGACAACAGGCACGAGTTCGATAGGCTTCAAGCCACAATAGCGTTGGATCAGCGGTCGTACAGGAGGGAGTCGGAAATATGACGCTTGGTCCTTCCACTGACTTTTCCGAGGGTATTTTTTTTCCTCCTCTAATCTCTTCCCCTACAACCCGCTCAAATTATGCAGAACAATGCAAGTGCCATAGGAATGCTTGAGAAATTAGTATCGTTCATAGTTTTCAGTTTCATCGCAATAACCACTGAGCGGTCTGCAGGAGGGGACGGTGGCAGGCCACGGCGCACCTTCCGTGCCCGGCACCTGCGGCGGGGCCACCGGCTCTTGGGGGACGGACGGACGGACGGACAGACAGACAGATGTAGAGAGGAGGGTCCGTGGGGCGCAGGCAGGCGCTCGCCCCGTGCGGCCCCGCAGGGCTTTGCTCTCCCCGTGGGGAAAACGCCAGCGTTTTCTTGGAGCCGAGCACTGCGAGATCCAAAAAGAGGAAGTATCAGGAAACAAATCTTTCTCTCTCTCTCTTTCTTTTTTTTTTTTTCCTTTTCTTTTTAACTGAGCAGCAACAACAAAAAAAATTGCTCCTTCCGGCAGGTGGTCTGGGTCAGTTGCACAAGAACAACACTTGAAATAACATGCAACATTAACGTACTTCTTTTTAATTTGGGAAAAAGCGGGGGGGAGGGAGGTGAGAGGGTTTTTAATTTTTTCACCGTACCGTTTGGGAGACTGTTTACCAAAATAATAATAATAATAATAACAATAATAATAATAATAATAATAATATTAAATCTGAAAGAAGTGATTCAGTATTTTTTAAAAGTGAACAAGGGAATGAATAAGCCACCGGCGTCCTTTGAGGGGGTGACTTGCTGGGCAGATGCAAGAGCTAGAAGACAAGACTGCATCCAGTTTGGGGGTGGGTTTTTTTTTTTTCCACTGGCATGGCTTCATAGGCAGAAAACAGATGTAAGTGGCTGGAGGTCCGTGGCAGTGAAACCAAGTAGCGTAATTACTGGCAAAGTAGCTAATAAGGAAAAGCCAGATTGTGATAGAAAGAAGCATTGTAAACACAGTAATTAGCCAATTTCTGGAAATATTGATCTTCAGGGTAGAAATGGGGTCTGGGGCATCAGCTGCTGAAGTGCTGGGTCTCCCCCAACATCTCCGATGGGGAATTCATAAGTTTCACCAAAACTGGGACAAAATAGTGAAAAGCACAAAAAGGAGAGTGGAAAGCTCTCAAATTTGGGTATTTTCTCACTTTTCCAACCAATTTGGTATTTTCTCGCTTTGAAAAATCATTTCAAATGTGGAAATCAATGTGAAAGTCATCTCGTTGGGTTGCACTTCTTCTAGCACAGGAGCTGCCTCTGTGCCAAGCTGGGATTTATGAATTCCCCGTTCACCGGAGAGTCCTGCTTCAGAGGCAGATGCTTTTCCGAAAACAACAGATGCCAGTTGAGAAAACCACCCCGTCTTGTGCTTCAACCCGTCCCCACGTCCCGGCCTCAAGGTGTATTGTGCCTTAGAGATGCAAACTCATTCCTTGCCCCAGCCCTCCTCCACGGCACCCCTCTTGCATCCCCCCCACCGGCGTGACATCCCCTTTGCTCTGCCCCCATGAAAGCGCCCGCATCCCACCGTCCGCTGCGTTTTAGGCTGCCCTTGATGGCACGCTGGTTTAGCTTTTGCTACGGCACAAAGCAAACCACCCCGTGCGTGGGAAGCCTTTGCTCCTGCCCTGCTCCCTGCCTTTGCACAGAGGGAAGGAGCCGGGAAGACACGGCTTGCGGGTCCCTTCATCCCGGCTGTGCTGCTCATTGGTGCTCTGGGAACCAAAATTTGGCTCCCTGTTCCCCGTGGCCGTGGGAAAGGCTTCGGTACCCACAGGCATCCCACACCCAACCCTGGGAGAGGAGCCTCGGCAGCACCTGGCCTCAGGGAGAAGGGGTTGAAAGTGGGATCCCCGACACTGTTTCGGCTGACAGGCTCCCGGTGCTTTTCTCCCCCCTCCCCACCCACATCAGGGAAGCCGTGTCCCGGGGTTACAACTTGCATGTCCAAACATCAGTGGCAGAGGCAGAATTTGTCCTGTGTCCCCATCTCCTTCTTGCAAAGGGCTCTGGGGAGCAGCTGCCCCCGTGCCCCCCCCACTGCCCTGTGCCTCCGAGCATCACGTCTCACCGGCCGGCCACGGGATGGGGACCGGGACTTCATCCCCGCAGAGTTTCTTCCCACCTTGTTCCCACCAGCATCCATCACCGCCATGCCATGCTGCCCACCAAGGGGCTGCTCTAATTTTGGCTTCCTCTAAAAACCAGCCACTGGGAGAAAAGAGCCCCGGGGGGCAGCGCCGGGAGGGGGCCAGCCGTTTTGGCACCAAGTGCCCCAAACGGGCTGGCCCCAAAAGCAGGGACACATAGGGATGTGACATCGAGCTCTGGCCACGACATTTGTGTTTCTAAGGCGGTGAACACGGATGCCATCCTATTGCCAGTCCCTTTGCTCCCGGGGGGGAGATGGTTTTGCCACTCGCTTTTTGCCCCATAGCATCTGGGGGGGAGGGTGGGAAGGATGAATGGGGGGTAGAGAGATTTTGTGCGTGCACTACTTATTTATTTTTTTAAAAAAATGCTTTTAAGTCATTTAGGTTCTTTTGAATAAATAATAATTATAAAAAAAAGGTGCACATCTTGCTGCTGTAGGGTTCTCAGAGGGTTAATTTCTTTATAAATATATATATATATCACAGTAAATATTTGTATAAAAATGAAAGAGAAATAGAGATGTCTTTAAGTAAATTATTGCTTTTAAAGAAACTTCTATGATTGTACAGTGTTACCTGGGAGAATAGAATAATATATACAGATGTATTTTTAAACTGCTGTGTAGGAGGATGTGAACTGGGCTGGGGAGCGCCCGCGGCCGGCACAGAGAGGGGGGGTTTGGACCCTCCCCGGCCCCCGTTCACGCACCCCCTTCCCCAAACCCCGCTAGTGAGGATCTAGCTCTGGCGAGTTGTCATATATATACATCATATAGTCCTCGTCCTGGCCATGGACCACGCCGGTACATAGTGTATAAATATTATTTTTGCCTACGTGTGAGTGCTCTGAGCTACTGGTCTTTTTTCCTACCATCAGGGAGCATTGGGAAGGCTGCCCAAGAGTAGTTTTAATCACATGAATTATCAAAGAAAAGGGGGGGAAAAAGAAAAAAAAGGTGAAAAAAACCAAAAAAGTGGTGTTTGTTTGGCACTCAGGTTCCCCGGAGAGGCTGGAAAGGCACAGGGATGCTCTCGGGATGTGAGTTTTGGTGTCGATCACAGCAGGGATGGAGCGAGATCCCGTCGGGAAGGGGCTCAGAGCCGTGCGAGGGGACACGTTCCCCCCCAAAACAGCTGCCGGCCATTTCCTCCGAGCCGAAGCCGCTCCATCCATGGAGTTAACTCCGGCATTACACTTGATCTTTGGAGGATGGCAAAAGTCCGAGAAAGGAAAGAGCCGCTAATCTTCTTGGCCAGCATCCCGTAGGGATTGCCCTCGGCCGGGGCTCAGGGCAGCCTCCGGCAGCAGCAGCCACCCCGGCTGGGGACCGGGGGCCGGACCCGCTGCTGCTCCCACTCGGCTTCACCCCAAAAAGATTCACGGGTGAGAGCAGAAAGCGGCCGCAGCCCTGCACCCCAAAACCACCGGCTGGGAAGAGCATCCTGCGGCCCCGACAGACGCGCGGTGGCCCCGCTCGGCCGGGCGGTGGGTTCCCCGGGCTGGGAGCCGTCGGGACGAGCCTTAGCTTCTCATAACCCAATTTAGTGCACTTAGTCTTTTAGGGCTGGGACAATCACTTAGCGCTTAACCTTTTGCGATTCGGTGCCTGCTTGACCTTCAAACCTTTTGTAGGAGATGAATTCAGAGCCACCTTTTCTATCTTTAATAAGGCAGAACAAATATGTTTATTTTTAAACCCTCCTGCTCTTTCCTTTCCTCTCGTGCTGACAACCAAAAGAGTCCCCTGTGTGCGTGTGTGTCCCCCCCCCCATTTCTTGCACACCAAAACAAGTGTGTGGCTGCCGGGTCTGGCGCTCCGGCTGGATCCTGCTCTCCCACCGCCCCCAATTCAGGAATGCTGCCATGGGGGGGGTTGGCGCAGGGCAGGATCCGGCCGCGTTATGAGCAGGGAGGGGACGTGGGATGGTGCCCGACCCGATGCCACCCATCACCTCGCTGAGCCCCGGTGCCCGCCAGCTGTGCACATCTGTCCTGCTGGCCCCTCCCAGGGGCATCATCTTTCACCCATTCCCCCCCAAAAAACCACACCCCGGTGCTCCCCCAGGCTTGGCCCCATGTGGTTTGGGGACTGAGACCCAGCACCAGTTCACATGGGCAGGCTGGCAACTGGGAGCACTGGTTTCCCAGGGGTAAAACGCCAAGTCCGTTCGCTGGGGCGATGCTGACGTGCAGTGATAGAGAAGCTGATGGATGCAATGAAAGTATCTGTACCTTTTCCACCTCCGGTGTTTCTCTGTCTCATTGCACATATATTTGAGATATATGTGACAATGTATATATATATTTGTAAAATGTATTTCAGATGACAAAACTGGCCAATTTTATGTTATTTTAAATATATTATATATATTATATATAAGAGTCTCCAAAAGATATAAATAGACTAGAGAAAATAATATAAATATGTAATAAATGTATTTTGATCTATTTAAAATATCTCGCGTCATGCTGTATATTTTAAAGATCATAGGGAAGTGTCTGCCTGTAGCAAAATTCAAACATGGTTTCGAGTCTGTCAGTTGTCACACATATAATATATATGTGCAGCAAACTTTGAGCAAGACTGGGGGAGCCAGCAGGAGAAACACAGGGGTTTTTTTAGGAGCTTTTTTAGCAAACGTCCATCCTGCTGCCTCTAGGTAGGAGCAGAAACCCCACATCTGAGTTTTTCTTGTTATCCTGCAGGAGAGGATAATTTTTCCTGTCTGCCAGGGAAGGGGCTGCAGGGTTGCTCAGTGGGATGGGGGGCTCTGCAGTGTCCCCCGCTTCCCGCACAGCCCCGTGTGTGGGTACCATTTGCTCTGCTGCACTGATGGGCTTTTGCCAGGGGACCGGATCGCAGCGGCTCAGTCATGCGGGGAGTCCGGAGATAGGAAAACGTGTCTGGAACCCAGGCAGAAAGAGCCTAGTCATCCAAGACTGACCCAACAAATCTTCCCAGAGTGACCTTTGTCGCCCTTGGGCTCCATGAGGAGCTATTTCCTATGGGCATTGCTTCCTCCAGGGACCTCAGGGGACACCATGCCGCGGCCAAGTGACAGTTTAAATGTCTTTAATGGTATGTCACGGCTGAAGGAAAGCAGAGCAAGTGCGTGGGATGCTATTTACGGAGAGAATAATGGCCTGGTGGACACGGAGCCCCTGGATTCGCCATCCTGGATTTTCCTCCTGGCTTTTGCACCTGACTGTTGCAGGGAAGGGGGCTCGTGTACCAAGATAACTTGGAGAAATTATTCATCATCATTTTGCAGGCTGGTCATGGGTCTGAATCCGGGTAGGGCGACTAATGACCGATAGCTTCCACCCACTGATGACAGTCGGTTGGGTCCCATCAGCTCCATCCCTTCCCTCATAAGGGAGTTTTTTACCCATTAAAAAAAAAAATCACTGCCAGTCACTCACTCTAATCACCAAAGATAGGGCTGGGGCTAAGCATGATTTAAGAGCACAGCCTGTTTAATTTATCAAAGGGGAGACTGAGAGGTGACTTGATTACAGCATTTATGACAGGGAAAATACACTGGTACAAAGAGGTAACATAACATACCAGGGAAAGGCATAATAACCACCTCTTCCTGGAAGGCAAAGCCAGACAAATCTATCTTGGAAATAAGGGGCAATCTTTTAATAATGATTAGCTATTAGAACAAGCTACCAATATCTATCTCAATGCCTTTAAATGTGGACCAGATGCTTTTCTGGAAGCTTTTCTCTTGCTGAGGAGAGGAGCTGGGGTTATTGGGGGAGGTAATGGCCTGTTACAGGCAGGCAAGAGGTGAGATGGGAAAAACCTCCCCGCTCTCCTCCAGAACATGGGCTGGATCTCAGAAAGGAAAATGCCAGGGAGGGCGCAGGGGATGATCTTGCAGAGACCTGCCAGCATCTCTCTTGGGGACAAGTACCCAGCAGCTTCCCAAAGCTCTTGTGCCTCCTCTCTCAGGATTTGCTTTACCTTGCAGCAGTGACTCCTCGCGCAGCAGTTTGCACTACAAAACCCATCGCTTCATTTGTGGAAGCATTTAATGATTCAGGAGCCGGCAGCTCCCCAGGGACGATTTCCACTGCCTCCAGAATTCCTCCCTCAGTGGCTGCTTGTAGCAGAAATCCCCAGGGAGCTGAGCTGACGCTGGCACCATGGGAAATGTGCTACCAGGACGTTTGGTCCTTGCTTTATTTCCACTCCGACCATCCTTGTCTTTGGTGGTTAGAGCTAAACCAACGGGCTGTTGTCGTGACCAGGAGCAGCGGAGATGGGAAGGCAGTGGCTGCCTCCACGGGGAAGGACCTTGCTTACCCCTCGCAGGCATGGCCAGGGTGTTTTTGGCAGGGATGCTAGCCAATGGACTGTGGCTGGGGCTGTTTCTTAGCTGGTAACCTCCACTTTTAATACTCAAAATGTCTTTAAATGCTAAAACCCTCTCTAAACTCAGCATTACACCAGCCCTCGCTGACTGCCCTCCTGCCTCTTTACCTTTGGCTTCAGGGGACTGGGGCATCTCTCTGTGCCCTTGCAGAGGTTTCTGGTCTCCCAAAAAGCAGGCTATCTTTTCATCGGCTTGGATGGGTTTGGCTCAAACGCACCACCACCAAAATCTGGGTGGGCCAGTCCCTCTTGATCAGGCAGAGAGTGGGCAGAAGGGCTGTGAGCTCTGGGTTCCCACCAGGACGGAGCTGACATGGGTTTTGCACGCTCTGCTGCCCATCCCCAGGGCAGGACTTGCTGTGTTTCGCTGCCCAAAAACATGATGCCACGCAGGGAGGGCACCACATTGGTCCAACTCCTGAACTGGTGCGGATCAGTGCCAGGCAGAAATTCTCTGAACCAAATCCTTGGCGTTTCCTAATGAATTTTCCCCAGCCGTGCTAAGGCGATGCACCATATCTCAGAGGGGGAGAGGCAAGAACTTTGCCCTGGCCCCCCAGGAGATGCTGCTCCTCCACCCAGCCTGGATGCACCCTCTCTCCTGGCTGTTTCAAGAAGCTCAGCCCCTACAAACCCCTCCAGATTTGTTCCCTTGTCTACCTGAGTTGCCCCAGCATCATTCTGCGTGGCCGGGAGCAGCTCGGGTACCGCAGGGCGATACCCAGGGATGCTTGGTTGTCTCTGGGGGTAACCATAGTAACAGAGCAGCATCTCTGCTCTCCTGCTGGTAATTTGCTTTTTCATCCTGCATTAAGGTGGACCCTCTCTGACTCCTTTCTCCCCACCTGCCTGCCCTGAACAGCAACACCAAGAGCTCTCCGACTGAGGGGCCAGCTCTCCAGCTTCTCGTGCCACATCCCACCCCATCCCACGCCGGGTTTCATCCCGCTGTAGAACGGGATACTACCAGGGAACCAGCCCCCAGCATCCTGCGGGGAGACCGGGAACGTGGCAGCTGGAGTTTCTCCTTAACACAAATTTATAAGTGTGAGTGGGACAAAATTAGGGGTTTCCTTACACTTGTTGTTAAAAGGTCACTGTCAAGGTTAAAAACCTTAAATACTCTTTTTTTCTTAATTGTAAAAGGCCTCTATTAGTAATACCATGCCGGCTTATTAATATGGATTGAATTTTTCAGCACTGAATGTAATTATCACCCATTAAGTACTTTGTTCACCTTTCACATTTCTCCCCGCTTGGGGAAGGCAAACACATGAGTCAGCGTCCCTTTTTCTGTCAGTTTTAGGCAGTTTCGGTGACAAGCCGTCGTGAATCAGCACAACGCCGCAAAGTTCAGGTCACAAACGCTTGCCACAATGCTGCTCCTGGAGAAAAACAGTGATTTAAAGGAGGTAAAGGAGACCCCCGTCCTGACCCAAGGCTTTGGGGAAAAAAAACCGCAAATGAATAAATTTGGAGTCAAACTGGGCACGGTGGTACTGCTTTAAGGGAAGATGCGCAGAAGGCTTTCTGATGGGATATCAGGGTTGTGGATGGAGAGGGAAAAGGAGACATGTCCGAGCTGGCAGATCAACACCCCTTGCCCAGCCAGTCGATGCTTCCCCTCCTCTTCCCCTGCAGCTGGCACACTTATTTTGGCAATACCTCATTAGCATGTAATTAAGCCTTCCCCTCTTTGCCAGCACTGCCTGATGACCCCAAGCATCATGCCTGTCCCCCAGGCTGGGACGTTTCTCCTTGTCCTCTTCCAGGCTCCCTGCTCACTGGGCTGCGGCACCCGCGCAGGGTCTGGGTGGGGATGCTGGACACTCAGGGATGGCATTGGGGGGGGGTGACCCCAAAAGCCTGTTATCCGGGGGCTGGCATCCCTCCCTCGTGGGCTTGCTGTCCGTTTGGGTTCGTGGCTGACTCAGCCCCAGATGGTTGCTGCGAGCGCTTATATAACGGCGTGTTTTGGTGGGGGCCGGGGATGCGGTGTGCGGCGAGGAGGTGGGCGCGGGGGCGAGGGAGGGAACAGAGCTAAAGATAAAGCCTGGCAGCTCTGGCAGTGCTTTGCCAGGCCCCCCGGGAGCCGACAGGGGAAAGGCTTCTAGGGATCGGGCACCCCGCTCGCAGCCACCGCAGCCGCAGGGGCACGGTCCCGCTCGTCGTCCCGGTGTGTGGCTGGAGAGAAATAGCTTTTGCATCCCGCTGCCAGCAGCTGCTTTCTCCTCCCTGGTACCCACCGGGCACCGCAGGTGCTGAGCCGCAGCTCGCCCTTTCCACGTTCACCTTCCTGCAGCCTTTGCGCTGCCATTCGCAAACGGACTCAAAACCAGCCCTGTTCATTAAAACAGGGTTTTGGTTTTTTTTTTTTCCCCTGGTGTTTCATGACTTGGATGCAGCAAGAAAGCAATTTTGCGTGATTGCAGGACTGAACCAGACTGCCTAGAGCCCGCCCGCATCCTTCACCCCCCATCACTCCCTCCCTCCCTCCTGTACCCTCTGCTCTGCTGGTGACTGCCAACCAGCACCAAAGCTCGCGATCGGGTCAGAAAACTGATGTTTATTTCTCTTAAAGGGATGTTCTGGGTGACCTTTGACCTCTGTAGAAGTCTTCCTCTTTTGCTCAGTTTACAAATTCAATGTAAACACAAAGATGACCCTTGTTTTATGGGAGTTTTATTTTAATGCTCTGGAGATTTGCTAAATAAAAAGGATTCTAATATGAAGGACGTGCTGGGTGTGATGGCTTTTCTCAGGCGGGGCAGCCGTGGGGTTTGGGCCAGGTAATTAATAACTTGAGACCCTGCTCTGTGCCTGGGTGGGTGCTGCACATCCCTCAGCACCGGCGTTAACCATGAACCCCCAGGGATGGCTTTTATTTGCCTGGAGCTGCCCTCCGCAGGAGCCTTCCCCAACCCCAACGGGGCTGAACCCAGATTTAATCCCCAAAGCCCTTTTTTGCCTTGCATCAGGCCAAACACACGGGTACGGGAGTAACCCCAAGAAGCCTCGGAGGCTGCTTGCAAGCCCTGGAGCAAGGTAGATCCCTGTGCCCCGGTGGGGTGTCCTGGATGCTCGAGGGTCCCCGCTGCGGGAAGGGATGGAGAAGGTCCCCAGCCATGCCCTGGCGAGCAAGACGTCGTCCGCGGAGCGCTCCATACGGCAGCACCATAATGACGCCGGGTGTGGGGGCGATGGCGAGAACAGGCGCTCGGTGTCGGCAGGAGGAGCGCTGCGGGCTGGTAACAGCGCTCAGATGGTAGGGGGAAGTCCGCAACTCCTGATAATTAGGAGGAAGACTAAATAAATCCCTTTGAAAAAGACAATGGGGGGGGGGGAGGATGGAGAAGCTGGGGCCTGGGCTCCTGCCAGCGATGGATTTGCAGAACACAGTCACCCACGCTGGACGGGAGCAGAGAGGGGTATCGTCCCCGCAAGGTCAGGGTGACAAGGCTGCGGTGGGACCGGTGACGACCGGCACGCGGAGGGCTAGCGGTGGCCGTGGTGGTGGCAGCGGGGTCGGGTGGTTGCTATCCCAAGTGGTGGGTGTCTGGGTGCCCCCTCCCATGCAGGTCTCTGCATGTCCCCTCCCTGCCCCAGGGCAGGTCTCCATCCCACAGCCCCCGGCGCAGGGAGGACTGGATTTATGGGGAGCGGGAATCTGGGGATTACGCTGCCGGAGCCTGACCAGCCAAAAATTGTTAAAAATCAGAATATCCGTAGCTCAAATCCAGCTTAAAAGTCAAACCAATCATCCAAACCATCTGCCTCGCCATTGAAGATAATACTACTTTTATTGTTTCCATAAGCTGCTAAGCAGCTTTTCAGCAAGAAAAACCCTCTCTGCTGGGACATTTGCTGTGGTGGGACGGCATGATGGCCTGCCTGGTGGCTGCCAGGTCCTGCTGGGACGGGGAAGCAGGGCACGATGCGGTGACGTGGAGGATGCAGTGCAGGGATGGGAGAGCAGGAGTTGGTGCTGGGGTGTATCGCATTGCTCCATGCTGCGGTGGGGATAACGGCTCACGGCCGGCTGCCATCGCCTCCCCTGGAAACCTGCTGATGGAGGAGGGGGTTGCAGTACCAGCTCTCCTCCAAGACATCCCAAAACTTTTCTGGAGGCTCCGGCAGCTGAGGGTGATGGGTGACAGCCTGTAACAGGAGCTGCCCTTGCTGCTGCCCACCTGACCTTCTCCCCAGAGGTATTATTAGCCCGCTGAGAGCAGCCAGCCCGAGCCACGAGCTTTCCCTCCCCAGCTGCAGGCCAGGGAGAGGAGCTGTGCACGATCCTCCCCATTTCCCCAACGAGATGCACCCCGCTGAAGGCTTCGAGCCACTCTCCAAAGTCTGCTCTCAAATACCTGGAAGATGCCTGTGCCCAGCAGAGACATCAGCCTGTCCTGCCTCTTCTAGACCCTCCCTATAGTGTCCCACCGAAGTAGCTGCCATGCAGTTCACCGGCTCCCAAACCATCACCCCTCTCCCAACACCTCATTCTAGCAATCTCTAAGGCAATATAAGCTGATGTCTCTATTCCCATCTCCGGCTTCTCCAAGTGGCAAAAGCATCGTCTATCAAGCTCTTAACTGACATCCTTCCTGCCATGTAATTAACACCCCCTTGGCCCATGGATTTCAAAACAGGACATGTACGACTATGAAAAGGTCTAAGTCATGTTATTTGCTCTAGACTGAGAGAGCAGGGCACATGCTTGGGTTGAAGATGTGTCTGGGGTGAAAATTGACTGTTGTCTGTGAGTTTGTATTGATGCAGTAAGAGCCACAAGAACTTCTTAATGAAATCGCCCCGGAGTCACTTACATTATACATTCATGCTGGCATTTGGATGCTCCTGGCTTTGCTTAGGATGACTTTGCTTGGAGAGATTATTATCCCATGGGAAGACATACCTGAACCAAAACTGAGTTCTCCTCGCATGGAAATAAGGAAGGAGAAAGAGCTGTTAGATCAGCAACCAACAAGCCAACAGGAAACTGCACTTCTAAAGATCATCAGCTTTTACTTTGTCTTATTTTAAGTGCCTGGCAGCAAGCTGGCCCTTCTTTTCCCCTGGGAGAGGCAGAGTGTTGCCAACTCACACAAGTCTGTCGTGGGATTTGCTACCTCTGCCGCAGAGCCCCAGCTCCCAGAGCCGTATTGTTAGCAGAGACTCACTGTTGCTACCTGGAAAGCAACTTTGCAGCTACCACGGAGCATTTCACTCCAGCTCAGCACAACGGCTCAGGGCCGGAGCATCCCCCGGCTGTCCCGTGTCCCTGGCAAGGTTGGCTCTGATTTCATTCCTCCTTTTGAGGACTCTCCTGGATGCTTGGCTCCTCGGTGACATCCGACCATGGCTTGGCAGGGAGCGCGCTGGGCTGCAGGGATGACCCCATCCTTCCCTGCCACCCAGCCTCTGCCCAGGGCTCGCCTGGGGGACCTGGCTTGCAGCTGCCAAACCCACATCGCTGACTTTTAATTAGGGGGAGCTGCAATTAGTGGAACACCAGCAGAGTGGGAGGAGAAGCCCTGGCCTCTCAGTCTTGGCTGCTTTACAGTGTTAGACTGCAAGGTCCCTGACACCTTCCCTAATCAGTCCTGATCGTGACAGTCCAGCGACTGGGGTGTGCGTCGGATCTCCGGTACAAATCCTACCTGGACGCACCTTGCATGCAATGCAGCTAGCTCCCGTGGGCTAAATGTCTGCAGAATTTCATCCAGCAGAGCAGTCCAGTAATCTTCCATACAGAAAGACTGATGGGTGATATCCACAATCTTACTTCTCTGTGTGTGTTTGTGTTCTTTCTCCAAACAGCAATGTAAGGGTTATGCTGAGAGTGCAGAAGATGACGGTACTTTGTACCTGCATCCCTTCCACTGGGTGTTTCCAGTCCTGTGGATGAACACAGGCTCTTTGGTCTCAACGTCAGAGATATCCAAACACAGTGATCCAGGGAAACGCAGCTGGGAGGCAGCGGCAGGGTCTGTCCCTTGGAGCTATGTTAGACTCAATGCAACTGTTACCAAAGGTGCCCATAGATTTCCATACTCCACAAGCCATAAAGCATTCCCTGGAGGCCCAGCGTCAACATAAATCATCTGTTGTACGCATGACAACAAGCCACAGAAACCACAGGGAGCAGCAGGTGAGGCCGAGATTGTCACCATGCCCCTGCTGCACATGAGAACACGGTCATGAGTTCCCGATGTGGGAGCGGGTACCGCTGCCTCCTGCTTGGCAAGGACGGCACCAGGCTGGCAGAGGGAGCTGAGCCCACTCCGTCCATCCTCATCCTCCTGCTGTAAGTAGGATTTGCTGCTCCGAGCTGCAGAGAGCAGGTCCTTGACCGACGGAGTTGTGCTTGGGCTGCAGATCCCACCGGTGCCATTTCCGAGATGCTGGCAAGCATCCCCTCAAGAGGAAAGAAGCTCAGCCAAGCCTGAAATGACCTGCAGGGGCAGGGTAGGCTCCTTCCACTCTTGCATCATGTGCTGGGATTTATATAAAAGGGGATTCTTTGCAGGATGGCCTGACCCACAGAGGGTGACGTTCGCAGTGTGCTACTCCCAGACTGCAGCTTGAATACCCCCTGGATCAGGGTGAGCCCCAGCCTCTGCCACAGAGCACTTGGCTCCCTTTGAGGTCAGGCTGGACCCGTGCGTGGAGTCACAAGACAGGGCTCTGGGCCGCTCGTGCATGTCAAGTGATGCTACGCATGCCTCTAGCACTGCCCGGACCCCCAGCTGTGGCACAGCACCCTTGTCCCTCTCCTCATCCCACACCTGAAAAATTAAGGTCTTGTTTCTCATGTTGCCACGGTGCCACTCGTTGAACAAACCCCCAGCCCTCCACACGCCCCATTTTCCCAGACCCCAGTGCAGCTCTGTCCCCTCTCAGAAGCCTGTGAGCTACCTCCAGCCATAGCTGCTCCTGTGCACTCTCCAGACTTTGGTTAACTCCAGGCTCCTCTCTCTTCACAGCACCCTGGGAAATAAAAACCTCCAGGGATGCAGGCTGTTTCCAGCTGATGGAGAAAGCAGGGAGTGAACCTGCCGCTGGTGGCCACACTCGCTTCTAAGAAGGCTCTCTGCTGTGGCTGGGGATGAAGCTGGGATGGTTTCTTGTCTGCAGAGTGTCCCTCTGTGGCCAAGGATGCTGGCAGCCAGCGGAGTGTCCCTGGACCCCTGTGGGTACCTTGACATTGCTTCTGGAGGACCGACCCCAAGCCATATTGCTGCAGGACGTTTTGACTTAGAGCATCGCAGATGCCACAGCTTGAGGTTGGCTTCTTGCTGTAGTAGCTTCACTGGGTCCTTTTGGAAGAAGATATCTGGGGTTCAGGGGGAAGTAGGCTCCAAAAATCCCTGCTCAGGGCCATGATCAGTCTGGGATTGGTTCATCCTCGCAGACAGCTCTGATCCAGGCTTTGAACATGTCACAGTCCAGGGCTGGCATGACCTAGATTTTGGGTTGATTTATAGCAAAGGTTGGGAGGTTCAGCTCCAAATGGCTTGGTTGCCAGCCTGGTCTGCATGGCACAGCTGACCACTGCATACTGGGAATGCACCACATCCTCATGGCACTGAGAGGGAGCAGCGGGGAAACACCCTACTCCAGCAGCCCTCAGACTGGGCAGGACCATGAACCCAGCTTCTGCCCCAAGCCCCTGTGTCCTGGTGCTTTCTGGAATCACCAAGAAGCTCAGGTTTTCTTGATGTGCCTCAGGGACCCTCAGTATTTATTGTTGTGTCCAGGACTGCTGAGATTTGGCTACCTGGCCAAACTTGCCAACTCAAAGGTTACCTCAGCCACATCTACCAGGCTGACTGCTCTTCTGGAACAGCGTGGGGGCACCAGGAACAAACTGAGTTCCCAGTTACTGCTCAAACGCAACCCGGTATGGAAACCATTTGGAAAGAAAGCAAGCTCAGAGATGGAGACATTGCACTGGTCCTTGGGAAGCTGGGCTTCCCTGGTTCTGCCACAGTCTTTTGCATTTCTCCTTGGTGACCTCCCTTAATGCCCATGACTCAATTCCATCAGAAACTGGTTTCCAAGTCCTAATCCCAGTGCCAAAGCACAGGCACTGGTTTTGATTCCCTAGACTGAGTTGCAAAGCTATGAGCCGGGGCAATGGGAGCATCAGTGGTCCCTGCAGTGTGAGACAGCATCCCTTCTCCCACAAACTGGTCACCAGAGCGGGCTAAGCCAAGAGAAAAAGGTCCAGTAACGAGAGTGCAGCCACCCTGCCTGATGAGCCCTGCTCCCATCCCTTCCTGCTCATCACTCCCACGGACAAGTGCACACACGGCAGCAGGACAGGCGATGCCAAGCGCTCCTCGGGCACCGTCACCTGATCTCCGTAACCCGCTCCAAGCCCGGACAAAAATAAATCTGGGAGCGCTGCAGCGGAGCTGCTCTGGCAAGGCGGGCCTGGGCTGAGCCCATTGTTCCAGTGATAATGCTAGTTCCAGTGACTGATCGGGGAGAAATGCAGATATTCCCCTCGCGCCTCTCCAGCCTCCTGCTGCAGAGAAACCGTGGCTCAGTGTCCAGGAGCGGGTGGAAGCATTTGCTGCTGAGCAGAAAAGAACATGTTTTTTCCCACCATGTGAATTTTCTTGTTGATAGAAGGTTCCTTCCTTGTGGGCGAGGCTAAAGTTTCCACTGGGATTATTTTTTCCTTGGAAGTTTTTATTTGTTTAAGTAGAAGGGCAAAAAGCCCCTCACCTTGTATCCTGAAAATGAAAAGTCTGAAGCTCCAGCTCCCCCCATTCTGGCAGGGCACATCGGCCCTGCTGTGCAGCATCCTTTTGCTACGTAAAATTGGCATCTCCTCGCGGCTACCATGGTGTTTCCAAGCACGTAAAGAAATACCCATGGAAGGGAGTGCTGAGGCCTGCCAAACTCATTTCGGTTGTGACCTGAGTTGGTGCTTGGTTGCAAGGGTACAAAGCTGATGCAGTAGCAGTAACCTGGGCAGGAGCAGAGCTCGAACTGTGTGGTGACTGAGGGGACAAGTGGCTTCCAAGGCCCCTGCCCTGAGCAGGAGACATCAAAGTCCCTCCCATGCACACTCCTTCCAAACAGCCCAGTGTGCTCGCAGCCTGGCACGGTGATAAAACAGGAGAAAAAGCCAGATCTGAGCAGAAAACTAAGAGAGGAGGCTGCAGCAATATGGTCCTGGAGAAAGCAGGAGCACAACCCCTTGGCTTCCCTTCCCTGCTGCTACCCTTGCTTTCCAGTGTGCCTCAAGCTCCGAATGTCTCGGCTTTGCAAAGAGCCGATCTCCTGGTGTTTGCTGGGCCACAGCCCCATCCGCATCACGTGAATGCCAGCTTGAACTCTGGTGCATCCATCAAAGAGCCTACTGCCTCTCCCAGCAACATGCCGGGGAAATCACAAGGCATGGGGGTAAGCAGGTCTCCTTGTCCCAGCATGGTCCTGGGACAAAAACCCTGCCTGTCCCCATCATTCTTTTTTTTGTCCCAATCCCCCAAGACTGACTTCACTCACCCCCTCTCCCCAGGCCATACCTGGTTCTTCTTCTGAAGGCGTCATGACTTCACTGTCTATTTTTATCCAGCCCACTGCTAAGTAAAAGCAGAGTTGACACTGGCTTTTGTAAAAAAAAAAAAAAAAAAGGCATTTTTCTTATTGTGTGGGAAAAGATCCATGGGTTGGGTTTTCTTTTTCTTCCCCCTTAACTTGGAGATCTCCCAAAGCAAACAAGTGCGGTTAACTGGAAAATAGGATGATTCACCAGTCCCCTGGGCAGATGGTACCCGGGTCCTCTATTCTCCAGCTCCTGGCAAGGGAAAATGCCCCCTATAAAACTTAAAATAAATAGATGATCCTGTATCCATCACGGGATCTGTTTTGCAAAACGAGCATGTCTTCAATGACCTCCTGCATGTGCCCAGACCACTTGGTTCATTCCAGCTTGGTGTCCTGAACCAGAGGGGCAGTTTGGGGTAGTGCAGGGACAGATCAGGGGCGCGGGAGGTTTCCAAAGGTTGCAGCCTGCTTGTGGATGCTGGAAGCCGAGCAATGCTCTGGGTTATATCCCCGAGTGAAGGGATGGAGCTGCCTTGAGCTGCCGCAGGAGCTGGAGCAGAGCTGTTGCTGCGTAACAAGGTGTCTCCTCCTCCGTGGAGCATCTGCCACACGATGCCCTTGCTCTGGGGTGGTGAGAAGATGCTGACATAGGGAAAAGCTGGCCAGGAGATCCCTGTGGGTGAACGAACAGTGGGGCCAGAGCAATGAAGCAACATTTATCTTCCCCGCAGCCTCTGACATGTGCCACGGAGAGATCATTTTCTTCACGGTGTGACTCAAATCCCATCTGGATAGTGCAGGAATCCACTGTCCTTTCCAGAGATGGGGAAGGCCTGTCTTAAGTGCCCCCAACTCCTCCCTCCTGTGGGCAATGGGACCGTTCAAACTTATTTGTCCTTATTACATTCCCCTTACAGATACCCAAATTCTGGCCTCACGAGCAGCAGGGCTGGCACTGCAAGGTGGCCTCATCTCAGGGGCATCCTGAGCCAGCGATGCAGCAAAGTGAAGGGCTCTTGTGGGATGTTGGGACATCACAACCCCTGAAGAACATCCCGCAGGGGAAGTGCTGTCCACCAGTGTCCTTTCAAGGCAGGAGCTGTGACGGTGATGATGGTGCTGGAAAAGACTGGGGTGAAAACAGGAGCTGAGTGGGTGTTGGGGTGACCCGGGAGTGAACCGTTCCCTGTTGAGATGCTGGTTCCTGGACAGCAGGAGCAGGGCTGCGGTCAGGGTCTGCCTTTCCCTGCCTGGGACGTTACAACAGCAGAGGAGCCCGAAGCACAGGCTGAGAGGCCAAATTCCCAGCGCTTTAAAATTTCCCCTTGGAAGCTTTTTGGCTGCTGGAGGCCTGGGTTATTTCTGGCTGTGCTCGGCAGGAGCGTTTTTCTCTTGCTTCGTAGCAGGGCAGGGATGAACAAAGAGCTCAGCTCTCTGCCTCCACGGGCACAGCCCTGGCAGCACCGACTTGAGCTGTGTGCCCTCTCCCAGCTCTCCAGGCCAGGGATGAGCTCCCCGGCATGGGGATCAACTCATGAACGGCTCAGAAGTTTTTCCTCCCTCTCACCTTTAAATCAGATCTTTTCGACCCAAAGAGGCCAGCAGCCCCCGTTTGTCAAAATGGGCCCAGTCCTGCTCCCTGGATTTGCTCCTGCATCACTGCTAGAGGCAGATCAGAGACATTTGGGTTGCAGAAATGCTTCAGCTCCTAAGAGGGCTCTTGAGACAGAAAGAACAAGGTTTCTTAAGCAAGCCAGAGGTGATAAGCCTCTAAATAAGCGACAGCCGATTGTGGTGTCACCTCATTGCCCACATTGCCACAGCTGCTCTGGGCATTTTTATCAGCTTTGCCCTCCTCCCGTTGCCTTAGTATTTTATTCAGAAGCACCCACTCACCCCCCCTCATGCCTTGGGGTGGGCAGCAACCTGCTGCCTTGGTACCCACTCCTCCGCCTCTGCCCAAATATGAGGCTGTGACAGCCACTAGGTCACCTCTGGGCATGCCTGGAGAGGGATCAAGAGGAGGAATCCCATTTTTTTATGCCAAATATCTCAAATAAATCGTGCTGTTACAGGTTTAGAAAGAAAATACAGACAGCACCCAGGAGTTCTGGTTTGGTAGTGATGTGGGCACCCTGGGGGCAGGAGGTGTTTGGATCTGGGGAGTAAGGAATGGTTTTAGAGCTACGATTGCTCCTCTGAATTCCCCCTCCTGCTCCCAGTGAGGAGGCTGGGAAGTACTGGCTCTGCAGAAGGCTCTGATTTTGTACGGATATGTTCAACAGAGCCAGGCTTATCCTGGAAAGGTTAAACCCACCCGATGGACCGGTCCCGTTCCCCTCCCCAGTGCCCAGCGGTGTGGTGGTCAGCTGCAGCAGCAGGAAGGGAGTTGTAACCCCTGCTCTCCACCACCCACCCAGCTGCTCCTCCCAGCCAGCTGAACAAGCACCCAGCGCCGGGGGGTCGTGTTCTTAGTGGTCCCGGGGGCAGAGCGGTGAGGGAGGTGGGAAAGGCACGGGGCGAAGGAGACGGGGGCGAGAGATAGAGTAGCGACCTTAGCCCTGGCATCTGGAGCGGGGCGGGTGGCTGGGACGAGGTGGGTGGTCTCTGGTCCACACCACATCCCTGGAAAGGGCAGAGATGTCCACTCCGAGTCTTCCTGCGTGGGGAGCTGGCAGAAGTGCAAACGTCCCAGGGCTGGGGTTTGGGACTTCCAGGATTCACTCTGGCCACAAACTTTTTCTGGCCTGGCTGCAGCTCAGAGCAGAGTGATCTGGCACCCAGGATCCCAAACTGCCCCACAATTCACTCCAAATTCAGCCCCAGGGACTCCTTGCTTGGATCCAGTTCCCAGCTGAGCCACAGCAACCTGGTAGACACCAGTTAACATCTTTCCAGAGGGCTCAGGGCAGCTGGAGGGCTCCTTTGGTCATACCCCAGCCAGTGCATGGTGGCAGTTCCTGTGGATGTTGGGGACAGGGAACCTCTGTGATGGTGGCTGCTGGGGTGGGAAGGCTGTGTCTCCTCTGCAGAGGGGTCAGCATGGCATCAGGCAGTGCCGGGCACCCGCACGCTGCTGTTATCACCCCATGGGAGCTGCTCTTTTGACCTTTCCTCTTCCAGACCTTGCTCAGAGGGAAGGGGAATGGCAGGGGGAAGAGAACAGCCTATTTTAGCCCAAGCTCCCACTGCAGATACACCTGGAGGAGACCATTGCTGCCACAGGCTTCTCACAGACAAGGACCTTCTCCCTGTAATAGCCCTGCAAGTCTAAAATGGGGTCCAGCACCAAGCCCCACAAGGTGCCAGGAGACATGGGCACTGTCCTCCTGTCCCCGCTCCACCACACCTCCGGCCTCTGCCATCAGCTGCTGCTTTCCATGGAAATATGCTTTTTTCCCCCCTGATAACAAACCCTGCTCAGCGCTGTGTCTAACTGGACCCCCCCTGCAGCGCTTCAGCCTGCCAGCATCAATCCATTTCCCAGACTTGGTGTCACAAGCGCATCATGGAAAATAGTATTGATTCAGCAAGGTGGTGACTTAATTGGAGGGCTCCAGTGAGGCAGTGATTTAACCTTATTACCCAAAGCTAAGTAGAGCTGCTGGGTGCCCTGTGCCAGGGGGACCTGGTTGTGCTGTTGCCCAGTTCCTCATGTGGGAAGGTGCCTCCAAGGACATGTTAGCATTAGGGAAAGGCTGGGGTTATTATATCCAGAGCTGAGTCAGCACCTCGTCGTGTTGGAGTGTCCAGGCTCTTGATCATGCCCAAAGTCACAGAGGGGTTCAGATCCAGCAGACCCTCCAAGCTGCATCTCTTAGCATTGCTCTCTCCAGTGCTTCCCTCCATCTCCCGGCTTCTTCCTCCCCACCCCCCTCTAGGAAGCCTCTTAGTGTCAAGTTAATGTACTGCTTCAAAACAGCACGTCCTGGCTTCACAAAAGGGTAGAAAACCCAGGGGAGAGCACCCATTAGGAGACTTCCAGCCTGCCACCAACTCACTTTACAACCCTGATGAAGTCCTTTAACTCAATTTCCCCATTAATGCATCACGCTAACATGACCACCCCCTAACTCAGATGTATTTGCCCTCCTTTCCCTCAGGCCATGCAGCTTAGCTGTCTGGACATCTCCTTCGGGTCTCTGGGGCCTTTGGGACACAGCCAGGACAGAATTGAGCATCCCCAGCACTAAAGCACTGCTGTGAGATGGAGTCAAGAGCCCCAGCTGTGCCCAAAAGCAGCAAGGAGGGCGATGGAGGCAGCTGAGGTGCTCCTCGCTGGTGAGCAGCGAGGCAGCAGGTAGTGCAAGGAGGGAAGCTACAGCCTTTACTGACCCATAGGCTGGGGAACATGTCGTCTGTGGCCTGGGGCAGCTCACACTTACACCAGGAGCTCAGTTCCACAAATCATCAGGGTGATGACTTTAATTCTGAGTCCTCTCCTGCTGACGGCAATGATTTTTCCAACCGCCCTGACCACAAGCTTGCAATATCAGCCTCTACCATGCTGAGCCCAACAGAGCCCTGATCTTTCCTGGACTCCTGAAACACCACCACCATCCTCTGCTCCCTCCAGAAGCGTTTCCTATCCTCAGCTGGAAGCAGGTGCAGGCTCCTGATAACTCTTCTTTCTGTCCACAAAGGAAATGGGGCGTGAGAACAATCCTGTACACGCACAGCGTAACAGCCCTGCTCCCGCTGATCTGAACTCACACTTGCAGTTGACTCTTCCCTGCTCTCTGCCAGGCCTGGGAAAGTAAGACACCGTGAACAGAAAACAAATGCTTAAATCTCCCTAAACCAATGATCCCATCGATGTCTCAGCACAAGCTAACAACAAGGATCTTCTCCTCCTCCTCACAGTTGGTGGAGGCAGGACACAAGCACATGTTGGTATGACTGTCCCTGCCTTCAGGACTGTTGCTGCCAGCTAGAAGAGGGTCTCAGCACACAGAGAGCAGGTCGGTGCTCTCGCCAGTCATGGCAGGTGCTGGTATCTCTGGGACACTACAGGACTATATACACAGACTTGGTGTAACCAGCCTCAGCAGGTCGGTACTCAGTGAAGGTACTGTCTTAGTGGTCTCAGGAGCAGGTGGCTGGAAGCAACATCCTGAGGTTCATATACTCTTCCCAGCTGTGTATGAGCATCTTCCTGGCTCTCCTGCTCCAGGAGATCTGGGCAGTGAATGTGGATTCCCACAGAGAAGTGTACCATAGACCTGGTAGCCACATGTGGAAAAAAAAACAAAACAAAAAAACCAAAAACCAAACAAAAAAAACCAACAACAAAGCAGAAAAACTCCTGGAAACTGGAAAGAATCACAGAGTGAAGGGAAGGAGGGAAAAAGCTCCCTGCCTTCTAGTCCTTCAGGCAGGTGTCACGTGTAATGGACCCAGATCTCCTACAAAACCCGGGCAACTTCATCCCTTCTCACACGTGTACCCAGGAAAAGCGGACCACCAAGGAGAGGGTCAGGGAGCGATTGCCCTCTCTACTCTTTCCTCCCACCCATCACCAGCTGTAGCTGGCAAGGACAAGGAGCAGGGTTAGTGGGCTTTCTCTAAAAGCAGGGGCTGGAGGCACCATGCCCTCGCCTGGTTAACCACCAAACCCAATCCACTTGTCTCTGCACGTTCACCAAACAGTCACTGCTTCAGAGACACGTTCTCCCAAACACCCTCCCCTCACCGCCTCCTGCATGCAGAGACTCGTACGTCACCGCCTGTGGAGGAGAACCGGTGGGCTGGGGACCGAACTTTGGTCTGCGTGGGAAGATCCCCGCACGCAGCAGTAAGGGCGAAGTTTAACAAGGATGTTCAACAGGATCCAACAGTTTAAGAAACCCCAAGATCTCTCCCATGATGACTGGACGCTTTAATGCGGCAACAACTCATTAGCGGCATAGGAATGCCAAAAGGAAAGCTGGGGGGATGTGGGAAGGGGGAGAGAGACTAGGAGAGGATAAAGAGTCTGGAGAACTGCCGACCCCTGTCCTTTCTCACCCTTTGACATGCAAATCACATTTCCCTTTCAAGGAGCAATGAAAAACCTCTATATCTTGGCAGGGCTTGGAGAGACCAGGCTAACTCAGATCCATGGAGTAACTGCCCCCTGCAGCCAGCCTGAAATTGTACCCTACAGCGTATCACATACTCCTGCCTACATCCCCAGCAACCCCCATTTTAAACCCAGTCAGCACTGGGATTTCTTTGCAACCACAGGAGTTGCAAATAGGTTGCCAGGAGAGACAGATGCCAAGGGAGAAAGGTTAAACAGACATTGCACTCTGAGGGGGAAAAAAGAAGGATCCAATTCAGCTTTGCAGTTTCTAAAACGGTCTCATTAGATCCTGAGTGAAGTGTGCGCAAGCAGTTTTGGCAAGGAGAAACAAAAGACCCGAGAGGAGTTAGAGAAAGGATGAATGAACAAAAGACAGGAAAGCTGCACATGTTTTCAGTCCCTGAAGTTCACTTGTCTCTCTTTTAATGCCCAAGCACTTTTCTTCACGAGGCACCTTTGGGAAAGGTAGGAAATGGGGGGTGGGAGATTTACTACTACCGGTTTTCTCACTAGATCCTATTAAATAAAAAGAATGGGAGCAAGGACAAATTCCCAAGGCGAGAAAAAATCCATCATTAATTGATGGGCCCCTGGGGGACTGAAGCGGAGATGTTGAGCTGAATTCAATTACAGACCTGGTCAGAATCAGGCAGGAAGATGTGGCTTCTTTCACTATGTCAATTAAAGAAGTGACTGGGAACGATAGACTTCCCTGCACAGCCTCTGACCCATGAATCAAAACATGCTTCCATCCGGCACTGCCTGATGGCTCCGTGGCTCCCACTGGGAACATATGGGCTCATGGACAGTGCAGGGATGCCAGAAGGCATCTTTACAGGCTGGGCACTCGACAAAACTAAGCCTTGTGCCCTCTGCAGAAATTGCTGTGCTCTGCAGGAAGGTGGCATCATTAACAGTAATTAATTTGCAGCCAGTGTCCTTTTCCTTTGTGTTACCTGAGCAGAACCGAGTGCACCGCCTAGCTGCATTACAGAGCTTAGTGCAGCGGAGTGCCCACAGCTTACTCACGGGATTTGGGTATATAGTTTCTCAGGTCCCTGTTTAGCATTTCCCTTAGGGAACTAGGAAATAGCTGGCCACGCTCCCCTATGGCCCTGTGAAAAGAGACAAGGTGGAGAAGTTTTCAAAAGGTATCTATCTGGGCACTAAAAGCATAGCATCAAATCACACACACACCTTCGTGGCTGATGGAAGCAGGTACAGCTCCATTTATACCAGCTGGGTGCTGCCCTGCTTGCATCAGGAACTGAAAACTGGAGGGTACAAGAGAAAAAGCAGATGCCAGGGAATATCACATCTTTTCCCCTTCACCGTCCTCCACCTTAGGCTAGGTTTGGGTATGCCCAGTTTTCAGCCTTCCATCATTTCTCTTGCAAGACCATCACACAGTTTAAGAGCTCCTAGACATGCAGAGCTGTCCTGTCTAATCCACTTACCTTCTCTCTTCCTCCTGTGCCTTGATCCTGTCCCTTTGGCTCGCCTTTAGCATTTGGAGAACAGGCATCGATAGAAGATAATAAACCAGCAGCAATCCACACCTCAAACAATACAAAACCAAAGCACATGGATGCTCCTGGGCTGAGAAAATTTGCTAGGTGATGTCTTAAATGCAAGGCAGTGTACATATGCTGGAAGAAATAAGCAGGACAAACCATAGAAAAGGGAGAAAAGCAGCAAGGAAATTCCAGGCTCAGCCAGTCAGGGCTCTAAGAGCACGGCCCAGAGAAAAGACAGGGCCAGAGACATCTGTGCTGAGCCCTGATAAATTGGGGCAGAGCTGTGAGCATGGCCACATCCCTGCTTCTGATTCCTGCTGGGTACAGGCAAGCAGGAGTGTGTCCTTTCTTTGCAGGACCGGAGCACTTCAAAGGAACCTCCACTCCATTGGCACTTTCTCCTCCTGCCTGGGGTAACCTGCAAGTCTTCCCATTTTCAGCTAACTGCTCTCATCAAAGGATTAACAATACTACGTTCCTACTGACACCATTTTACACTTTAAAAAGGATCTCCCTTTCTCCAGATTCCCCTTCAAGGGCTGAAAGCATCCTTTCTTCTACTAGTTCCTGCTACTTTCCTTTTCCTTTGAAAACATTTATTTTATCGAACAGACTCCACTGCAACACATACAGCTTATTTCTTACCATCCTGGATCCATCACACCCGACCAGGTCACAGGATACCATGGGTTATTTCAAAGCCTTCCTAGCATCCTCACACACTCCCTCCAATAAAAAGCAAGAAAGCAAGAAAATTGATGCCAGAAAGGTCTGATTCCCCTCTGCCAGCACAGCCCAGAATGCAGGACTCCTAGCAATAAGAAGGATATGGGCTGACCCTGAGCTCTCTGTGGACTAGCTGAAACCAGGAGCACCATAAAATTAGCAAGAACAAAAAGGTCCTATACAAGCACTTACATATATATATCTATATATCAAAATATCGATATATCTATATCTTGAGTGCTCCTTTCTTGTTGGTGCTAAAGTAGCATTGCTAGCACCTGGAGAAGCAGATACTCAAGAGGTGGGCTAATTGACAGAATTATTCATGGCCAGTTAATGGATAACTGCTAATTAGTGGAAGAGGCTGAGCAGGGTGGTGTGTTGTTGGAAGAACTTCTCTGAGGCCTTGGGAGGGAGAAAGAAGCCAAGAACAAAGGATCTGTGCAGTGTCAGGCAGGGCCTGGAACGGGAGGAATTTCTGTTTCTCGTGTTCTCGGCTTATTTGCAAAGATTCCCAAAACTCCTGTAATGAACGGATGAGCAGGATGAGCAATGCTTCATTCCCGGCTCCAGAGCACAGTTCCAGCAGCCAGGGGAGAGGTTTGTTACAGTCAACAAAACTCAGCAGTGTGTAGGAAAAGGAGCTTTTCTGCTGCAGCTCCAAACATTGCCTCCAGCTCTACCTTTGCAGTGACCCAACCCAGACCCTCAGCTTGGGGGAGGCTGATGGTGTGGCGACCATAACTCGAGGTCTGTGAATTCCTCTGACCCCCACCACTGGAAAGGACAGGTTGTGGTTGTAAGTCAGAGCTCTGGGGAAGAGCAGGGAGGGGAAATGCCATCCCCCTTCTACCTGGAAGCTTTTGGGCTCATGCCTGAATCACTTCTCCATCCACCAGAGCATCTCCATGCTTCAAGACACTTCCAGCGTCTCTCCCCTTCTTTCCCTGCCTTTCTTTGCTTCCTTGGAGCTCAGAGGGTATCAAAATGTCATGGAGGTGAAAGAGAAGGCAGCCCCCACTTGAGATGGTAAGAAATGCTCTCCTGCCCCAATCAATAGGCACTACTGAGGAGAGGCTCCGGAGCTGAGCAGACACCACGTGTTTGGAGAGAGCTGTCAGCAGGAATGAAAGGAGGGGAGAGAAGGAAGAAGCATGTGCTGTACCCGCTGGCGCTGACTAAACCCTGAGGGTTTGTTTGCTTGGTCTCTCCAGCCCTCATAAAAGTCAAATGAGCTTTTTAGCTCAGAGCCTGTGGGGGAATGGAGAGGGCTGGGATAAGTGCGGCAGCATGGGCCATCACCTCCTGCATCTCCCCATCTGGGGGGGCCCAAGGGAGCCATTTCAAGTCCTTTGGTCTTACAGGAATACCTGGGTCTGGAGCTCCTTCTCCTGCAAGTTTCTCCTTCTGGGAGCAATTCAGTAAGGACATAACAAAGGTGGCCAAATCCTGGATGTCCCAAGAGGCTGCGGAGAGCACTGAACTTCTGAAGGGCTCAGCTTGAAGCTGAGCAGGGACTGAGGACCAACAGAGAGAGGAAGGCAGGCTCACCAACTCCTTCATCTCACCCTTCCCTCCCTGCTAAGACGTAAGACAGGACCAAAGGGCTGACCAAGACGAGGAGCATTTTGGAGTGATGAGGCAAAGAGCGCAAACGCTCGCAAACCCATTCCTCAAGCCTGGGAACTACCGTGGCAGCAGCTGAAGCAGCAATTTCCCCTGTCAGGAGGAAGGGAAGGAGTAAGGAGTGCTTAGCAGGGAGGTGTAAAGGGAAATCCTATTTTACAAGGGCCCAGACAGTCCTGCTTGTACCAAGTGACAGACCTGACAGGAGCATTTAGTGACAGAACGCAAACAGTGTCTGGCAGGTAAAAAACAACAGCGGGGACTCAGTGATCTCTGCCCCAGCGGGTATTTGGATGCTGAGAGACAGTTCCCAGGTAACACGTGGGGCTTTTTATTTGAAAACTGCTCCTTTTATTATTATCTTTCCTCCCACTGCAAAAGGCAAAGAGAAAAGAGACAGGGAGAGGGAGAGTTGTTTGACAAGCTGAAAACTTTTATGGGGAAAAAAATGAATAAGTGGGGGAAAAAAATGAATGGGGGGGGAGAATTAAAAGTACAAGTCACTTTGTAAAGAAGGAAAAACAAAGTCAAAAGGCTCAGGGCTGAGTCAGTGTGTTACAGGGTTCGTGAGGGAGACTGACTTTTGGAAATCAGTAATCCAAAGGGCTCTGCGTGTGTGCATAAAGTTATTGACTGACTGCATTACATCCACTTATCCCCCATTAAGCAGCAGGCTTCAGTTTGATCCCAAACAGCAAGGAATTAGAGTAACTCTACCCTGCATTTCTAGAAAGGTTTCCATCTCTCAGGAATCCAAAGTGCTCCAGCAGCCCTCCGGGGAATGCAGGACTGATATCCAGATGCTTCTGGGGTGGAGTCTGGCAGTAGGACAGGCTGGTGTGTACAGCAGTGATGGGAGGGAAACCCTTGTACTTCTCTAAAAAGCTATAGAATCTCTATTATGCAAGCAGAGTAGAAAAAGGTTGGCTTCCAAGGACATACAATATAATTAGCCTATCTCAGAACAAGCAGCGATTCCTCCCCTGCTAAGCTTCTCCCAGTTCAGCTTCAAACAAATCATCTCTCCTCTCTGCTCTGCTGGCTGTGTCTCCGCACACAAGAACCGGAAAGCTCGTAAAGTCTGGAAGGGACAGGCGGCTATATGTCTCCATATAATTAGAGAAAACTTTCAGTGGTAGAGCTGACTTAGGAAGTTTTTGTTCCTTTCTGCCCCCATTTCAGTCTTTCACCCCCTCAGCTGTACTGGTGCAACTGCTTGTGGATCTGTGGGGAAATCAGACCACAGAAATGATCTATTTAAAAAAAAAAAAATTGTGGGTTTTTTTTTAAGACACATTCACTTGCATCACTTCTGCAGAACAGGTTCCTTGCAGCCCTCAGTCTCAGAGCAGCACAAAGTTTGGTGAAGAGGTGGGAAGAAGCTCCCAGGGGTGAGAAGGAAAGTGAAGGGGCCTCAGGGTCCCTCCACCAGCTCCTGGTACCCCGAGGTGCTCTGCTACGGAGTCACCCGCGATGACCCCTGCAGCTCTGCCAAGCCAGCTCCATCCAGATGTCCCTGCGGCTGGCACAGGGGGACACTTACACTCTCTTGTTTCAAAGATGCTTTGCTTTGTGTCTCTGGCTTCACTGCCATGCCCCAGCTGACTTCCAGTACAGCAAAGCCGCTTTGTAACGGATGCCACTGAAACTGCTGCTTCTCGTGGAGCTAAAGAACTGGGCAGCTCTAAAGGAAGAGGAAACTGCAGCTCCCTCCAGGGGAAAATGAGTCAATTGGAAGTGCAGGGTTTCCAGGTCATCTCAGACCTCTAGTGCAGAATTGGGGAAAGACCTTGAAGGAATAGATGAAATCAAAGCATTTAAGCCCTGCTGTGACAGAGGTCCCAGCACCTGCATACTTTATGCCTTCGCTGCCTCTTCTCACAATACAGCTGGGAGGCTTCACTTCTGCTACAACATATAGCAGCTTTCCTTGACTACATTGTCTCTGTCCCGCACCACTCTCCAAATCCTCCAGGTGAGAGCTGGGGATGATTATGTTTATTGCCTTGAAAATAGCTGGTGTCCCAATGCCAACTAGTCAAACAGGGAGCTGTCAAACTTCCCTGTCCACCCGTCTGCACCCTTCAGACAGTGCATCTGAGAGGCACCTTGTTTATGGGCTTGACACTGGGTATGACTTAACTAGCTTTGACAGGGGTGATCCTATTTATAGGAGGAAGTTCTAATGCCTCTCATTCAATGTCATGTTTGAGAAAAAGTGGAAAATGAAACAGTAATGACCCCTGAGTTTCTACCTTCAGTAATGGAAATTTCAGCTGCTGACCTGGCCACGATGGGCAGCATTGAGCCAGTTTCCTCAAGGTCACCCAGAAGTTCCCATCACAGTTCAACTTCCCCTCTTTGAATGTCCTTCCCACCTTGGTTTGGCAGTCCTGATACATTTCAACTCTAGACCCCTCACAGTTTGGAGCCTCCCAGAAATTCAACCCCAGTTCATCTCATTCCATAAGGATAGGCATATGAGGAGCTGAAGGAGAGGTGCTACTGTCACAGACTACCATTCAGGAGTTGCACAAATGCTTTGCTAAACACCCCTGAACACAGGTCAAGCAGAAGACTATCCAGTCAACTACATTTGTTCCTCCATATACGCCAAAGACTTCAGCAGAGATCTGCAAACAAGTCTGTCTTTTTTTTTTTTCCTGTGGGGTTTTCTAGCATCTCAAAGGATGGCTGGCCACCCAGTTGGCCACCAGTGCTAGCCCTTTCAAAGGCCTACGGTCAACTCCTGCCTCACAGGGCTGTATCCAGAACCCACCAAAGGTGCACTGCTCTGTGATAAGCTGTGCTGGGAGACAGCACGCGTGCAAGGCATCTTGAGCTCCAGGCGGCTACGATGAGTCAGAGCCAGTCGCCTTTTCCCCTGCGGTGCAATTGTACCAGGCCCTGACAGCATCAGCTGGCTTTTATCGCTGCTCCACATCAGAGCTGTCAGTTCTGAAGACAATGGAAGGTGTGTGGAGGGGGAGGAATTGAGCATCTCTGCGCTCCGTTGGCTTCCCAGAATGATGCCAAAGTGGCGAGCAAAGAGTTTTTGATTAGCAGCCTGCTGCCGCAAGAGGATTAGCGAGGACGTCAGTGGCTGTGGCAGCACTGAAATTAAAAAGCAGTATTTCTTGAGCTTCCTCCGCTACTGTTTTGTGGGAGAGAGCTTGACTGATGGTGATGAGCGCTCTGGAGGGCATGTAGCCACTGGAAAATTCACCCATGCTCATGGACCCATGGATGGAGAGCAACTGTCTTCAGATCTACTAGCTCCGGTGGGGTCTGCAAAGGATTCAAGTCACCTCCTCAGTGCAAACTCATCTTCCCCTACGCGTAACTTCTCAAACTCACGTGTGGCTGTGGCAGTGACACCAAAGGAGAAGGAAAAGAGCCTTGAAAAGCAAGGTCTGGGGGCATTTAGTGAACAAACAGAAAACCTCAAGTGAACAAAAAGATCAAATCTTGCCAGCTGAGTTCTCTGCCAAGGAGGGGGGTGTTTGTGCCTCCTTCAGGCATATCACAGAGTCTCCTGTCCCCCAGGCTTGCTGGGAAGATCACCCACATGGATTCTCAAACCGCCCCTCGTGTGCGTTGTCCCATGCCTCTCCCTCGCGCTCGGGGGTAGCTTCCTGTGAACACCCACGGAATGATTCGTTCTCCCCCTGCACATCCCTGACGAGATGCCGATGGAAAGGCTGACAGCAGCTAGGCAGCTGGTGGGCAATGGCCAGAGTCCATTTGCCCATCAGCTCTGCCTTGTTTCATTGCTTCTCAGCAGACTTGTACCTGCCTGTTGTCCCCATCTGGCACTTACGCGCTCAAGTTCCTGCAGCATAGAAATCAGCTTTTTATTCTATTTGTAAAGCACAGAACACAAGGACTTTGATGCCATCTAGTTACTATGTTTATCCTCCTAAAACCAGAGGTAGGGAAAGTGTTGTTATGTTGATTGTTTTCCAGATACAGAAGTTATGTTCAAGGCAGGGTAAGTGATTTGATAAAGGTTTCGGGAAATCTGTGAACACTGTCAGAACAGGGTCTGTTTCTCCTGGATCTCAAACCAATACCTGAAGCACGAGTCCATCCTTCCCTCCAGAAAGTACTTAGAACAAGTCTGTTTCCCTAAAGTGCCGAGGCATTACGTAAAATAAATTGGCTTGCTCTGTGCAGGGCCAGGTACAATGGGTTTCTAAATTAAATCCTTCTAAATGGAATTTGTAAGACAGGTGTGAGGGAAGATACCTACAGGCTGGAAAGCTTAATCAGAAGTGAAAGTTGCTGAATGGTCCAGACATAGTCATTTTAGCAAGAATCATGTGGTGTTGCTGCAAAACAGCAACAAAATGGCTGTTGTGTTAATGATCCCATGCAACCTGCTGTGCCCACGTTACAGAAGTACTCAGGCACTGCGTCACCATGTTCCTGTGGCCTGCTGCAGTGACAGAAGTGGCCAAGTGTCCTAGGGCCCTCTATGGTCCTGGGCTATGGCTTTTCCATCCAGCTCCCACAGGTAAAATGCCTTGTGACAGCTGAGAGGCATTTCATCTCCACAGTGTTCCTCTGGAAATGACACGTGGGGGGAAGCACACATTCAGCATCAGGACAAAAGCTACAAAATAAGCAGGAAGAGAGGAAGTTTAATAATTAATCAGAGCTCAAAGTGCTGTCAAGTTTCTCCTCCTCCCTCCCTATGGGGACACAGAGCCATCACCAAAGATTAGAACTGATTGACTGACCAGGTCAGGGCAGAGAAGATGTGACAATAATGCAGTTTTCCAGCAATCGGCAGAGAATAAGAAAAATCGTAGTGCGCAGCATCCTGTGTGATGAACAGGTACCATATATCCATCATGCACTGCGCTGGGACCAGGCTAGCTGAACGTAAGCTCTCAAGCACAGGACAGTCAGAATAGAGGCTTGACTCCCTTTGATAGGACCATGCAAAGCCAAACCTGTCCAGGTTTCAGAGCATGGCGTTAGAATCTCCTAGAAGACAATTTACGGATCTCTTCCTCCACCCTCCCTCCTCTGTAGCTAGTTCCTGTTCCCTTGCTATGAAAAGTTTGGTTGTCTTCTCCTTTTTCTGGCTGAATCTTTCCACGGCAGTTAGCTGCCATGGTGATAGAAGTTACAGAAATTAGTAAGAAGAAGAGTCATAATTAACAATTGACTGACAGTCCCATCTGACCTAAGACAGTAGCTGAAAGCTACCTCCCACTTCAATCTGCTTGCCACAAAACAGCCAGGAACATGCAGATTTGCTAGCCAAGGTGGTTTGGCTATTTGGCTATATTCCTACAGTAGCTGTCCTCAGCTGATTTGGTGCTCAGAGCATCGGTGAGGATGTGTCACCATTGCCCTCTTCTGGATTGGCAACCAAGTCCGCTCCAAAGCTTGGGAGATGTCACCGTCTTGTGATGGCAACATGTGGTGACTCCAAGGGGACTGTTTCATAGGCGACCACTGGTACCTCATGCAGATGCTTTGCATTATTTCATTCAAAGAGCTTCAAGTTCTTCTGCGTTTCTCCTTCCAGCATGGTGACTACACTGCAGTGCAGATTTACAGCAGAGAGTGGATTCAAATGGATGGAGAAAGTAGAAAAACTTTACCACTAAATATATGGCTAATTCAAGATCTTTGTGAATGTGTACCACTACTAGCTAAAAGGTTGGTAGTTCAAAACCTCCTGGGAACAGCGGGATTTCAGGTTCAAATAAAAGGAGATGTGTGGTTAAGCTGAGAACTCCTTGCCACAGGATGTTGAAGAGGCTAAAAATGTATATGAACTTCAGGGGAATCTAGAAAAGTTTGTGGAACAGAAATTCACCGAAGGTTACTGATTACATAGAACTTCTAACCATTTATATAATTTATATTTCCAAATGAAATACATATTTATGGAAGAAAAGTCTTCCTAGGCACCCTCTTTGGGGCTATACATAAGACAGGGTACTGAATCAACCCTTTGCTGACCCAGTAGAAGCACACTTCTGTTGTTATGAATATGGAAAAGCACACAGATCTATCAGGGGTCAGGTCCTCAGCTTCTGCCTCAAGGTTTTATTCAGCTTGAGGCAGGCGGGGACTCAGTAACTGCTTAGCGACACACTTGGGACCTGGCCCACCATCAAGCTCTTGAGACCTGGTGTTTTTGTGATGCAGAAAATTAAGCAGAAACTGCACTGTTTTATATGAGGAAGAAAGTTAGCTAGACTCAACAAAGCACGTTATTACTTATGGACTGAGCAAGGCAATTTTTCACACTCAGCTGGAAAGTATTTCTCCACTTGTCTGTCTGCTGGAGTACGTGCAATATGGTAACACGGAGCACCAAACCTAACTGACACTGGAAATTATGGGGCTGTTGTCAGCATCCAAGGACTGAAAATAGGCAGCAAATAGGAAACTGGTGAGGAGTTTCAGCAGCTTGACCCGGCTCCGTAATGGACTTCAGAGTCAAGAGCAGGTTGATGACAGCTGTTAATCCCTGAAAGCAAAACCCAGCCTTCCTCTCAGGTCTGCCCGCGTTCCCTACTCTTTGAATAATGTATCAACTCCCAAACAGTGAAAAAATGCATGGGTGAAAGGAAAGATGGGGGGAATGATGAGCCCCTGACAGCAGGAGAGAAGTCGGGATAATGATGCATGAGAGAGGCAGAGGATGCATGGAGTGCCTGGCACATGGAAGGAGAATGGTGGATACTGGGTGACTGAGGACTAGTGGGGACATAGTAGGAGGGCACATATATACCTGAGCCAAGGATATAGGGGAAAGGATGGCACACAGACCTCTTGATTCAAGGGATGGATCAGAGGGATGTAGGGTGTCTCTGATACTGATCTGGCAGTCTGGCACTATCCAGAAAAGTAAGAATGGAAAGCAAAGTACTCCTAGTTCAGTGCAGCCAGTCCCAGCATGAAGCCCTAAGTCTGAACAGTGGGACAGAAGGGACAAACCTACAGCTGAGATATCTCAACATCATCTCCAAGGGGTCTCTGCCAAGTGAAGACCCAGGCACTGTACTGCAGAGGTCTAGAGAAGAACTTGAGACGGAGCTGTTCTCTGTCATTTGTCAAGGGTGATAAATGGGATATAGTACAAGTAGCACACAACACACATAAAAGATCCTCTGTAGGGTGTGGATGATAGAGTGCCTGGCAGATGGATCAGGGACTAGAAATCAGGATTCCTGACCCCTGTTTAAACTTTGGCACACACAAATTTACAGTGGACAAAAGATCCTCTTTAGGGTCTGGATGATAGAGTGCCTGGCAGATATATCAGGGACTAAAAGTCAGGATTCCTGACCCCCGTTTAAACTTTGGCACACACAAATTTACATTGGACAAAAGATACGCTCTGTTCCAGCTCCCTGCTTTCCAGCAAGTGTAACAGTCATCGCCTGCCCTAGCAAAATAGCATTCTCCATTCATATTTGGGGAGCTCCTGGATAGCAGAAACTGTGCAAGTGCAGAGCTCTATCTCTTCAGCACCCTGCAAGAGCATACCAGCAACATTTAACCTCCCCTTAAATCCGGTGGCAGGTCACAACGATTGTCGGGTCTCGCATGTGTGTGACTGTGAGTCACCCAGTATTACTGATCTTCATATTAATCTATTGTTGTAAATGACTTGGAGCTGCCTACAGATAATCCTTCAGAATACAGAACAATGGAGAACCTGCACATCTGAAGAAAGCCTCCTCTGCATGGCAACTTATTGCCATCGTAACCAGTATAAACAAGAGCAATTAAGACAATTTCAGAGCATCACCTCCTCCCTCTGGGGTCTTAATGAGAGCACGCTCAGAAGGGGGCTGGAGCAGAAGTAAGCAAGGGCTGGGAGTTAACTTGTGTGGGAAAAGAAGGGTAGGAGAGTTATGGATTCAGAGGATTGCTTCCTCTCCACCCCATAGCGTAATGCAAAGAGCAAGTAGGGGGAGAGATTCAATCATCAGCTCTGCGGTAGATAGAAAAGGCTCAGAGAAGCAGAGCTTTTCTGCTGCCTAACCCTCACAGCAGGTGTCAGGACCCTGCAGAAGTTGTTGCTGACATACCCCGGTAACTAGGAGTAGCTGGAACGGGTGAGCACCACGGGCATCACTCAGAAGTATAACAGGGTTCAGAGTCATAACTCTTGGTAGAAAACAGGGTTGGATCGGACTGATGGCCTTCTAGGAGCAAGGTGTTAAGGAAGAAGCTTGTCTAAAGGTGATTTTTATCTATCCCGGAAAATAAAGACAAGCCTCAACACAGTGCTGTTGGATTAGTATATAGGTTGTTTCTGCATGCTCCTTAAAGCTTTGCTATATGCTAGTGATCTACGAGCATTCAGATGACTGAAAGGCTGTTTGTGGGTGGCTATGCAGTGAGGAGAGAAGGAAAATTCAGAAGCTCTCCTATGAGGAAACTGCCAGGAGATGAGAGCTTACGTATTAGAGGGGCTGACCTGTATAAATACTCCAGGGAAGGAAGGGAGACGGCTTCTATCAGCTTGGTGATGACACCTCTTCTTTTGGCAATCTGGCCCTTTGCAATGGAGATGAAGTGGATGGGGCTATAGAGCAGAGCTTTCGTTAAGGTTTCATATGATCTAATACTGCAGGAACTATGTGATTTTCAATTGACTTTTCTCAGATTGAAGGCATAAGTCAGAAACTAGGTTCTTGCATTGTCACAGTGTATAAATAGCCCTGGTGGAAGCATAACAGGAGCTCGGTTAGGTTTTATCCAGTACAGCAAATGATATATCATGGACTCGAATATTTTGAGGCCAGACAGGACCACCCACCTGGTCTGATACCCTGTATATAAAAAGCCATAGGATTTTATCCAGCTTCTCTTGCAACAAGCTCACTAGCTTCTGTTTAGTGTGTGTGGAATGACAGCTACCCATGCCTCTGGTGGATCACAAAACTCACCCTACAGCCAAAATGGTTCTTTCCATTCTCTGCAGAGACAATCTTTTCCTTTTAACTTGAAATTTGCTATCACAGATTTGATTGTCTGCTTAAAAAAAAAAGAAGAAAAGTGGCACATTAACTTGCAGAGAGAAGAGAGGAGCTAAATCTGAGACCTCTTATCTGAATCTTCTCGATGCCTAAGTGCTGGATAATTAGAATTGCTGTCTGAGCCAAGAACGCTGTTTTGCTCAGATCTTGCTAACCTCATATAGTCTTCTCCTTTCTGCTTTTCTAGCACAGCAGAACCCTGGTTCTAGGATCTCAGAAGATACATGAAATCTGACCTTCAACGGAGAGAGATCCTACAGAAACTTCCTATAAACCAGCAGGAGATTAGTGCTTTGCAAAATGAGAAACCCACTCTCTCTGGAGTCAAGAACTGTTCAGAAGTAAAGCGTCACTCAGCCAAGACACATGGACCAACTCTGCCTTAGCTAAGACTTTTGACAACCATAGTTTAAGGCCCCCCTTGGCCAAAGGACTTGCTATATTCAGGTGGGTATTTAGGAGGGATGTGTGAAATAGTCACGTTGTTGTTAATAGCAGTTTGGGAAAGCGGGGCTATCTGCTGTGGTCCTCCTTGTCTTGTGCTGGTTCTACGTGCATCAGATTGGATAGGTGGACAGAGCTGGGTCCACCTGCAAAGACATATATGAGTGTATGAAGAGGAATAACCATGAGTGGTTGCTGATATTCAAGACAAGACAGTTTTCCCCACAGATATCTTGTTTAGGTACTGCCTGGAGGGGAACTAGTGATGACTCAGCAATTCTGAACATCAGCTTACATATTTAGGAACCTCATGTCAAATGCCTTCTAAAAAATAGCAAAAAGGCCATTTGACAGAGAAAAATGGGGAGATGTAGACAGCTTAATCTATTCTCCACCAAAGGACATGGAGCAAGTCACCTTATTTCTCCATGATTCAAACACTCCCTTGTAAAATGAGGCCAACAGAAAAGCAGGTACAGCATTTTCTGTAGCACCCTGGTTTGTACCTGCTGAAGTGTGTGTCTGGGTGGGCTGAGTCGCACCGGAGTTTTCAGTTTGGAAGAAAGGCCTGTAGAGAGACATCAATGTTTGTTAATCGATGTTTATAATGTTCTGACATCTGGAGGGGCAGAGCAGAATCATTATTGTTAGGATGATGACCACTGTTTCCCTTATTAAGAGGAAATTAAAAATAGGAAGTGGTTATAATTATCATTTTGGACACCATTCCAGTGGTATCACTCTCAACACGCTGTCGGGATTATAATATAACAGCAAAGTGAATGTCATCCTACAATTCCTTTTTTCACCGCAACACAAGTGTGAGCCAGTAAGATCCCTGCTATCTCCTTCCCTGACATCCAGTCATGCATTTCCCAATATGGCTAGTTGTCCCTTTCTGAGGTCCACTGTAACATTAACAGAGGCAGCCAAGTGGTATTCTTAACATCCAAATGATGGAAGGAGACACAGAAGAAAAAAACCAGCATCTCTAGAGATGAAAACAATCAGCTTGCACCATTCCAGAGGGGAAGAGAAGAATTTCCCAGGTAAAGATTTATCACCGTCCCCGTCTCCTGCTCTAAGGTGAAGTGCTGTTGCCCATTCCGAGCTCACCGGTTTTGCTTGCTGCTCCATGCAAGGAAGAGAGAACCTGCCTTTGGAAACTGATAACCTTTTCCTGCATGGAAAACCAAACGAACGCACTTTGTTTGGGAACGGCTTGCGCTGGGATTCATAATAAGCCATCGTCGACGTGACAGACCTTGTTATTGACTTGGAGCCAAATCTTGAGGTCCTTGCCTGAAGGATCAGAAGGATTTGACCCCAGGACTGTTATTAGCCTTGACATCACCAGCTCCTGACATGGGATAGTTTTCCAGTGAACTTGCTTGAGAATGTTTAGAAATGTCAAGTGGCTGAGCCACGAGGACACAAGAACGAGAAGGTGTCAGATTCGCCCAATTGAACGGGAGAATTTCAGTCCTCCCCCTTGCTCTTGTTGGCGATGGCAGCCCTGCTGACAACGTATGTCAGGGTTACACTGCGTTATCAGACCTTCTCTCAGCCCAGGCATCCTTTGTCAGCACAGTCCACGTGTGAGATCCCTGCTAAGTGAGACCAATGGCTCAGAGACCCGCAAGAGCACTTTTTCAGTGCTAATTGTATTGTGGTGGATGGAACTTGTACCAAACCTGTTTAAACAGAGGATGGACACTGTGTAAGCTGGACAGGAGCCTACAAGTTCTGGTTGTGGTGTGGTAGCATTTTGCCAGAAGATACCTGGTGTCATGTCACACTAAGTGACAGCTTTGAGGGTGAGAAGGAGAAGGGCAGAGGAGACTAAAGAAGCCAGATAGCTGTAGGCACCGACGTACTGCTCTTGAGGTGCAGCAATCCCCACACGTTTCCTCTTACTTCTTAGAGGCAAGACTTCTGTGTTTGAACTCTAGCGGAGGAAAGGCTGTGTGTTTGTTAAAACCTCTGGCCAAACTCCTTCTCCATGCTGGGAACAGCTACCGCACTCTCTCTAATACTTGCAGAAAAACTCAGCTCACCACAGTTTAAACCAAGCTTCTCAACAACCTTTTCCATTCTCCATTGCCTTCACTGTGTTCAGTGCTGCCAACTTTCCTTGTGTACATCCACAGCCTCAATTATACAGTAGATCTTACTGCTGTGCTCACAGACTCAAGCTACCATTCTGGTTGCTGACACTAGTCAAGGTCTAACAGGATCTACCATTCATGCCTCCAAAAGACTTATACCATCAAGATGCCATTATCGAGTGATACTCACATTGTATTATGCAGCTAAAATCAGTTCCAACAAAACCAATAAAGGGTCAGAATCGGTATCGATCATATATCCACCCATCCATCTTGCCATCTCTCCACAATTTCCATAATCCTTGAGAGCACCACTTGTTACTCTGCTGCAGGAACTCATCCAAAATGCTTTAAGATCTCTAAATTAATCATGGAGGATGCACCTTCCCTTCCATCAGGGAAAATAAAAGCTTGAAATTCAAGGGGAGGGCTGAAATCTACTCGGCTGATTGGCTGGAGGATGCCTTCTCGCCCACACGTCCTGCTCGGTAACATTTCCAAATATTTTTGAGCAAGCTGAAAACAATTGTGTTGGAGGGGCAGAGAAGGCCTGCTAATACCCTATCGGTTTCACATTCTTAGGAGAGTTCCCAGCCCACCGATCTGCCGTCCTATATCAGGCAATGAGCCTTCAGCTGGAAACTCTACCCTGGCTCTACCTATTGTCCAATGTTTTCCTTCCTGCCAGATGATTGGAATGGCACCAGTTGTTAATTTTACACCTGCTGTTTGTGAATATCCCTGGGTGACCTTTCCGACAACAGCTAGCACAGGGGATTTCTCGGTGGAGAGATGCACACGCATGCATGCGGGAGCAGATAGAAAGGGAACAGGAAGGGGCCTCCCGATGAATGATGAGGGATTAAAATAGCTCTTGTTGGGGCCATAGTGGGATATTGGACAGCAGGAATGATGAAGCGGATGTTTAAAACAGAATGAAGTGTCGATCTAAGCACAGAGGGCAAAATAGTGTTATCAGATCCCTTCCTCTTTCCAGCTGTCTCCTTGTGCCCAGTTGGCTGAGCGATGCCACCCCCAGAGCTTCTTACAAAGGAAGAATGTCTTCCTGAGATGCTGAAGCCAAGGTCTGGAAAGTCTGAAAACTTTTTCACTTGAGAATCTGAAAGGAATATCTGCCCTGCGGCCCCATTCATCTCTTCCTTACCTTGGTGTAGCTGACCTTAATGCCATCTCTGGAAGGTATTAATCACCCCAAGAGGGATGTGTCAGTACAGCACGAACAGGAAAAGCCATTGGCTTCACAGTCCTGAATTCTAGCTGGTCTGAGGAAGTCACAGGTGCTCAGATATCACTGTGACCAGCTTTAATACTCAGATTAGGTTAAACAGATCTAGCCCACACTAGAACTGCTGCATTAAGAGCACTCTGGTTATTAAAAATGATTTATGGGACCAGAGATGGATCAGAGGAGAAAGTGGCCATGGGCTGTAGCCAGGTCACCTCGACATTTCCTACAGCAAGCTGGTACTTGGCTGTAGAAAGTGGAGCTAGTACACATGCAGGTGCAGGAGATGGCACATTTCCCTGTGAGGGAATACTGAATATTGGATAAGTATCTCGACACAGTGGTGGATGACTGCTGAGTGGTAGCAGATGTTCAGGAACAGGCAAGCCTGACCCTTGCAGAGGAAAAATCACTGATGTGGGTATCACACAATTCTGTGTGTACAGAGCTTAGCCACAGGCCTCCATCCTTCCTGGCACAGCAGTGATCAGAGTGCCAAACAATCCCTCCCCCAGCAATCTCAATTCGGCACAATGCACCCTTTCACCAGAGAATGGCTCTGGCTCAAGAACTGATTCTGTTCAGAGGTGATGGGGCAAATCTCACTGTTTGCACAGCTCCTCTGCCCTCTAACCTGGCCAAGCACAACTCAAATGGAAAAAGCCTTCTCAGATCTGAATCCCAGGTCCAAACCAAGCTGGAAGAGCCTGGGGCAGCAGCCCCAACTCCTGTAACTTGTCACTAGAGGATGAGGGGACCCCTTGCTGTTCTAGATGCCATCCTGCAAGTGAGGCTTTCGCTGCATCTAAGCTAATGATCAGCCGCACTGTATCTTGTGCAAAACAGGAACAACTCTGAGAGTTGGCCACTTCCCAAACTGAAGAACAACATTCTGACAATCTAAGCTCCCGCTGTAGTTTTAACCCCAGAAGACATTGCTCACATCTTCTTCTGATGAAGTGTGGAAGACAGGACCGTTTCTGCAGAAAGCCTGTCTACAAGCACCAGGTGAATAATCTCAACAGGCATGTGACATGTCTCTCAAAAGAAAGGATGTCCCTGACTAATTGTTTTGCTATGGTGTTCTTGTGATTCCTTCTTCTGAGACTTTCAGGCCAGCAAGCCACCACTTCCTAAATACTCTTGGCCAGAAACTCACTCAAATGCACGGACAGCTGCAAACGGTATGAGGCACTGTGGGCAGCACTGCAAGGGGTCTCTGTGTCACGTATCTCCAAACCCCTGCAGACCAGGGGAACAGTAGTTGTTATCCACCCAAAATGATCCCTCAGCTAAGTGAAACCCGTCTTTGAAGATCTGGGATGGCAGATGAGCTTCTCTCTGCAGCCTCACCGACATGCTAACAGCCATCTGCAGCTCTGGATTCAGTCCTGTCCTTGGCCAACTCGGTTTAGAAAAGGTTTTGTTTTTCTTGGGCTGGTTTTGTTTACAGCCGCTTGACCGAGGCAGAGAGTTCACCAGCAGCTGAACGCAACCCAGGCTCTCCCAAGTGTAAGTTCTCCAGTGAAACATCTGGTTACAAGACCAGGTCAAACGGGCCTGAAATGGGAGAGGGCCACAGCCTCTCTCTACAGAGATACAGCCAGCTGGGAAAAGAACAGGCTTTTCTGGGTATGTTTGAGCATTTGGCTGGGAAAAGGAAAAAGAAAAGGAGAGAAAGAAACAGATACCGCAAAAAAAGCCAGGGATCAAGAGGCTGGTTCTTTTATTGGTTAAAAATCAAGACCACCCTAGTTGCCACATGAGTTGCTGAGTCTTACTTAGCAGGAATTCTAGTTGTTCCCAAATAGACAGAAGGTCTCTTCAAGTCCCTCATTTATACATATTTACCAGTGTATATATATATGAATCTCTCTATTCCCCACTATCCTGGAACTACCTCAGATACACATCTCGGGCAGACGACCTTCTTCCCACTCTGTTCTTTCTATTATTTCCCTCTCACAATTGCACTAGAGCTGGAAGGATAAAGGCAGACCTGACCTGCAGCACACTGCAAACCTTGATGTCCTAAGTTCCCTAGGACAAGGACCACCCAGTTGCTCTGTGTTTGGTATGTACCTAGCACCACTGGTGCCCAAGTCAATGTCTGGTTGCAATAACAACACAGATAACAACATCGTTCATGAACGGTGCGAGAGCTGCTGAGAACCAAAGAAACTATTCAGGAAGCCTAAAGAATGAATCCTTACACACAGCCCCAGGGACAGCAATCTAACATTTAGGATTTCCTTGTTTTTAAAAAAAGCTTCATTCCTCAGAACAAGAATCAGGAAAACCCCCATGTGAACCAAATGACCAACCAAGAACACAGAACACCTACCAAGAGAGAAAGTTTATCATGGACACACAGCGGGAACTGTTTGGTGAACTGAGATTGATTCATGGACTACCAAAAAATAGCGGAAAAGACTAAATTCACGTTATAGTGTTTCTATGGCATAAGCTGACCAGCCATACTAACACTAATCTTTAGTACATGATTTTCAGAGAGAAACAGGTGAAGAATAATTGAGCATGGGAACAAGCACTGTTTCTGAGCTCTGATGGTTCCTCCCTTAGGGACCTTCACTATATCTCTCAACCTTTTCGTGCTTGAGCATCCTCCTCTAAAAGGATAAGGACAACAGCAGTCACTCACCTACTTCACCGGGTAATGAATGATTCAGATAGCTCTCATCGACCTCTTCAAGTCCTATACACAATATCCGATGTGTCATGCAGCAGTTCGCATCAGCCAGAAAGTTATCGTCTCTTAATGGGACTGAGTTTCAAGAGTGATGGACAGGGCAAAGCCTGTCGAAGGACCTGGCCTCTGAAACTTTTTCCTCTGGCATCTCTCTGTCCAAGCTGGGACTGGTTTGCAGAAGGATCCACTTTCCTGTGGAGGGAAGTACGGAGGGAGGGGGGGACAGCTTGAGCTGAGTGTGTGACTGTCATTGCACTGGGTCATGCTGGAATCCGGACGTCAGGAGCAGAAGCATCTTTTGAGGCACAGCACATCAGCTGCTGCCTTCATGCACCAGAAATAAAGGACTCCAAATCCGAACCTGGAAGCCAACCAAAATACCAGAAGACCGTCATGGTTCGCATGTGCATAATCTGATGCCTAATTTGCATGCACCACTTGTGTATCTTAATCCCAGCTTTCCAGAGGATGCTGTCCCATCCCTGATCCCATCAGCAGATGGACTACATCTGCCCAAATGAAAGCCACAGTTTCACCCTACTCAGATTTTTCCCACCAAACTACTGGATGCAGCTGTTACCCAGGCCCCTGCTTTACGCAGTCTTTGGTCTGAATGCAGAGATTTTCTTTCACAAGCTCGTTACCATTTCAGTCACCCTTCAGGCTGCCTGGACATGAGCAAGCTCTGATCTGGAGTCACTGTGCTCCAATGAATACAATCAGCACTTCTGAGCACATAGTACTGGCTAGCGTTTGCTTCAAAAACTTCTTTGCAATCCTATTAAAAGCCAGTCGTGTGACTTTGCAACTCTTTGCACCTCTCGTCCTGTAGGTAGGATCCAATGAAAAGAGATGTTTGCTCTGACCCTTTGGTATCTGCAAATAGTATTGGAGGGATAAAATGGAACCTGGTCCCATGCTTTTCCTAGGAAGTCTGGGGGACAACCCAAGATATATTCCATCCCCTAAATAACAAGAACACACAAGAGTAAATAAGAATAACAAGAGTCACACCCTTATTCCTGAATTAGTGTCTCCCAAAATTGAGACAGTGGCATTAGGAAAAGGTGTATTTGCAAGCCCACAGACTTAGATTTTCTAGGACAAGCTGAATAGTTTATGGGTAGGTAAACCCAATTTAGAACACTAAGTATGCACATGTTGGAACCCATTGTAGAAACTGGGCTTGAGAAGCAACATAGTAAAATATTGATTCATCCTCATCCCTTTCCTTCTTTTCTGTCTTTTCTCGCACAGTGGGGAGAGTGTCTCTAGAAAATCTTATCTTATATCTTTCAGTTGTGATAAAATTACCTTCCAGCTGCCTGCCCCAAACCTATGTGTGAGAGCATTAAGAGCGAAGTTTTGCCATAATGTAAAGGGTCAAATAGTTCCTCTCTCCCTCTACTTATTTACCTCCTGGTAGGTGGATTCAGGTCATTCCCATCCTCTACTGGGCAAAAGGGTTTCTTTGCTTGTTGAAGTTGTACCAAAGTAGCCAGCAAAGTTTGGCGAGGCTTCCCCTCTCTCTGCTGCCAGGAGAGAGTGAACCACACTGACAAACTGTCTGTGACTTGGGCATTTTCCTTCCTCTTCCTTTAAGCAGAAGTGTTTTGATTAAATTAGTAAGACCATTCATTTTCTCTGGTGGTCCTTAACTTAATTTTTGCTACTTCTAGCCAGCTTGAAACATCCTTTCCTAGGTAGCGTTCACCACAACTGTCTCAGAAGCCAAACCCGCTGCCTCCCTGCACCCAAGCAACAGAGACACTCCTGTGCAGTTGGATCTGGTATCAGCTGGGGAGCAGGAATGAACCCATCCATCCCCACTTCTCTGCAATGAGCTCCTGCTGCCCTCCGGTCCTGGGAGGTGACCGTCCTCCAGCGCTGCATCCCAGCTGGGAAAGGTCCCTGCCCCTCTTCCCATGGCTCCCATTTAGGAAGCCTCATCCCTGAGCTGAGAAGAGGGAGTCCTGTGGGTACACCTCCATCGCCTCCCCGTACCAATGGTTTAAGGGTGCTGACTGAAAGCATCCGCTGTGGCTGGGCAGCTGTCCAAGCACGCTGAATGCAAGCTCAGTTGCACTTCCACGGGCTAGGATCACACTCCTGGATTGCCAGCCCTTAGATTGCACCGGGCAAAATACTGAACCAGGGAAACAGTCCTTAAAGCTTGTTCCCTCTCTAGTTATTCACAGCAGGGATAAGTAAGGCCTCATCTATAATCACCTAAAAACATCACATGATTCATGCTCTCACAGTACAACAGCTGAGCACGCTGCAGGATACACAGCAACATACATTGGTGATGCACCATTACACACTTTCCCATCACAAGCCCTGTTGAAATGCTGCCATCAAATTATTTCAACTGATCAAAGTAGGAAAAAAATAGAATATTAAAGCCCCAGATAACAAATTAATAAGAATAAAAGCATGTAGGTGAGAATTAAGAAGGCATTAACATTCTGATGGCATCTGCTGCCTAAATTAAACTACAGGGAAAAAAAATGAGTTCAGCTGACGCTCAGGATCAGGACAAATAGTTCTCAAATGGAAATTACAGTTTTGAAAATTATGCACCAAAAAAGGATCCAATTTAGGACATTTCTGATTTGTGAAGTTCTTTCTCCAGGTGGGGATCTCAGGCTTGACTGGAGGGCTGGCAACATGATTGGCAAGATGCTGGAGTTGCTCAGTTCCTGCATCCCACAGCAGGACCAAACTGGCCCATAGCCCCGCTGGGCCAGTGTCTTGTCATCTCTCCGGTCCCTCTGGGGCTCTGTCCCCTTTTGGAACTGGACCATATGGATATGGTGTGTAAAGCGTGTTTCGTTCATGCGGACACCGGCATGGAAAAGGAGTAGGAATTAGGCCTGGATTTTCAAAGGAGCTCAGTGTTAAATTATGTGGATAACTGCATCTGTAATTTACATGAGCAGTTACTGTGACAACTAATAGTGAACGTCATAAGTAGCCAGTTGAGCATGTAATGACCTGAGTTATATGCACCATCATGTCCCTTTGGCACACCAAATTAGGTGTGCATACACATTTTGCATAGCCCAAAGGACTTCTACCTCAGCAAAGAGCCTTAATTTCACAGCACAAGCCTGATCTCAGCAGCCTAGCACAGCACAGACAGTTTATGCAATGCAAAGAGCTGGCACAAGCTCCATGGCCCAGGTCGGAATGGATCCTCAGACAGTTAATTAATTTTTACTGCTCGTTTGTGAACTGTAAATTACCCTTCATTTCCTAGATTTCTGTCCCATTTTTCGCCTGCCTTTCTCTAGTGAAGCAGTAAAAAGGGAAAAGTGCCAATAATGGGCTCTCGTTGTGATAAAAGCAGCCACGACTCACTCGCACGTTGAACAATGCTCTGCTTATGACCAGAATACAAAGGCAGTTGGGTTTCAAGAAACTGTCTAGAGATAATGACTTTTCCTGGAGATGGGAGGATATGAGGAATATTTTAAAAAAAGAGGGGCGCGGCAGAGTGTCTGGTTTTGCAGGACAAACACAACCAAGCTCCTCTCTTGCAGAGGGTTAAAAATAAGATAAATAATCTTCACTTAGAGACCAAGTTCATCAGTATTGCCTGCACAAGAGCAGAGGGAAACTGCTTACAACGCTGAACCGCTAACAGCCTCCCCTTCTCACTCAGACAGGAAAGAAGAGCCTCGCTCCGAGAAAAAGTGACCTTCAGACCACACACACACACACCAGAGTCTTTAGAGAGCAGCCCCTGAGCAAACGGTGCCTGGATGGGCGGCTTTTTTTCAATACTGCCGTGACCCTCTTCAAAGACTAGAGCTGCTGATTCTGTTGAATCCAGATGGCAACACCCTGCCAAGGAAAGACCTACTAGTATATACAAACCTGCCAAGACGTGGTTCCAGTGTATGTTCTTTGCTGATGCCACTATTACCCAAACGTGTTACCTTCAGCAGCACACCTATCAGAGGCAGAAGTAGCTGTAGGGAAGAGACCGTAACACACCTGAGACGAACTTTGCACAGGCTCTGCTGAAATTCAGGACAGCTTCAGCATGGTGAGAATCACTTCACCCTTCTGTCAGGACACCACTATTTGCATTAAATCTGTGAATAATAAAAAGGTGTTACTGGAATTTGTGTGTGGTTGCATCTACCAAATGCCCCTTGAAAGGCCATGGTCGCAAGAACGTACGGAAGATCTCCAGGTCCATGCTGTTGGGATGCTGCAGGAATGAGAACACAGCATTGCTGGGGTGTGTTTATGGGGCCTTCAGCATATTAGATACTTACATTGCGAAACACCGCATTCTCCAGCTCTGACAGAGCCTCCTTTATCTCAGCTGCAGATTCCTGAGTCGAAATTGCTGCCAGATGACTGTGCACAGTGAGTTAATGGCCACAAAACCTGAGCTCCTCTTGCCTCAAGTCATTTACCCATAGCATCAATGACGTTATCATGTTCAGCCCATATTTACTACAGCTACAAACTGATTCAGAGAAACCTGGAGTACAGGATTAATCATTACTCTTGGGATGTTGAAAATGGATACCAGAACGGACTTCCAAATTAGGTATCTAAAAGTCCTGCATCTCCCAGGAGAGCCCCATTACATCTCCCTACTCGTTCTAATGGAATCTATAGTATGTGAGCACGGCTTTGCCTCCCACAAACCCTCCCTGCATAATTAGCCCCAGCTCAGATTGCTGCTTTCTGTAATGGCTGGAGAACCACTTTCTTCAGGCTACTGAGATGTAAAGAGGAAATGTTTATTGCAAAATGCAAGTCAACCACAGCCAGTGGGTCTGGGCCATGGTGGAGGGATACAGAAATGGCTTCTTCTTCTTTTTTTTGCCTCAGAAATAGAACTCACTAAAAATAGCAGTTCCTCAGGAACAAGACTGCCTGAAAATAGCTGTTTCTCAGGAGCAGGGCTGGCTGCTTCTGAAAGAAGTAGCTATTAATGTATAATTGTCCCTGAGGCTGGTTTCTGAGAAAATGCTGTACATACAGAGGGCTGTAAAGAGATATGTTCACAGGCAGGCAACATAGGCACCCCTCTCTTGTCAGAGGTCCTGCGAACTCCAACAGCTCACGTAAGTGCATTTGGTTCACTAATCTTAGGCACCGTTAGATCCATCACAGCACTGGGAGGTATTTTCCTCTGTACTGGTTAAAGCAGCGCTCTGGGATGCTCTTATTATCTAGAGACCAGTAAATGGCAAAGCCTCCATCGCTCTAACCAAACCTACACTGATTCTTCTCCCAGGACTGAGAAAGCCTTAAAATCTAGACCCAGCTTTGAAACTCCAGCACTCTCTTTCTACAGAAGGTCTAAGAACTTTGTTGAATTGCAGGTTATGCAATCTACTTCCAATTTCCTGCTCTACTCAGCACTTAGAGTTTTTTCAGGCAGATGCTACAGGGCAATAAATCTTCTGAAGAATGGCCCTACATTTCTCCCACTATGGTGTTGCCTTATAATGAGGAAAGACAAATTGCTTGTGAGAGTGGTTGATTGGTTGGTTATTCCCTACAATGTCTCACTCATCCCTCTCATATCACCATGGGTTCAACAGCTCATTTCTTCTGCCTTTTTTTTCCTTCCTGGCACAGCCAGCCAATATGTGCACAGAGGCCTTTCTCCTCCTCTTCTTCTCCCCTTAAGGAAATCTCCAGGTGACCAAAAGAAGCAGAGACTATCAAAGGTCCAGAAAAGGCAAATTTTGCAAAGCGGCAGCTTTAAGGAAACGGTTGTGCAGATGAAGTACAGGGGACTCTGACTGATTGCTGCCACTGTTTCAATCCCATACCACCAGTGCCAGAGACTGTAGTAGCCTCTGCTGAGAGCATCCTTGGGTAGGATGACTGGGTAGGACTGGCCTGTGTCATCACTGGATGGAAATCTATAGACTGCTTCTTCCAGGCTCTGCTTTAAGTGCTTCTTCAAGTCATGTCTCTCCTCTGTTCACCAGTGATCTGATACTTCAGCATTCTGATAACAGCAGAAACAGCTTTCTGGAAGAAGTGTAGGGCTGAAGCTCTAGCCACCGAGTAGCCCAAGGCAGGTCTTTTACCTCAAGAAATTACTATCTTTTTTCCTGACCAAATTCCAGCAAAAGAAACGACACTCTGCTTGCAATTACAGCAGGCTGCAATTTTCTTTATGGAAACTACCTTTAGTTCTGTGGATCGGCTCATATTGCAGTGTACAACAAAGACGGACATTCCCAGACTTCATTTTAACCTTGTTTGCTTAGGAGGGAGTACCAGAGAAGCTGCAGCCAGGCTGATTTCACATACCCACAGCTGTGGGAAACTTGTAAAACACAAAATATATAGTGCCAGAACTCTGGTCCCTGGCATGGCCAGGCAAAACTAGAGCAGGTATACATACCCCTGCCACACAGCCATGACATCTAGCCACGCTGTTAGCGGATCTTTCCCTTCCCTATTGCTAAGCGGTATTGTTATATAATCTAAACTGCATACATAAAGGGAGAGATCTATAAAATACAGGTATATACATATACTCCTTGCCTTTTTATTTTGTTCAAGTTTCGAAAAATGCCTTGGGACCCTAGCCTATGCAAGACAGAGTGCTTGGCCACATTTCTGTTTGATAGCAGCAGGGAGAGGATTTTTGCAGCTCAGATCGGTTTGATTAAACATGCATTTTGCTGCAGCTGTCATACAATGCTCATTAAAAAATACTCTACATTTGTGTAGCATTTATCATCCAAGAACCTCATCGTGTTTTACAAAATGTAATTAATTAAACTTTACAGCTCCCCTCAGAGAGGGATAAGGAAAATGGAGAGTTGCCTTAATCCATCACTGAACTGCAGCAGACACTGGGTTAGAGGAAAGCAGCTGTTCAACAGCATGCAGCAGCACTAGAACAAGAAGAGAAGATCTCCAGGCAAAGTCACCCAGGGAATGTACCACACACCTTGTTTGCCTGAACTGTGCACTTCCACTATAGGTTAAATCCCAATTCTTGCAGATAAGAGGGTGATTTTTCTGCCCCACCCCGTACCCCAGGTTTATATCTGAGACACCTGGCAGTACACTATTCCATCTATTGAATCCCCAGCAGTGCTAAAGACCAGGGGCAGCCGCAGCCCTGAGCAGAACTGAGGGAGGCAGAAGATATAAAGCCATACAGCCACAAATTGCATCTCACAGTCCTGGAATGCTGTGCAAGCTGGTGCTTAAAGTGGAGGGAGGGTAAAGTCCCCTTAATCCCTCGCTTACTTCCCTCTCCCCTCCCCATCAGTAAATCCACACCTGTTAAAGGTCACCCTGAAATGAAATACATTTGAATACTTCCCGCTGCAGCTTGGCTCCCCTGTCCCAGTCCCCTGCGGTACCTCCCAGTTCACGCTGCAGAGCAGGAGAGGGAAGGGGGGTGCCCATGTCCCCTACTTGAATTTCAGGGTCGCGTGGCTGAAATCCCACCCGACTCTTAGCTGATCTTTAGTGAGGAATCTCTTTCTCACCCTGGCTTTAAGATCCTTTCTCATCGAGCGTATAGGATAACATGGCCACGGGGCAAGCCTGATTAGACAGATCTGTTATGCCACTTCCACTACCTTGGAAAAAGCTAGAATTTCATCTGGTGCAAGTTGGGGAGGGGTGCAAAGCATCGCTCCTTTGTGAGTGAAGTATGGCAACAAAAACACAGAGGTACGTGCGGGGGGAGAATGATGCGAACAAACACGCATGCATCCACGCTGCGCCATAGAGAAGCACTGAAAAAAGGGAGAACAGATGGAGGAGCAGGTATCTTACCAACTCACTCACCAACTAATCAAACACAGCTTCAGATTCAGCTGGGAAGGTCAGATAGACAATTTCCACGCAAGGCTATGAAAGTGCTGAGTATTTTCATCAGACATAAATGTGGGAAGGGAGGAAGAGTACAAGGATTGTGCTGGAGGAACTGACAGTGGATTCAAAGATGGTAACAAGGTGATTTTTTTTTAAGCCTCTGTCACAAAATTTAATTAGTCTCCAAATCCTCCCCCAATAATACGAGGCCCATTTGTACAACCCTCCTGCTGGGCCACTCACACTTAGCCAAACAGACACATTGATAAGATGGGATTCATCACACCAGTCTTCTCCATGTTCATGAAGGCAGATCTGCTCGCACAGATCGAAGATGTGTTCAGTCCTGCCCTTCTGGATTGATACCACCATGGTTTTCCCCGTGGGTGCATGTCTTTCCTCTTTTTAGCATGAAGAAACTGGTTTTTACTGGTCCCTGGTTTTATTTTCATGTTTGTCTATGGGAAGCAGGCAGTTGCTGCAGCAGACTTATCTTAGTGAAAATTCTTGCTTTGGTTTTGCAAGTGTTTTAATTAACGTAAATTATTTTACACCACTTTACTACTGATAGCATGTAATTATCTCCCCACAGGTATATATTTAGCTAACCAGCAGGCTGATCAAAGACCTACAAAATGAGGTACTTTTGCAACTGACACTAGATACAAGCAAAGACCAGCAAGGTGGGGCCAAAGGAGGCGGGAGGAATTCCCCCTCCCCAGTCCTAAACACAGGGCTCAAATTTCTGTACTTGAAAAGATAATCATAACATTAACTTACACATTGTATCAGAGGAGCATGAAGATGCACTGATACTCAAGTGCTGTGAAGGAGAAAAGAACTATGTACATGCTGAACTATTAATCATTGGTAAGCAATCTCCTTTGTAAAGTGTTTTGAGGTTGACTAAGGAAAATGGCTCCATAATAATGCAGAGCAAGCAGTCTGCTTGCAATCATAGGTTAACTCTCTCAACTGCTTTTGCTGGGTCAATCCCTAGGTGTTGTTATCTATGCAAGGCAGCTCACTGTTTTCCTGAGGAAGTCTGGCCATGGAAGAGATTCCAAACTCCACACCCCTTTCTCACCCTATTCAACTCCGGACTCTGGTTTCCACTGCAAGTACAATTTTAGATGAATGAGTTTGAGACCTATGCCGAGCAGCTGCCCTGCTCTCACCACATCAAACTGTTCATACAATTAAAAACCAACAGACTGGATCAAGATACCTGGGACCATAACCCTTCTCCAAATTACTGGTTGATAAAACATGCATCTCTCCATTGAGCTTCTGGAAGTGCTAGTAGCCCATGATTTGTCTTTCTCCTTGACGGCTGCAGCCGGTTAACCTGTGCTGGTGGGAAGACATCAGATTGAAATAAGTGTTTAGGAGCCAAGAAGCATCCTGTGCCAAACCTCAGGTTTCAGAACCATATCTGTCCACTTGTGTAGGTTTGATCCTTTATTAAAAGCACTGGGTGCTTTGTCATCAGTTTCAGTGGGCGCAGGATCAGTTAGGTAAATCCTCATCTCTTGACCTTCTTGAAGGCCACTTTGTGCTACTTTACACACCTATGGACACTGTGTCTACATATGACTGTAGCATCACTGACCACCAGGCCCAGGTGAGACCCCAAGTTTTCAAAGAATGGCACACAGAACAGAAAAAATGATCCCAGCCTCTAAGATCTTACAGTCTGACAGAGGTTGTGTTATGCTTTTTACTTCTTTTCAGCAACTTTAATGAAGAGTGTTACTTAACTTCTCAGGCTACGACTGAATCTTTGGACTGAAAGCTGCAACATTATGTGTTACGGTTGCTACCGGAAAAAGGAAACCTCTTTCGTATCTATTGACGTCTTTTGCAAAATACTCTGGGTTTTTTGAATGATGTACTCCCTATTATTTCTATGCCATTACTTATAAACTTCACAGCATTTTCTAGAGGGGTCTTCAGTAAGACGAAAACCTCAGGGCAACACTCCATTAGGCTTTTATTTTTATAGGTTGGGTTAAACCTTCTTGAAACTGGTAGGTTTAACTGCATTCCTTTATTTAGGGTAGCTGAAGGAGACATTAAGTCTGTTTCCACCCACAATGCAAGATTGCTCAAGTACCTGAAGGCTCTGGGAGGACAGTTTTGGGTAGGATATTAAAAGGAAAGAAGGTTATGTGTGGATGGACAATACAGTTCAGGTGGAGGAGGAGACAGAAAGACAGCATATTGAAACAGGCAGGGAACGGAAACTTCAAAGAGCCTGAACAATCATTGATATAAAACCTGGACTGAATACAAGAAACAGAGGGATTTGGGGTCACATTGCTGCCTGGAGCAGGTCTGGAGCTATAAGCAAGGAAACTGGCTCTCAGCTGCGTGATTTCTTCTGTGTTCAGGAAACAAGGGCTCTGAGCATTCTTGTAAGCAAACAGAAATACATTAGAAATACCTTTCTTCATCACTCCTCCTCCCCTCTGGATCAACAAATGAGACCCTGAATTTTGGCCAGCAGCACGGGTCAAAGGGAGGAAATGTGCTGCAAAACCTCCCACACATCTGTACCATTTAACTCTTCCTGCTTGATTCAGGATTAAGATGGCATAAAGACAACAGCACTATTCCTCTCTTACTCTACCAGAGCGGGCAGTTCAGGCCAAGGTTTAGGTCACCGCTGTCCCTAATTGCATTGGAGGTGTATCCTTGTTATGAACTTCCATTCCTACCCTAACAAACCAAATTTCCCCAGACCTTGCTATAAGCAGTTTGAGCAACTCGATGTGCTCTTCTGTTCTGCAGGGAACTCCTTAAAATGAAGCACCCACCATTGGCTTTTTTCCTGTAGGTGAATTAATCTGCCTTGCATGAGTAATCCTATTTAAAACAATAAGTTGCCTTGCAAGAATGAGGGAAGCAAGTTTGAAGCATGCTTTTATGCAAGTACTGTAAAAAGGCCACATAGTAGTTCATCAGGGGACACTTCAGCAATAAAATGACGGTTACCGGTAAAGTCCAACAATATAATAAAGGATAATTTAATAAGGGAATTTTTAACCCATTTAACAGAGACTAAATTTGGACCCCTTTCTTCAAGTGATCAGGTACACTATACTTCCCTAATCCTACTTTCTGTTAATAAGTGAAAGAAAAAATAGGCAGTAATCTATTCCTTCTGCTTTTATTTTTATGTTATGGGAGAGCACTATTCAATATAAAAAAATTAATTTCAGTAAAATAGAGGCTGAAGCTAGACATGTAGACCAGCCTCTGAGTAAGATGCATTACAGAGTACCATACCTCTTCAGACAACAGAGGTCCCATGCCTCAACTCATTTAATACCAGGTAAAACAAACCCTACAGATTATAATCCAAGAATCCTGCAGTGGCAGGAGGAAGGCATGTGGAATAAGACTCTGCGACCTAAGACAAGTAAAAGCTGTGGAGATTAGTAGCTCAGTGTCTATGTAGGAGCCCTGTGGGCCCCCTTCAGCGTCCTTACTTTAGTCTTCATCGTCTCTGATCCATTCTAACAGTCCTCTGTGGGACGGAGATTTAATATCTAGGAAATGTGGGGTCCTGGCTGACCTGTCAGAAACAGCGGTGGATGGCTGCTCCCTGTTTACTGCTGTATCACTTTGCTTTTCGCATTCACCACAATAAACAACAACAAAACCTGACACTATTTTATGAACCTGAATGATAACGCTTTAAAACCTCTAGAGGTCAGGCTAATGAGAGCATCTTTCCAGCAGCTGCATTCTGCTAAGTGCGAGTGACACCTGCTGGAGTTCTCGTCCCCATAACCCATCCTGCTCCCACAACAGCCAGCTCTGCAGGTGTTTGGTCTGCCCAGGGGGGACCTTCTGGGCGCCTGTGTGTGCTAAATCCCCCAGAAAGACGCTTGGGAACAAGAAATAGGTCTGGGTGGCTCTTTCCTATTGCAGGATGGCAAAAGTTGTCTTTATCCATGCGTTACCTCTTTCACCACTCTGGTTATGCAGGTTTACTTCCACCATATACCCAGACCTTGCCTTTCCTTTTGCCTTTGACATCCTTCCAGAGGAGCTGTAGTAAAACGCAGCATGTTACCACAGGGAAAAGTCCTGAGTAGGCACTGAAATGGGACCACACGATACATTATTCACCTGTCACCTAATCCCTGTGAAAAATACAGGCTAACATTCCTCCTCTCGCCTTGAAGCCACCTAAGAAGACTGCAGGAGAGGGCAGGTGACCCCTGGAAGAGGTCTGAGAAGCCCTCACTTCTTACGTTACAATATACAATAACAAATTTAAATGTATGTTGCAGTATATGTTATCTGTGAAGGCACATTTACAGTGTTAAGAGTTGCCGCTTCTTCAGAGCACGCTGGAAAAGGTTGATTCGTGGGACATCAGCAGCCCCCAGAAGACTGCTGATGAAGTCTCATGACGGTGCTGATGAAGACCTGTGAGTTTTTCTCTCTGCTGTTTTCACAATCTGCAGGAGCCTTCACCTCTGCAGCCCTGGCAAGCGCTGGCACCCGACAGACCGCAAGGTACGGCAGGGATGAAGAAGCAAGGTGCTGGCCTGCCCTGGGGCATCGGAGGACAGCCTGCACAAGTCATGGAGCATCGGCTGGGCCAGCGTCTCCTGACAAGGGTCCCGGCCGCTGAGGAGGCCTGCTGGAGCAGGACAGGGAGGGAAAACCCCTCAGGGTGCCCCCAGCCCTGTGACAGGCCCTCAGACAAACCAGGCCTCGACGCAGCGCCTGTGGCAACTAAGGCAAAGTGTGCAGCCCCCATTGGGGAACCGACCCTCCCCCCCCCCGGTGAGGAGACGGGGAAGGGGACAAGGCGACACCGAGGCCAACACCTCCTCAGCGCCAACCCGCCCAACATGGCGCCAGCCCTTCGCCACCCGCCCCAACATCCGGGAATCCCGCCTGACCTTCTTCCCGTGAGCCTCAGCGGCCCGCCCCTTCCCGCCTTCCCCCGCGGCGGCACAGAGCAGCAGCGGCAAGATGGCGCAGCCGCCGGGTGAGTGAGGCGGGCCGCCAAGGTGACCGCGGCTCTTTCCTTCCCTTCCCCTCTGACCGGGCTGTGTCTCTCTCTCTGCCGCAGCTCCTCTCAAGGACATGAAGCTGATGGACGTGAAGCTGGGCCAGCTGCCCACCTGGCTGGCCATGAGAGACTTCACCCCCGGTGGCATCCTGGGGGCCTTCCGAAGAGGTGAGGGGGGCTGAGGGGAGGGGGCCCGCCCGCCCTGCCGAAACAGCTCCGCACCCCCTCGGCCGGCGAAGACCTGGAGGGTGTGAATCCCTTCTCCTGACGGAGCTAGGCAGATCAGTGTGTAAGCTTCTCTGGCTGCTGGAGCGGATCTTGGCCGTGGCAGAGGGATCCGGCAGTAGAGGGGCTGCTTCGGGGCGATTTTTGCTTTTCCAAAACAGTGCCTCGTGTTGTGTCTTGTGCTCCCATCTGTAAATTTGTTTCTGGTGTGGGCTTTATCCACCAGAGATTTGTTTTCAGTATTCCTTCTGGTATAAAGAGGAAATATGGTGACCTTAGTCCTCAACCTACTTGCTGAAAATCTTGAGGTTTCCCAACATCACAAATAAATTTACAAAGAAAGCAAGTGATCCCTAAAGATGGTAAGAAAGGACACAGGGCTTTTACAGATCACTTGGCAAAAGTTTTGAGTGATGTCCTTTGCTATAGTTACAGATATGGCATTCAGGCAGATTTAAACACACAATATCAAAGGCCAGTGTCTACATAATGTATATGTGCTAGTGTGAAAGAATTAGATAATTCCAAAGCAGCTTGATCTCATGAAGGTCACAATAATGTTTAGGGAAAAATGCTAATGGGCTTTTTTTTCCTTTTTTAGGGTTTAGTGCTACTAACTTGAGTTCACCTTGCTTAACTAACAGATGGCTTGTTTTCTCTCAGACTTGCTTCTGAGACCCTCAGATGTTTCATTAGAAACAATTTCCTGAAGTTCTGTGAAATCAGTCCGCTTCTTTCTGAGACAGAAAAATATGCAGCTCATCTGGCTGCTATGAAAACTTTTCTCCTACACAGGTTACGACAGATACTACAATAAATACATCAACGTCAAGAAAGGGGGGCTTGGTGGTATCTCAATGGTGCTTGCAGGTTATGTTGTTATCAGCTACATCTGGAGCTACAGTCACCTGAGTAAGTAAAAGCAATATGGCTGAGTGCGTATAGTGCAGCTTGAAAGAGTGCTTGGGGCAATAAAAACAATCTGCTGCTGCTTTTAGAAATAAAATGAAAGACTGTGCTAACCATTGCTGCTTGAATCCGAGACTGTGGGCAAGCAAACTTCTTTTAGCCATAGGGAACCTGAATGCTTAGTCAGTAAGTTATCAGATGGCCAATATTTTCTTGGTGACAAAGAAAACTTAGATCTTGTTGCCTGTCTGACCTGACAGTACTTAGAAACTACATGCTCTTATTTTTGTGGAGTGCTTTTTTTCCCTGTAATTTCAGGTGTGGTGGTTTTTTTTTTCTTGTGACTTCAGTAAAATTAACTTGCTTTACTTTGAATGATACAGAGCATGACCGCCACAGGAAGTACCACTGAAGTGTGAATTTCAGAAAGTGAAGGTACAGCTCTTGAACAGACTTGGCTACTGGAACAGCTACCCTGACAGAAGACATCAGAACTATTCATATTAAAAACTGTACTATTATGACCAACAATAAAGTGCATACACGCTATGTTTACTGAGTTGACACTTATAGCTGGCTTGTTAATTGTACTGTGCAAATGAGTTTGTCATCTTAAGACTTTCAGCCCTGAAGGCTAAGTTCAGAGATGGTTGGGAAAACATCTGCTACTTGGGTTACCTTATGAACTGGGGAAAACTATTACAATCAATTCCTATTTAACTGTTTAATAAAAGTAAAAAAGCATTGGTTTGCTTCTTAATGGCCATTATGTACAGGTTGGACAACTAGCTGAAAGGAGGTAATATTTTGATTTGAAAGAATATCTGAGCTTTAGGTGTCTTGGTGGTGTGGCCATGTGTTTCTCAGTCAGGCTGTCACCTGGGGGCTGTAGGTGTTTGGGCAGTTTTCCATCATTTTGGAGCACTGTCTTGAGACGAGATTGGTTTAGCTTTAAGGAGGTCTGCAACTCCCATTCTGTCACTGGGATTCTAATGCTTCTTACCTCCAATAACCCAAAATTTCTATCAAAACGCTACCTACTTTCATTGCTAAAAGAAGCTCGAAGGTTATTCTGAATGGGTATGAGCTTAAAAGAACTTTAATGGTCCATGAAGTTAAAATGAAGGAAGACTTTGCTTCTTGACTTAAATGCAGCGGTGAGAAGTTTAACAGGAGACATGATGTAGATAAATGGAGCTTAAAGGAACATCTGTGGGTTTGGCCCCTGCTGAGAACCTTCCTCGAGCACCCCCCTAAGCAAGTGCATCCCACTGTCCCAACACTACCTGCTGACACTCGCAACTGCAGCTGGGCGTTGCAGGTACAGCCTGCAGGATCCTTTTCTGAATAGAAGGGAGAGTGAAAACCACTTCTTGAGGCATATGAAGATTCTCAAGAGCTTCAGTGGTAACAGGAAAGCTTTCAGTTTCAGAAAACATCGGTTCAGATAGTGAAGACCAGAAACTCCTGAACTGGATCAGGAAGGTAGCCAGGCACCGAAGTGTCTTGGTTCCTTTTACATGTGCCTAGTTAAACACAGATAATGCATCTCAAATTTTGGCCACTGTGAGAAGTGTCTGATGGTCTGTCATACCATAGTCACTTAGACATGAAACTTCTATTTTGACTGACTCCGACTCCCCACAGTGAAATAACAAACCAACATAGGCTCTGGTCACTTCTCTTAATCTAGTCATATGACCTTGTTCTTAAAAAAAATAAATTCACAGCCAGCTTTTTCCATCAGTACATTTCAATAAAAACAAAGTATAAAGGCAGTCAGCACATGAAAGATGGGTTAGAATCAATAAGGCTCACATTGTAAGTTCACTTTTTTTTTTTAATTCACATTTTATCATTGGCCCTTTTGAAATAGTCTTCTCACAAAATGAATGGGTTTTGGCTTGGAAAAATTGCTCTCAGAAGAATGCTCTACCACTTTTAAAAGCAGTATTCTCTAAGAATACACATCTCCACTTCTTGGTCTTCTCTAGGCTATGGAAATACCTGCTCAGTGTGAGCTGGACGATGGGGGGGCTGAGACAAGGCTCTTCTATTCCTACTCTTCAAGCCGTGTTCATTTCCCTCCTTGCTTTTTGCAAATGGAAAATGAGCACAGATGCGGCTTTCCTACAATCGTTGTTCCTATTGTTTGGCTAACCACAGAGATGCCAATTTATTCTCCCCTTGATCGGTTCTCACCCAGAAAATTAATTTCTAACCTTCAGTATAGCAAGAAGCACAGAAACAAAGCAAGTGGACGAGAGTTTTACAGCCTGATGTACATGATGTGTTAAGTCAGCCACCAGGACAAGCTTATCGACTACAACAGGCTGGACCTGGGAACACAACTTCCGTTTTTAAGAACTACAGGACAGCAGAATCCCTGCTTCCTCACTGAAGGGAAGGCATTTCAAGCATTAGCTTTCCCAGTCAGTCTTCCTGCTTCCACAGGGAGGGCTGAAACGCTGCAGGTTCTCCAAAGAGAAGTGGCAGAAGGAAAACACTTTAAAGAAACACTGGCGTAAGATGCGTTTACGTAGACTGCTGCACCGGTGAGGGGTTTGTGCATCTATTGGCTTTTAGATCTACCTTTCACAAGGGCTCAATGAAAACAGGCGGAGGCCAAAATTTTAAAAAGGTTAAAACCTAAAAAAAAGTTGTGGACAATTACAAAAACGTTGCTTAGCAGCAGCCAGCCTCTGACCAGTTCTTTCAGTAATGGCATTAAAAAACAACCTGATTAATAGTTCAAGACATAGTGCTAGGCAGAAACCTTTTCTCAGTGTTAATAGCTCCCTTGCACTCTTCGTTTTGCTCTTTCACTGTCCACTGAGAAAGGCCAGATGTCCTTTGGTGCATCTGTTGGCATAATGACCTTTTTCACCACACTAAAAGAGAGAGAGAAAGAGAAAGAGAGAGAGAGGAATTATTACACATTTACAGCTTTTTTCCTCTAGCTGCCTTTATTAAGGTAGCTGGCAACTGTCCTGATTTGGAAGCTTTTCCACGTATGGAATATGCAGTATTTAGCGGGTGAAATGAAACATGGTGTCATAAGGGACACCATTTATGGGCTATTTCCACTCCTTGGAGCAAAAGCTGCTTCTGTGCTGAGAGCAACCTGATGCCATGTTGTTATAATGCACTACAAAGGAGAGAGCTCTCAGCGCACTGCTACGAACAACAAAGGGCTGTAACACACAAGAATTTCAACACTGGAGGCTTCCAAGACTACTCCCTCTGATAAGAACTACATCAGAGATCTATGGGGACTCTCCTGATCGGTTATCCTGAATTAGACAAAGAAAAATGCATCTGAACAAGAGATTCATGACTTTGCACCTTGAAGTTATTCAAGCCCAGAGAGAAATGCCAGGATCTGGTGCAACAGCATGCTTCAGATACGTAATTTACTTGTAGCTAAAATAATAAGCAGCTATTAAAGGTTTTCAGTGAAATGGATTCAGCTACTTAATATCCCTGTCTAGTCACAGTAATTTTTACCCAAACAAGCACTAAGGCACAGAAGTTGGCATGTACAATGACATAACTGTCAAAGCTGATGGGACAGGAAGATTCTTTGCCCTTTTCTAGTGACTAGGGTTGGGGCTTTTGTGGAAAAATAGAGAGAGATGGAAGCTCAATGTGTCAAAGTTTTATTGGTGCTCCTTAATGAGCAACCGAGGTGAATAGCTCATTTCTTGGTTTGACAGCGACGGGGTGCATTTACAGCTGAAATGCTGAACAGTCTTTGCATATTCAATTTCTGTTACTCGCAAGGACCTTCTAGGCTAACAGGGGAGATTAAAATCTTTCTACAGTCACCAAGTGTAAGCAAATTAACTCATGAGACAAAACTAGTATTAACTCTTACTTTGAAATATACAGTTCAGCAGTCTCCTTTAACTGTTGTTGTGGTAGGGTTTCCTATTTATTAGCAGACGAGCAAAGTCTGTCCTACAACAGCCTTAATTGTCACAGCAAGTCCGTGAGCTGGCAAACCAGCAACCTAGAGGCCTCAGAACTCAATGCCAATTCCCACAGCTGTATCCACGCACCAAAACACAATGTCTATTGAGCAGAGCGCACATTTCATGAACCTGTTTACACAGCAAAAAAACCTTTTGCAGGACCAACACCCCTTGTTCCTTTGCCTGTGACAAGCAACCAGCATGAAAGCAGCATGACGTAGTCCAGGTGACATGCACTCTGTACTTCTTAAACCTAGCACCCTCTGCTTTCCCTCCTCGTCTCCCTCCCCTCTGAATTACCTTGTAGCAGGTGACCTGCTCCAACGGCCGGGGTCCTCTGTTCCCAGTGTTGTTATTTTGAGACTGCATGACTCCAATGACTTGGGGTGTCCTCTGTTGGTTAGGAGAAGAGTTCTGACTTAAGTGCATCGAGGATAAAGACCTTTATGGTTGTTATTTTGTTAAGAAGGGAAAAGAGCACCCCATATATCAAATGATCAATTTTCCTCCAAATCTGTGTGTGGGTGCTCTGCCAGCTGGAGCACCAGAGAGAAGAATCAAGCAGTGAGGTTTACAAAGCCCAGAGATCCTGCTTTTCTCTGGAAAGCAGATTTAGAGAGTAGGTTTAGGCTGCTAAAATACCACTGCTATCCCTGAGAGATGTCACGCAGATTACAAAAACTAGCAGATTGCTGCACAAGCACATATGATGTGCTTCTATGTAACGTGGGAGCATTCTGTGACTACATCTCCACGTAAAGTTCGAGCAATTGTAGGGCTTTCATCACTATAATGGCACTCGGGGTTTCTCACTGCTTAATTCTTGCACAGCACCCTCCCTTCCAGGCAGTGCCCCAAGCAACAGAACTACCACTGCTGGCCTCTGAGCTGGAGGACAGTACTAATGACTGAGAAGGTTAACCAGGACGAGGGGAGCAACAGAACAAAGCAAAACACCACAGTCCCAGGACAAAGGCAGCAGCGGTCCGTTGTGATCAGACAGTGGACATTAGAGGGCTGGGAAGAGAAAAGAGAAGGGACGGTGCTTTGTGGTTTATTAGGATTTGTCTCCAAGTTCTTAATTACAAAAGACTATCACACCCTGTTGTGAAATAGGAAAGGTTTTCCCTCATTCAGTGAGTCTTTCTCCAAGACTTTCCAGCAAAGCAGATCCAGCTGTCCAGTTTTGACCACTAGACAATATACCCTCTTTTAAAGTGCTGTGGGAAATGCTTTGAGAGTGGGCGTGTAGGGGAGGCAGGGGAATTGTGTACCTTTTGCTGTGTTTGTGTCGGTTGAGGCAGTGGTGGTTGCTCTGTGGTTCCCATTGGCAGTTCAAACCGAGGGCTGGTTTAGATGGAAACAAGAAAATTGATTCTCAAATCATATGCCAACATTTTACCATCAGCTCAGTCAAGTAACTCCAAACAACAAAACAAACATTCAGCCAATTAAATTTGGCTCACAGGAAATGGACCTCCCCCTCCCCACTCCTCTTTGCATTCTGATGCTCAGCAATTACGTATACAAAAATGACAATCCAGTATGTAGCACATCCCTCTACCTGTAAGGTATTCTGGAATGTAAACCCATGTGATCCCACTGCACTGGTGGCATCCGATCAGCACTCTAGAGTCTTACTGGTAACTCCCTGAAGAGGCGCTGCCCCATATCCTCAAATTGGTACAACAAACTAAACATTGGCCAAATCTCCAAAGCCATTGGGAAGCACTGGAGCAGCCTCATTTGACATACACCGGATTACAAGGGAAACACGAGATTACAGGACAAGCCTGGAAGCATACTCACTGCATGAATTTACAGGTAGGCCCCTCTGGACAGAATCCTACTAGGTAATTCACACAAATTACTCTTCGAGTGTGTCGGTGTCTGCAGAGGGGACCTGCAACACAAAGCTCAGTAGTTCACGTTCCACATATACATACCCCAGCACTCAGCAGTAGCAGGTACACAAGCAGATCACGCAAAGAAAGAATAGCAACACCCTACCCTTGATTATAGCCACAGAAGCAGCAACTGTGTGACATACATACCATGTTTACAGAAGCCTCTGTCATACCAGGGACAGTCTTTGATCTTAGACTCCGGGTCAATGTGCAAGAATGGACATTCTTTGTTACTGCATTCCCCTGTACCAAAGGCAAACACACTTCTTAGTCAATTGTGCAGGTTCGAGATCAAATGACTCTCAAAACATTACCTGGATCATGTAGCTCCCACAAAGCTGTTACCAACATTTATAAGTTCAGGCACAACAGTCTTACTGCCTGCCTTAACCTAGATGAAGAACACCAAGGACTCGCCCCCGGTGAGTAAAGTTCTACCAGACTGGATTATTTATGTGTGCTTTTAAAAACAATGCGGAAACTAAATTTGAAAGAGCAGTCATGATAACAAAAACCAAACATTTAGTGCACCAGAAGCGTGGAGAAACTACAAATTGCACACTAACCTCAATCCAAGGAAACCTACAAGACTGTAAGTTTCTGACAGCAAGTTGCCTCATTATGTCCAGATCTCCAGAGCTGGAAAGCAAGTGCATAAAAGTTTTGCACCCCCATGCCCTCTGCTGCTCATCAACTCCCCAAAATAAGAGTCATGCAAAGACCAACTGCTCAGCCTACTCATCTCATGCCCAAAACAGAACATAAGGCATAAAACCCAGTAAAAACTTGGAACTTCCCCCCTCTTCCCCCAAGGGACAAGCTCTTGAGAGAGAAGACATCTATGATAAGTCACAAATTTTGGGGGATAATAAGGTGAAGGACTAAGCAGATCTGAAAAATTACAAACTAATGGCATCACTGGACACAGAAGAACTGTAATGCTCTGAAGACGGACGAGAGGGATGTATCAGGATCCTCTTCACTAGACTCCCACGCCAGCAAGGAACACTAAGTAGGAGCTACAATGCCCCTTACCAAATTTGGAGTAGAAGTAACACTCAGGCATCTTGGTCATGTCATACTCGTGCAGAAACTCGCACTGGTCTCCCTTTTTGCACAGTCCTCGTAGCCAGTGTTTGCAAACAACTGTCTTTTCCCCGCTGATGTGTCGGAATGGGCACATGCCTCCTGCAGAAGGATGGGGCAAGGAGAAGGCAAAAAAGAACAATTAAAACCAGCGGCACAAGAAGGCACAGGGCAACGGCAACACTTTGTTCCCCTCTGCAAGAGGGCTTTCAGAAGACATCACTTTTTCTTATGAAGTCAGCCTTTAGTGGCAATAGCAAAACTGGGAGTTCCAGACAAGTCTTACGTTACTCTCTAACGAGCTAAGCAACGTAGTCTCCAGCTCTTAATTCTGGCAACCACGAACCACAGCAGCTAATACAGGCACATCCACAGCAACGTCTGTGCGTGGTAAGTTCAAGCCTTCCTTTACCGGTAGCTTTTTTTATTCACCTCCCAGCTTCTTGAAAACACCACCATTATTTCACAACTGCTGCAGTTATTCCAACATCCTTCAGTTTTACCCTCAATCTAGGATATCCCCTCATCTTCACAAAAAAGAAGAGTACTGTAGACAGTGCTAGAAAATCTAGTTCCCCCCCTCCTCCCCCAATTGTATCGGAAATATTACTTGCCTTTTCCACAGGCTGCTTTTAAAAAAAATTCACAGACAGCTGCGCCTGATTCTGCAGAGAGAACAAAGAAACATAATTCATTTTAACAAAGTTTCATGACAACTTTTAAAATACTTCCTTCCCCACCAAGACACTCTGGTCTTCAACATCAAAAGAAAAACAGCATTTTGGTTTGGGGAATTTACTTTCCCGCGTAAATTCCTTGTTGAAGTCTGGCCCTCACAAATACCTGTATTCTTCTTGGGGGACACCAAGGGGAATTTGCACAGGTGCTTGTTTTGCTTTTCAGATACTTAGGTTTTGTCGACAGGGTTTTCCTGCGCTGTTAGGTCAATCATGTCAGTGAACCCTGTATTTACAGCCCTGGCAACGACAGTCTTAGATTTTTTGACCAGAACAGCCTGAAACAACCATTAGCGTGTTATCCCTTGCTGATCCTGACCAACAGAAACCACAACGTTTGAGGGAGTTAAAACACAAGTTTAGTAGCCTGGCCAGAAAATTTCAGCAAATGGTGAGTCCCCTAAGACTACCCATGCCAGATTATTAGACTGGAGGAAAAGGTTTAGAGACCGGGCCAGGGATATACCTAAAGACAAAGTCTCCCTGCCATCGCAATGCCTCATCTATCAAAAGGGAATGAAAAAAAATAATAAAGTGTCATGCAGGACAGCAATGTTTATTCACGATAATGCCTCAACTTTCATCTTCCAGCCTGGCTGGCTACTAACTACAGCCTTCATTAAGTAGGAAAGACAAACACCCGGATTAAGACGGAAACCTCGCAGGGAGCGCAGAAGTTGGGCGGATCTACGCAAGAGACCTGAGCAAGGCGCTCAGATCCCCTCAAACCTCCCTCCCTCCCTCACCCCCCCCGACAGGCACCAAGAGCCTGCCCCGAGCACCCCGGGGAAGAAGGAGCCGCGCAGCGCCCTGTGCCCGCACGCACTGTCCATGCCGGGAAAGGGCAACGGCTGCGCCCCCAGCTGCTGCTCCACGGCCAGTTCCAGGTCGAACTTGATGTGGTCCACGCTGGCGATGAGCTCCTGCATGGTGGCGGCTGGGGGGCGGCGGCAGCGGGAAGGAAGGGGAGGTATGGTGGCGGTGGTGATGGTGGCGGTGGTAGCGGTGGTGGCAGCGGGCGGCCGGGCCCGGGCTGGCCCGGCCCGGCCCGCTCCGCTCCTCGCCGGCAGCGCCTGAGGTGAGGGGAGGAGGCGGCGGCGGCAGCACCTCGCCGCCCCGCGCCGCCCTCCCGCGGAATGCCGGGAGTTCACCTCTGACCTTACGGCCCGGCGGGCAGCGCGCGCGCGCCCCGCCCCTTCCCCGGCTCTCTCCACCAACCAGCTGGGGGCAAACTCGGCTTCGTTCCCGCCCCTTCCGTTCCGCGCAGGCGGCGCTGGTTGAGGGGAGCGGGGACCGGAGCGGTCCCGTCCCCGCTCCGCCGCCTCCTCCCGCTGGTTACGGGCACACCATGAGGTCTGCGCGGCTCCTTTTCGCCTCGCGGTGCTGTTGGGTCTCCTCCGGTCTCCGGACGGGGCGGTGGGCAGGCCCCGAGCAGCCCGGGAAAGCGCCGTGCCTGCTCCGGTCCCCGGGTGAGGGGCCGCTGAACGGCTGGAGGCCGTTCCGCTCCTCACAGGCGTCCTGCAAGCTGCCCGGTAGCGACTTGAGAGAGGGCGAAGCCGGCAGCAGCGCTGAAGCCGTTGGGGAGGAGGAGGAGGAGGATGAAGGCGTGGAGTTCGGGACGCTGTCTAATAAATTTTCTTCTCGAAAATATTATCACAAAACCACATCACGCTTCCAGAATTTAAAGCTTCAAGGAGAGGGAGAGGAAGAACCGGAAAGAAAACCTCGACACGGTCCCAGGAACACCCCGTACTGGTACTTCTTAAAATGCAAAGCCCTCATCAAAGACGACAAGGTGCGTTCCCAGCTCTTCGCTAAATTAGTTTTTAATAGCATTGATGAAAGATGCAACTCTGTCCCATCTGTATCATCCTATCGCTTAGTATCTTCACAGAAAGAAGTAAAATAAGAGCTAGTGAGGAATCCCGTGCTCTGTGGGCCTTCTACCGCAACTGACCCACAGCTGCTTATGTTAATATCCATTGTAATTGATTCTCATCCTGGATTTTCCTCTTCCCTGTAGCTGGCGGAGGCTCTGGAGCTGTTTGAGGTGCAGATGCTGAAGGAAGATCGTGTGTGGCCGGAAGAAAGCAATTACACTGTTCTAATTGGCGGCTGTGGCAGGGTTGGCTACGTGAAAAAGGCATTCAGGCTCTACAATGATGTAGGTTTACATTCTCCCCTCTCTCAGACCTTCGTTACGTGTTCTAAGCTGAAACCGATTCAAGCATTTGGTCACGTTGCTTTGTGTCCAAAATGCCTTTGAGTTACTGCTTGCACCTTCTTAGCTTGACACTCTAAAAAAAAAGTGAAGAAATTCTACAAGTCCTTTCCTAACAAGCCAGTTCAAATTTTTCTTCTCTTCCCTTAGATGAAAAAACGAGGCTTAACTCCCACCGAGGCCACTTACACAGCCCTGTTCAATGCCTGTGCTGAATCACCGTGGAAAGACTCTGGCCTGCAGAGCGCTCTCAAATTACGGCAGCAGCTAAAGAGCAAAAACGAAGAGCTGAACCTGATCACCTACCATGCGCTGCTGAAGGTCTGTGCCCTGTGCTCAGATCTCAGGATGTGCTTTGATGTACTGAAGGTAAATACATGACTTTTCTTGTATTAAGTGTAGTCTGCTCTGGTTAAAGCTCCTGGAAGTTGCCGCATTGCGTAGACCTTTTTTATTTCATTTCCAGCAGAGGTGGTTACAGGTCTCATGTTTACATTTCATTGATCCTTGGTCTCATACAATGATACATACCAAATATTAAGCTTAAGTACATAAAAGGAGGCAGCTGCAGAGGTTGGCTTTTAAACTCTGGTCAGGTGTGTCAAAGACTTAACGAACAAATTTTTTGTGGGGTTTGCAGCTACTGTGTCTGTCTGTTCCTCTTTTTGAAGACCCATATAAGAGCTCCTTTTAGAGCTCTTACAGTGGCTCTTTTCAGAAGAATAGCTAAAAGGACTGTGGTTCCTGCCCCAAATTCCCTGTAGCTCCCATCAGGGAGAAGCTAGGATCTGTGCAGGCATTTCAGGGCTCTCTTTCTGCTGGAGCAATCGTTCTGCTCACAGCACTGGGAGTTCACCCAATGCTTTGTTGCTGCTGTATCCCCAGAAGACAACAGCAGTATTTGAGCTTCACAGCCAACTGCGACAGACTCTTTGTCTGGTAACTGGGAAGTTTAATGCTCTCTCTGCTCTTTTAGGAAATAGTGCACAAGGGCCATGTTCTCACAGCCGAGACCTTCAGCTTCCTTCTCATGGGCTGCGTAAAAGACAGTGAAAATGGCTTCCGATATGCCTTACAGGTTTGTCTTCATGTTCTAAGTGGGGAGGAAAAAGTGCTTCTGTATTGTAACTTGTCACTTGAACGCACAGGAGGCAGCGGGTTGCTCAGAGCTGATGAAATAGGAGTTCAGCTCTTCCTAGGAGAAGTTCTGTAAACTAGACTTCCATCAGGATGTCTCGTATACTGGTAAACTGCCCCGGGTGATCTCGCAGGCCTGTACTAGCTCGAGGTGGCTGTTCACTGTCCAGTGGCATCTCACCTCATCATGCTGTAAACTCTCCTTTTCTGCAAGCAGATACTGCTAACAGATATGCTTACAATCTGCTAGAAGTGCTCCTGTTACTTAATATCATGTACATCTGGTGTTTATCTTCCCCTCTTCAGGTTTGGAAACAAATGACTAAACTTGGAATAAAGGGCGACAGCCACACGTACAATTTGATGCTGCGTGCTGCGAGAGACTGTGGGATAGGTGATCCAGTCGTGGCTTCTGAACTCCTGCTCAGGTCCACCGGTGAGAACTCGTCTCAGCTAAGGCTTGCACCCGGGAGGCAGAAGGAAAAGGTGAAAAATCGGAGGAAGAAGGGAACTGAGAATGCAGCTGCTGTCCAGCTAGATGTGGAAGCCATGGAAAAGCAATTATTTCAGGAGAGTTCAGTGGAGGCTGAAGAACTGATCCAGCAACAAAATAAAGATGTGAATCAGACTGAAACAGAACCAGCTGCTCTTGACAGCCCCAATGTAGCTCACAGCAGGATGGGAGCGTTGACAAGGAGAGGCCAGAACGAGATGGAGCAGGAACAAGCACGCCTAAGCCCGAAGCTGCGTTTCTGCAATCTGCCCAACTTGCTGGATTCCAGGATGCCTGACGCAGCCGTGGTTTCCTTGGGGACAGTGGTCACACCGTCCGATCGACTGGCTTTGATGGGGGACGTGGAGGGCTTCTTGAATAAAATGAAAGAGGACAATGCAGAGCCCAACATTAAAACATTTACGTTACTGGCTGAGCTGGTGGAGCCCCAAAGTGCCTCAGAGTCCTCTTTGCTGGCACGCTTAGATGAGTGTAAAGTGAAAGCAGATGTGACCTTCTTTAACGCTTTAATAAGGAAGAAGAGTAAACAGGGAGACTTGGAAGGAGCAAAGGTGAGGAAAAAACCTCAGCCCTGTCACCATCTCCTTGCCTCAGGCCTCTGACATTACCTGTCTTTTGCCAAGAGACCCGTTTCTCTCTGCACAATAGAAACCAGGGATCTCGCACTGTTTTCCACAAACTAGCGCTTGGCTTAATTTCCAAGTATTCACAGACTCTGTTCTAGCACATTCAGCTCTCTGTCTGGAAAGCTACAGTGAGACTTTTTGGAAACTGATGTCAACCCTTGTATCTTGCAGAGTGTGCTGCCAGCCCTAGTGAAGAGGGGACTATCGCCTAACCTCCCGACCTTTTGTAACCTGGCGATCGCTTGCCAGCGAGAGAAGGATGGACTGCAGTTACTCTCAGATATGAAGGTAATCAAAAAACCTCTGCTGCTTGGGGTTCGAGCTGCAGGAAGAGGCAAAGCGAAGCATTAACACTTCCAAAAAGACCTGCTGAGGTTTCTGTGGCGAGTGGTTGTGTTCTCACTCCAAAACCATGCAACTGTAGAATAGCTGCCAGCTCAGGTGGTCTGTCATGCGCCTGCGCTGGGACAGGAGAGGGCTCACGGGAAGGGGTGTGCTGGCACTGCCAAAGCTGCTACACGGGTCCCAGAGTGAGAGCTGTGCTCCTTGCATAAGAAGCGCCTGTGCGCCTTTTCCTTCTCTAGCTAGCAGATGAACAAGTTTAACTGTAGTGTTTGTTGTTTCCAGAGGTCTGGAGTAACTCCCAACAAGTATATCTACAGCACCCTCATTGCTGCTGCTGTGAGGCAGCTGGATTACAGTTACCTCACAGAGATCCTGCGAGACATGAGGAATAACCAAGTGCCTCCCAATGAAGTTATCATACGCCAGCTGGAGTTTGCAGCACAGTACCCTCCGAAATTTGACAGGGTAAGTAGCCATGACTGGTCACAGTGTGAAGGCATCAGGAAGGACACCAACAAGGGAGGGGAAATGTAGACATCTGCCTAGTCCTTTTCCTTTGGGTTTGTCTGATCTGGCTGACAGTTACTCGATAGCCCTTTCTTTAGTAGTAGCTTGTAGCATGCTGGTATTGAAACGAGTTCTGTTCTAATAGAAACTTGTTTTGTTGGATTTCTGTTTGCAGTATAAGTCAAAGAACCCCTACCTGGAGAAAATTGACGGTTTCCGTGGCTACTACTATCGGTGGTTAAAAGTAATGGCAGGAGAGGAGACCCCCCACCCCTGGGAAAAATACAGAACACTGAAACGTGCAGTAGATGACAATAAGGAAGAGGCTGTGCAGGAGCAACCAGGGGAGAAGTAGCAGTGAGCAGGACGCTGAAGTCCTGCATCTTCCTTGTGCTTAAAGGACTTGCTCCCTTAAACTGTCTTGTAGTAAAGCTGCTTTATATTTCCATGAACCCAAGTTCTTGTGGTAACTACATAATAAAATACTTGTCCTTTGTTTTAAGGAGAAGCAAATACATTTTCAGGGAGTTTCCTTAAACTGCAGAGGATTAGATAGGTTGTAGTTTAGCAAAGCCTGTGCTCAATGAGGAAGAAGCAAAATCAGATTTAGCAGTGGTTTAGCTTGGTGCTAGTTTTGTCTCTTTCCTGGGTGTATCTGGGCACTTAACATGTGACCTGTAGGTCTCTATAAGCTGCTGGCATTCCTGAATGGATCTGCGCACTAATTACACTAATAATTACAAACCTTAGCAGAGAGTTCCAGTGAAATTTAGCTTCCTTCTACACAAGATCAGGGGTGAGTCTGAATCAGACTGGACATTTGAGAACTGTATTACTTCTTTTCCACACAGCCTTTTAAATTCAGTTAGTTGAGAAAGAGGGATAAGAGCTGGTTAAAAAACAACCCACATTTAGAACACCTCAGAGTATGTAGAGCAACCTTACACCAAACCAACCAAAACACATCCACCAGGAGAATAGGGGCATAGAAATGTTTTGTCAGAAGATTGCACCACTCTCTCAGGAGGGCAGAGCTTTATTTTAAAATAAATGGCTACACAAAAACCTACTCCAAAACGACCACCATTGTATACATGATCCAGACGAATATGTTGCTGTTTTAATTGCTATACACAAATATCCAATCACACAGAAGGTGGCTGTAACTGCACTAATAGTCTGCTGTGCAGGATGATATCCCTCAGAGTTCAAAAAGTAGTCTTATGGCTAAAGGCTTCACCCAGAACAGCCTCTGCATCCGCAGTGAGTGCATTCAATGATTCTTCCCTGGAAAAGAAACACGAGGAGGGTATTTCAGCCAAGCTATGTGAGCAGGTGGACTAGCAGGCTTGGGCCTCAAGGCAGAGAACGGGTCTGCGTGGGAAGGGTTTCTACCATCTAGTTTTCTGTTGTTTCCCATACTTTAATGACTTTAAACACCTGCACGCCAAAGCTAACAGTAACTTTAGAAGCAACTAGATACCAACTCTACCAGCAAAGATAGAAAATGTTAGAACTGGAGGAAATGACCAGGAATAACAGTGCTACCTCCTCAGCTGTCCCTGAGCTGGGAGGAGTTAGAATGGGTACTGCAAGGGTCCAGACAAGTAGAGGAACAAGCTAAAAACTCTTACCACTTCCAGCTTGCTTTTGGGGACCCTGCAGATGCAGTTGGTTCCAAAGTTGGTGTCCCGTGTCTGGATACACCGCAGGCAGCAGAGGTTCTCATAACCCTGTTTTTTCCACTTTGCAATCAGGTTTTTGTCAGCGTATCCTTCCTTGATGCAGTACTCGTACAGCTCTGTAGAGGAGCAGAAACCATCGCAAGTAGCTCTTGGGAAGCATTAGAAGACTCACTATCAGGAATTACTAGCTGTAGTAACTAGCAGTTAAAGCCAGGCAGCTGCCAGCCTTCCCTCCCCAGAAACCTGATCCTCCCCACCAATGCCCCAGTTCAGGTACATCCACAGGCAGACATCTTACTCTGTTCCATTTTCCCCTGCCCAGCATAAAGCATTTGTGTTCCTCACCTCTGCTGATAGCTTTTCTTTTATAGAAGAGATCAAAGATGTAACGTGTTTTCTGGTGATGAATTCTGAAGATAGGCCAAAGGGATTCCACTTTCCTCTTCCCCTCGTGAGGCTCAGTCTCCGCTGGGAGGGAACACAAGCACCAGGTTTCAGCTGACCGTTCCAGGCAGCCAACTTATTTCCTTAGTCACTTTGCAATAAACTGTTGCAAGAACGTTCATAGCTTTAATACCTTACGGAGATAAGACTGAGCTTAATGGGAGAAGATTCAAACAAAAGGGACCTGACCCGGAACAGCTCCTTTAGGAAATATAACCAGAATGATAGTGGGGATGATGTGACCCACGCTGGGACAGTGGGTGACTTCATGGCTGCCCTACTCGTCAGACCAGAGCAACGGCATGGACAAGAACCACCGGTCCGTCCACACACACTGGTGAGCTTCAGCCAGGGTTTGGCCACGGCGTGCCCTAAAACAACTGTACACCAAACCTCTGTGCTCTGTAACCAGTGCACACCCAGAAAAAAGCGACCAGTACCGGCCCAGTCTCAGTCTGCGCTATCACTGCGAGGCAGAGATATAAAAACCATCAATCTATATTCACAGGGGAAGCTGTGCTTTGTGAAGCAGTTAAGGATTAGCTTGCTTCAGAGTCCCATCCCTGAAAAGACCCAGCTCTGCCGCTTACCTTCTCTCATCTTCTGATCCAGCTCATCCAGCGTTGGCTCAATCAGCTCCCAGCCATCCGGGGGAGGCTTCCTGCTCCTCTTCACTTTGGGCATTGCCTTAGGAAGGAGGAAGGCGAAAGGCAAGGGGATGAGGCTTTGCCAGCACTCAGGCGTGCAGGTGCTTCGAATTCCTGACAACCACTGGAGAAAAAAAAAAAAACAAAACGGAAAGGAGAAGAGTTGTCACTGAGATTTCTCCTAAGATTTCTGCGCCCCTTCGCCGTTTTGCACTTCGATGATAAAAACAAGCTTTATCGAGCTCGTGAAAGAGGTAAAATCTCACCCAATGCAGCCCCGGGGCTACCCGCAGGCCCCGGGGGGAGCGCTGCACCCCCCTCACCGTTAACAAATTTTTTTTTTTTTTTCCCTCCTCAGCAAAGTGAGACGACAGCCGCCCCTCCCCCACCCTCCGGACTACCCTGAAGCAACAATTTCCCTCAGCTCCCACGGAAAATACCGGGCCGGGGCCTAGCGGGGCCCTGGGACTCCCCGAGGTTCGGGCCGTGTTGGCGGCGGCGAAAGGGCAAGAGGAAAAGGGGGTGGGAAAGCCCCGTTCCGCCGTCCGTCCCGCTCACCTGCCGAGGAGCGCAGCTTCCGCTCCGCCGCCGCCGTCACCCGTGGGGCCTCTCGTACCGGGACAGCCCCGTGGCCCCGCCCCTTTGGGCTGCCCGCCGCAAATGCCTGAGGGAAATCCTCCCCGCCGTGCGCTCCTCCACCCCTCCCCCCTCGCCCGGTTGCAGGGCGGTAGAGCGCGGCTCGGCGGAAGGGAAAGCGACCCCGCTGCCCTTTCGTTTCTGGGGGATCCGGAGGGGGGATTTGCGGGCGGCGGCAGCGGCGGCGCTGAGGGCAGCCCCGTGGGGGAAGGGGGGCGGGCTGGTGACTGGGCGGACACCGAACGCTGCGCTCCGCGCGCGGGGGGTGGGGAGGGAGCGGCTTCCGCTTCCGGGTCGCCGCTCGGGGCC
>NW_010972731.1:6483705-6521987 GCF_000737465.1 Haliaeetus leucocephalus | reverse complement strand
GGGGGGGGGCAGGGCTCGTCCTTCCCCCCCATCTCGGCTGTGGAGGTGCTGGGGCGGCGGGGGGGCAGGTCTCATTTCCTCGGGTCTCAAGGGACGTCTCTTTCCCCGCTCTCCCCGGGCTTGGGGAGCTCAAGGGGGGGGGGTGTCTTTTTCCCCCCCCCTTATCGGCCGCGGAGGGTCTTGGCCTCGGGGGGAGGGCTCGGTTTCTTCCCCCAGCTCGCTTCTGGAGGCCTTCGGTCCCCTTCCCTCCCCTCCTTCGAAGAGATGGCAGATTCTCCACGTTTCTCAGAGCTGGGGGGCCGATTCTGTGCCCCCTTCCTTCCCCCCCCAACAAGTGCTATGAAATCTCAACAGCCCCTTGGGGTGTCCGGCCCGTGGGGTGCCAGGTTCCCCAGTGGGACCGGGAGCGGGCTGGGCCCCATGTGCTCCCCGCTGGGCTGGAAACTGCAGCCGGTTCTCTCGGGTCAGGGCTTGGGGCACACAGATGCCCGGGGAGGGGAGTTTACAGCTACACTGGGGATCCCGGGGGATTCTCCTGGGGAGCACAGGCGGTGTGTGGTGGCCGACGGCCTTCCCGTCCCGGTGGTGGAGGTCTTTGGGGCAGGGTATGGGGAATCCGAGCAGCTGGGCAGAGGGTCCAGCCCTGAGGATCACCGTGGGGGGGATGTGGAGGTGGTCTTGGGTTCAGGGGCTCCAAACGTGGCTCCTTTCATGTGGCTCCGGCAGCTCTGCATCTGGGTGTTATGGAGCGGGTACCGACTTGCTTGTGTGATTAAGGAGAGGTAATGAGGGACTGACAGGCTGTCAGGGCTGAGCTGGATCCACCCAGAACCTTCTCCAGATGCACCATCTGCATAATTGGCTCTTGTGCGAGCGTCTGTGCAACCCCAGTCATGTACATTAATGTAAACCAGCCTTCGTCATTCATCTTCTCTGTAGTTTGCTCCAATTTATTTCATCAGCATTTCCCAAGCTTTAGTACCAAATCTGCTTCCCTGTTTAGATTTTCTTTAAGCACTTTATTTTGTGTCCATTTGCACAATGTTAGTAGATAGGGCTGAAGCTTTCACGTATTTTTTTTGTGACGGCAAAGAACTGTGGTGAGTTATAAGCCCGGTTGCCATATTTAAATACCCCGTAACTCAGGATTTCCTGCTCTGTATTGCATTGTAGTTTTAAATGTTTGTTTCAAACCTTTTGCTTCTTGGGAAAAGAGGGATCTTTGCTCACCTACCCCCCAGGTCAGTAGGAGTTATTGTATTGTGAGCAGAAGAGTGGATTTTTGCACTTGCTGTTTAATATAAGATGGAGGGGAGGGTTAACCAGCCAATAATAAATTTTCTTACAGGATTATTTTTTTAATACCTTGATTTAAAAAAAAAAAGTGATTCTTTCACTATTCCTCCATTCTCTTTGATTTAAATTCCTTAATTATGCTGTTTAAAGCTGAAGACAAATGTATTTGAAAGTGTGCCTGCCTTAGGCAACAGTGGTCTTTACTGCAGGTGAAATCTGCAGGTGATTATATTTTAAAAGTGCTTCACAGAGGAGGACAAGAATCATTATCCCTATTTTACAGATGGGAAAACTGAGGCACAGAGCTGAAGTCAGTTGTGCAGCGTGATGTGGTAGGTCAGTGGCAGATGTAGGACGGGCACTCCGCTTGTCTGACCTGCAGTTTGATCTCCCTGTGAAGAGCAGAGCCCCATCCCTGCCCCGTGCTGAGCTCCCCACAGTCCCTCCAGCTGCTGAGCTGGTGGCACTGCTGCTCCCGCTCAAAAGGGGCCTTACTTCTCTGTGTGCAGACTCAAATATAAATGAGCTTGATTCGCTCTTCCATTTGCTTCTTTTTAGGCATTTAATGTAAGATAATTCCTCTTGAGCTGCTTTCCCCTCTTTATTACTGCTGTTTATTTGCAGTAATAAGGCTTTTGTGTTCTTCAGTTCCGAGCCCAGTGTAAAATTCTGAGCCCAGCTGGACAAAAAGGCTGCCTGGCATCAGCTAAGCTTGTAGCACAGCGTTGGTTTGGTTTATTTAGGTTTCCTTGCTGTTACGTAGTGTGCCAAAGATACTACTGTTGTTCCATTTAGAGTGATGTCATTTGCTGGGCAGTGAGGTAATGTCTCCTGGGCTAGAGCGTTCCTGTGGCAGATTTGTTCCCAGAGGGGGTCAGTATTGCCACGTGGGATGGTTGGGAACAGACAAACAGAAAACACACTGTCTTTGGGTGCAGCAAAGCTTTTGGTTGCGCTTATGGTTTGAATGCCCACAAGCTTCCACAGCTGAGCTCAGAGAGAAGAATCTGGTCTCTGCGCTTCCCCATTTCATGTGAGAAAAACACCTCAGGAGTCTCTGTAACGCTTCACAGTGGGGTTTTTGAGATAATTTATTCCACAGCTCAGCTTTTACTGTGCTAAAACTTATGAGAGTTTGTCTCTGCTGAGGCAGGAAGACTGGTCAGAAAACATTGAATTTGTAAAGGTCGCAGCCCAGAGAGGCTGCCTGTGCTGGCGCTCCCTCTCCCTCCAAGTCTAACAGTGCAGCCAGGTGTGGCCGTGGCACAGGGGTACAGTAGTGACAGATCTCCCACGCATCCTGCACAGTCCCGAGGAAGGAGGGACGATCCCCTCAGCCCTCTCTGCCACCGTAAGGTTTCTGTTGTCCTCGGCAGGTGAAGCAGGGAGGGTGAGAGAGGACGTGAGGATTTCCTGCTCCTTCCATCGGACTTCAAAGACTCCTGCAGTAGCAGAGAGCTCCCTTGCCTGAGCTGTTTGCTTTTTGTCAATCTCACGTAGCAGTTGTACCTTGAGCTACCTAGCTCAAGGCTAGAGACTGACTCTATTCAGCTTGCTTTCCAGCAGTTCTTTGAGCTGGAAGAACATAAACAGAGCAGTCACTTGCAGGAAGCATTAATGGCTTCAGCAACTCATTAATGAACAGAATTTTAAACTTGAGAGGAGATCTTAACCAGGCAGCCCAGCCAGCTAAGCTGATTCTCTTCCTGGTTCCTAGAGCTTGTTTTTATTTTTCCTTATAAAGCAGTAAAACATGGAGGCTCCTTTTAGTAGTTCTTCAGCTCTCATTATAATTCCCAAAGCTTTTGTCCAATTAGCTTCCTATTTTCTCTTGGCACAGCCTTAGTGTAGGGGAGGGGTTAAGGAGGCAAGCTTGTTGGAGAGTTGGTTGTGACCGCGGCTGCTGCAGGAACATGCTGTGATTCCTTCTGCGCAGGAAACGCAGAGAGCGGCTGTGGGACTGAGCAGCCCTTGCCAGGCCGGGAAGTGAATCAGAGAGGCCACAAGCGTAGGCATGGGTGGGCAAGGAAGGGTGGCGTCACCGAGAGCTGAGGGAGCACTTGGAAGCTTGATGCCTCATAACTGGTGTCATGGCTCTGCGATGGTTGAGGGATGGGGGTTCCCCCTTTGGGGAGCACCTTCCTGGCTCCCTCTCTGTAGGACAAACCTGTGCTTCATTTGGAAAACACTGTACAGCTGATAGGCTGTTCTCCATTCTGGTGTCTCCAAAACCAGCCCAAGGGGAAAGAAAGAACTGACTCTCCAAGTATCTTTCTATGGATCAATAATCCCAATTTTCTATGTAACCTACCCAAAATTTTTGGAGTGTTTCACTGAGACTGGCAAGTTCAATGTGCCCTTTTTTCATCGTTGTTTCGATCCTATCAGAGGAGCTATTTTGGTTTGTCCTGTCTGCACTGAAAATCCAGAGAGAGTGCTGCAGGAGGAGTAGACCTTTCTGGAAGCTTATCACTAAACCATTTATGGATTTTATTTTTTTTGTACAGGTAGAAAAGGAGGCCACAAAGGCCGAGCAAGACAGTACACAAGTCCTGAAGAGATTGATGCCCAGCTCCAAGCAGAAAAGCAAAAGGCAAGGGTATGTGTTTGCCTATGTTACGTGCTTACTGTCGTAGGTTATGGCTTGTACAGCATGCTTAACTTGCAGTTCATGAGAAATGGCAGCTTAGTCAAGTGTTTCAGGTCATTCCGTCAGTGGTCACAATGTGAATTCTGAATATCTCTGTCTGGGGAGACTACAAGGTGTGATCCAGTCTGGTTCCTCGCAGAAGTGAGGCCAGGTAGACCATCCAGTTCACAATTTGAAGGTTAAAGGATAGGGAACGTGATTACACAGCAGCTGTAGACATCTTTTCCCCCTGTATTTCATCATTCTAGTCTCCAGTGTCAGCTATTTTTTTTTTATTTGTGCTCTGAAGCTTGGCTGTGGAGAAAAAGGGCTCATGTCTTCACGTCTTATTGTATACTGAAATTATTATATTTGCCCTCTTTCTCTTCAGACTTCAAAGACCGAACTCCTTTTACTTCTTCCTGTACACATGATTTTCTTGTTTGCCTCTGACTTGTAGGGAGAGATAACAGTCCTTTTTTGGGCGTGTTCCTGTGCCCCAACATAGGATTATAATGGCTCCCCCCACTTCTACAACTACCTGACTGGTGTTAGAAAAGGCATGGCTAGTTTTTGCAGTACTTGCTCTCTTGTATTCCCAAATTATCACAGCTACGATGGCACTCTCACTGCTATTTTTCTATGACTTTCTGAAAGTGCTGCGTAAGCCTAAATACACTATTCCAGCTGAAGCTTCACAGCACTGTCTACAGTAGGATAATTATACCCCATATAGGAAATACTGATGAATACCTCTGAGAAGGTGACTCTTTCAAGCAGTTATGAGCCATATTGTTGACTCCTTTTTAATGTTTTGACCAGCTGTAACTGAAGATGATTGTGTGGTTTGCTGCTTAGCCACATATTCCGACTTTGTGTTGGATTTATTCTTCCGAAGTATAACTCCTCAGTTTGTTTTCTGATTCCACCTTCTTGGTATCATGCCATCTTTCCAAATTCTGAAACCACTTATGGGTCTGATCCTGTTTTCCAAAATGATTCCAACTCCTACCAGTGCGATGTCATTCACAAACTTTACTTCCAAGTTGTTAATAAAATACCAACTGGAAATGGAACAGAACAAGCAGGGACCCCACTTGAAATGTCTGTCTTGTTTCAAAACAAACCAAAGAACTGCTCTTTGAGAAGGATTTCTTTTTTTGTTCTTTTGTGATAATCCATACCACATAGTGATGGTTACATCTAATGCTACTTTGTTAGGGAAAGCTTAAAAAAAAAAAACCCAAACAATGAACAAAATTACTCCTCTTACTGCCCATAGCTCATACACTTTGCCAGTTGCTGTGATGTGGGATATTTGGCAATGGGAAAGCAAGCTGTGCACACCCATGTTGGTTCTTATCTTCTAATGATTTACAAATTAATTCCTAGACTTCAGACTGGTAAAAGCTTTACTAAGAAGTTTGTAATTTCTTGGATAATAGTGTTCTGGTTGATGGTTGTCAATTTGCTCTTCTCTAGGTTTTTTTTTATCTAGATCTAGGATGGGATCCAGGTCTACGCTACATCTGTGTAGTTTCCAGTCTCTGAGATATTGTGCACGGGAAACCCAGGCCAAAATATCTCCTGGAGATCTTTCATTTGGGGAAAGTAAAGTGCTAGTTCTGTCTTTTACAGTCGTGTTCCTGGCCCATTACAGAGAGAGAACAGCAGAGTTGTTTAGAGGTGATCCGCTGGGGCACGTGATGCATGCTTATGTGTTGAGAATGAGCTCCTGTTTTGTAACAGCCAGGCATCCTTGGTGTCAGAAGGGCCACGTCAGGAACACCACTGCTCTTAGAGTTCGCTCTAAAATTATCTCGTTTAAGAGTCACTGTTGGATTTGGGATTTTTATTGACATGCCTTTTCTCTCATTTCCTGTGATTTTGTAGGAAGAAGAGGAGCAAGAAGAAGGAGGTGAAGGAGCAACAGGGGACCCCAAAAAGGAGAAGAAGTCTTTAGATTCAGATGAGAGTGATGAAGATGATGAGGATTATCAGGTACTGTCATTCTCAGGGCACTTAATGCATTTGCACTACCTGGATTCTTGGGGCAGGAGAGAGATGCACACCCTTGACTCCGGAGTTCTCTTTTGAGAGCTACCTATAGTAAATTTTTTATGGAAGACCTATTTTTAGAAGCCCAGAAAACCTTACTTGACAACATTTTGTCCTCAGAATGAAAACTCGGGTATTTTTATAAGTGAAATGCAAAGGCAAGATTTCAAAAAAGGCTGAAGATGCCTGGTGGTATAAATCTTGGTTCGTAAATGGGTTTGCTGTCTGGTAGTAAAAACATCTTGACTTCTGCCTTTGCGGTGTGTTGCAGTGTATTTGATGAGCTCTGATACAACACAATGTTGGGTTGAGAGAGCTTCTTAACCTTCCTCTTGTCCTTGAACCTTAGCAAAAGCGCAAAGGAGTGGAAGGGTTGATAGACATAGAGAATCCCAATCGTGTAATTCAGACAACCAAAAAAGTAACTCAACTGGACCTGGATGGACCTAAGGAACTCTCGCGACGAGAGCGGTGAGTCTTTCCTGCTGCCTTGGCAGGAGTTAGTGTGTTCCTGGCATTTCATCCTTGCTGGTGGCAGCAGCTTAATGCGGGGAGGTTTTTCCCTGGTGTGTATGCGTTCGGAAGCCCTTTAAGTATGTTGCTGTCTAAAGCAGACACTGAACAGCAGCAAACTGGGGTGCAAAATGTCTTTCCTTACAAACTTCACAGAAGTTGTCTATCCTCTGGGAGTAGCTATGGCCATCCTGGAGCCAGGCAGCTTGGCCAGGTGCGCTAAGAGAATGAAGTTTGTTGCTGTGGAGTGGATGTAGGCCATTCATTTCCTGAAGTTTTGTGCCAAAAATCAGACATAACTAAAATCCATTAACCAGAGGTCACCTTGGGGGCTGCTTTAATCTTGCTACAGGAGGTGCCCCAGTGACAGGTAGCAGTTTCCCAGATTGCAGGCGTCATGGTGAAAGCTTTGTCTGAGCAGATGAATAAGATGAGAACCAAAGTTTAATCTTCTAGTCTCATTTAGCAATGGAGAGTTTCAGAGTGAAAGATTTAAGCTCACTTATTTGGGATAGATTGCTTCAGCAGAAGTACACCTTTGAGGGTATGGCTCGGAAAAACATGTCATGGTGCTGTGCAGTCGGGCTAATTCATTTGACCTCATTGTGTGTCAATATCCTTATTTAGCCGAATGAAGGTGGAAATAATCTCTCTCATCATCTGTGTTCAGACCCTGCAATAGATATAACCTGTGCTTGAAAACTGGTGACAGGGCCCCCCAGTCTCTGTGGGCAATCCATCTCTGTCTTCACCATCCTTCCCAGTCAGAAAGCTTCCCCCTCTCTGCCTGTACCTGTGTGCTTCCTTGGATACTCTGGTGACTGATGTGTTTCACTCAAACAGAGAGGAAATAGAGAAACAAAAGGCAAAAGAAAGATACATGAAAATGCACCTAGCTGGCAAAACAGAACAAGCGAAGGCAGATCTCGCCCGACTAGCCATCATTCGGAAGCAAAGGGAAGAAGCTGCCAGAAAGAAAGAAGAAGAAAGAAAAGGTTAGAGAGTAATTAATCATATCCTCTTACTTCTCTTTGCAATGGCTGTACTGCCAAGAGGCATGATTTCTCATATCACACATAGTAATCCCTCACCTCCTGAGATTGCGTGGTGTTGCTGAGTGTCATCACAATTCCTCTCATCACAACCAGGTTCAGCTGTTTCATTCTTACAAAGTCCTTGCTTTATAAAGCTCTAGGGCATCTGAACAGGCAGCAGGAAAAGAGAGAAGGGAATTGCCTTTGATAACCATGTTGTCCTCACCCTCCCAGGCAATGCTTGCTCTAGTTTGGGGGTTTAGCGGGTTCCTTGTGCTGGGTATGATCTATCTGCTTTGCATGCTGGGGATCCAAACTGCCCAGGGCATTTGCAGCACTCCTCCCCTGCCTGGATGTTCTCTTCGGCTCTGATAGATGTGAAGCAGAAGTCTGATGAGTGTGTCTTCTCAGTGGCTTCCACTGAGGAGCTTGTGCATCAGCATCAGGGTAATTTGTGGACTCTTGAAGAGAGGCCAAGGATAGAAGGGAACATGCAAGGGGGGCTGCTCCTCTTAACTCTGGAGGGGAGCTACCAGGGATTGGCAGGGCGGGTTGGATTTTTTCCCGTTACCTCACTGTACATGGCTAGTGGGATTCAGTCTCTGGGGCTTTCAAGCCACCACCAGTCCCTGATATATGCTGTGAAATGACGACACCTCTGTTCTTTTCCTCCCCCAGCAAAAGATGAAGCGGCCATGGCAGGTAAAAGACTGCAGTCACTATCCCTTAACAAGTAAGCACAGGACATGCAAGAGGAGGAAACTCCAGGGAACTGTGCCTGGTGCCTGCCAGGAACTCTGTCGTGTTGCATACCATAGATGCCACGTAGGGTGTACTGCGGCATCGAAGTCACCTTCACCTCCAAGAGACACTGACGATGTGTTTGTCCTCATCCTGGCACAGATTTCCATTTGGGGTTAGGGGCAGCTGCTATCTTCGGTGCAGAACTGTGCTGAACAGCAATTCTCTGTAACAGTTTGGAAACCTGAATGTTTTTGCTGATTTTAGGATTCAGAACTCATAGACGGGGCGGGAGGGAGCTGTGCGGGAGGGGAGCTGCTTCAAATATTAGATTGCAAGAAAATAGATTGTGGGGTCATTGTGGGGTGGGGCATGGGGTGGGGAATTTTGACTTGCTAGTGAAAGCCCAAAGGATAATGTATCTGAGGAATCCTTTTTGGGCAAATGGCCCATCAAATTTTGCTGCAGGGTGTTGCAGTATAAGCTGGGAGCCTGACTTCATGGACATCTGGAGTGCCGTTTCTTCCCGGTTTCATCCCTCCTTTCTTGCAGCCAGTCTCCCCTTTTCCCTCCTCTTCATTTTTTTTTTTTCTTCTCCTTATTAGGGATAGTGCCAGTTTTTAACCACATCATCCTTTGTTTAAAGGAAAAAAAACAAACAACATTAATTGTATCAGACCCAGATGGAAAAAAACTTGATAAAGTTTAAAAAACGACAACAACAGAACTTGTATATTTGGCTGATTAAAATGTAAGTTATCATAACTGCTCTGTCCTCGTCTTGTGTGTGTGTAAACGAACACAAGTGTACAGGCTGCTGCTGAGATGCAAGGTGCAGTAGCAGTCCGGTGGTGTGGTGACTTCTGCATCTGCTGCTTTGCTGGTCTGTGTTGTTTGTGGTGTGGAGTTTGGCTTGAGGTTCAGGAGCTCCATCAGCAGATGCAGCCTGAAGGTGAAAAGCTTTTCCTGCTGTCTCTGATGGACTGTCTTGCACAATCTGATTACCACAGTGGAGATAACGGTTACCCTCAGGCTGCTGTCGGACCTCGTTGCTGTGTCAGAAGGCCGGTCCCCGAACTGTCACCCCTGTCAGATGTCCTGTCTCACAGTGTAGGGCTGCTGGAGCAGGAGATGCTCTAACCCGCTGCGCCCCAGGAGGTCCAGGGTGTCCTGCTGTCAGCCTGTGCCAGGGACACCAGCACTTCCCAGACTTGCTTACCAAAGGCTGGAGGAGATTCAGCCCCAGAGCTGAGACGAGAGCGCTCTCGGCGTCGCTAGCAGAGAGGTTACGGTCGTAGAGGTGCAGGGTGACAGAACAAATCACATTTGTGTAATCCTCTCCATGCCTGGCTGTGGGGGCTCCGGCTCATATGAGGGTGTGCCAGGGTGGTGTGCTACAGGGCATGTCGCTGTGAGCTGCCTGCCCAAACCGTGGTGAGGAACTTGCTTTCCTGGTGCGGGAAGGCCGGGTCATCTCTGCACATGGGTGAAAGTGTAACCCCTAGGGCTGTTCCGCCAGCCTGTGGTTTTGTGCCCCAAAGCATGATCTGAGATGAGAAATATCTTCAGGGAGCTACACGAGATGAGTGGTACCAGGAGAGGTGCCCTTGCTGTCAGCTCCAAGAGGGAAGAACTGATCGGTGGGGACAGAACTGACATGGAAAGTTTGGGGGGTCCTTGCAGCACAGGGAGGCGGATGGAGCAGCGTGGTGGGAGGCAGCAGGCTGATGCCTGGGACGGAGCAGGGCAGGAGCCACAGGTAGAGGGGGAGAGGGATGGGGCTTGTTGACACGGGGTGAACACGCAGAAGTGGATGGAAAAATCTTTTCCTAGTAGAACGCACCTCCAGCTAACTAATGGCTGGGCCAGAACCCAAATGTCACCATCCCTCTCTGCCAGCCAGCACTCCCTTCCCAGGCCATGGTCAATGTAAGGGCTGGTCTGCTTTGAGGGGCACCACCAGGATCGGGGTTTAACCCGAGCTGTCACAGCGAGGTCTGATCCCCGGAGGAGTAACCACATTGCACTGCACAGGTTCCTTTTCCTTTTGGTGACAAATGTAGGATTTCCTCTGCAGAGACGCTCATTTTAAGACACGGCAACACTGGAGGAGTGGCTGGGCATCTTGCCTGCCCTAACACACCTGCCTGGGTACTGGTTCTTCTTCTGCCTTTGCCAAAGCCCTTACCAGGCACTTCATCATGATTTCATACCCTCTGAAATGTGTGACCCTGCCCGTTGTTTACCACACGCAATTAAACCCTGCTCTGAAATGTAGAAAGATTTATCCGCTTTCTTACAGCTTCTTCAAAGGCTCCTCGGCACTCCTGGGAGCAGCTTTGTCCTTTGTGAGATGGGACTGCTCGTAGCCTGAGTTAGAAATGAGGAAGGTCGAAGTTGGAGGTGCTCTGATCAAAATGACCTGGCAGCCTGCGATAACAGGCTGGAAAGCGGCAGGATTGGTTTGGCAGCCCAAGGTTTCCGAGCTGGCTCCCAGGGTGTGGAATTGCACACCTGACGGGACTTGACCGGGGTCCAGGAGGAGCTTGGTGCCTGGAGCAATGTGGGAAACCTGCGCTGCCATGCCACCTCCATCCTCGCCCCTACCTTCTCTCTAGTACCGATCCTGTTTTGAAATTGTGCTGAAACAGGGAACGGGGAGGTGACGTTCCCCTTATCCCCACGGTCCTGATTCATCCTCAGATCTGGCAGTAGAATGGACCCATGGTGAGATGCAGCACAGCAGCCTTGATGTGCTCTAGTCACACGCATGTTCGCCTTGAACTTGTTTTAAAAAAAGCAAAAAAAAATCATTGGCGTTATACAGGAAAATCCTTACTTTATTCTTGATTTCTTTAAGCGATGTATGACCAGCATCGGGTAGGATGGTAACAAAAATAGTAAAAAAAAAACCTGTTTTCTTTGTCTGAGAGCAGCCGCCGGGGCTGGCTGGCAGCTGAGGAAGCGTGCTGGTGGCACCGTGGCCGGCTCGCGTGGCACAGGGGCTCGCGGGGGAAAGCAGGCAGGCGCAGCGTAGCAGGGGTGGGCTGGCAGCCGGGACACCATTCCCGGATGGCTCCTTCATTTGATCTTGAGATCCTTCAGCGCTGACTCCAGGCTCTAAAAATGAACCAGGAGGTCATTAGTCACCAGCTTTTTGTTTTCCAAGGCAACTGGAGGTGGTTGGGGAGTTGAAAGCAGGGGGGGGAAGCTGTCCCCTGGGGTGCTAACCCATCCCCACGGGGAAGAGATCCCAACTTCCACTGGTTTTGGCTCATTTTTCAAGCCACGTGGGCAAACCTGAAGCCAGGAGAGGGTGCTGGATCCCTGCACAAGGCTAGCATCAACCCCCACTCTGATGGTGAGCTGTGAAAGTGCCACCCAGGGGTGTCCCCCACCCAACCCTGCATTAAAGGAGATCCCACCCAGGACTGTGGGACCCCCGTGGGCAGGATGGGCCCCACCACCACAGCAAAGAGCTATGCAGCAGCGGGGTGAGGGATTGCAATTAAAGCTGTGGCTAACGAGGGTTCAACGCTGGATGCTCCCAGCCTGGAGGGACCGTGGCACCGTGGGGATGCCTTACCTTGACATCCCAGATGCTCATGCCGCCGTCCATCCCCGTGGTGCAGAACTGCGAGCAGTTGGCCTTCCCACCTGCCAGCACCGAGATCTGGCTGCGGGGCACAAAGAGACGGCGGGGAGTCAGCCCCAGGTCCCTGCTGAGTCCTCAGGGCTTCCCGGTAGTCGGTGGGTGGGATTGGGGCTGGACCCCTTCATCTCCCCCATCCATGTATAGGGGTGCTCCGGGGCTGTCCCAGCTCCTGGGGTTGGACCTCGCTATCTCCTCCACCCATGTGCAGGGATGCTCTGGGGATACCCAGGGATGCTCCAAGGATGCTCTGGGGATGCTCCAGGCTGTCCCAGCTCCTAGGGCTGGACCCCTCCATCTCCCCCACCCACATGCAGGGATGCCCAGGGATGCTCCAGGGTTGTCCTAGCTCCCAGGCCAGACAGCAACACTGCCAGGGGATGCTTGGGGACCAGCACCCCCAGGCAGCCCCCAGGGTGACCCAGCCGAGCCTGTCCCTCCACCCACTCCCCCCCCAGTAAGCACCTGATACTGTTCTTGTGCAGGGTGTCCAGCGTGGCGTTGGCAGTGTCCGAGCTCGCTTTCTTGTCCAGGTTCTGGAAGCGCTCGCGGGCGGTGAGACCGCGCTGGGAGCTCTGCTTGGGGACATCCAGCTTCCCCCCGAAGGTCAGGGTGCCCTGGCTCTCCTCGTAGGTGAACAGCATCGGGTAGCAGTCGTGGCCCTGGGGAACCAGGTTGCTCTGCTTAGTACCCTTTTGCCAGCTCCCAGCACAGCTCCTGCCCCATGTCCCCAGCCCGGACTTACTGCGGCCACCAGGCTGTTTTCAGTGATGAAGGTGACGGCCAGGAGAGGCAGGGTCTCGGTGCACAGGGAGGCGACGCTGTGAGGGAGGGCAGGGTGTTAGCAGCGAGCCGAGCTTCAGCCTCTCCGTGCCGAGACTGGCGCAGCTCGTAACATGGGTGGAAGCCACAAGACTACCAGGAGAGGATGTGCCACCTCCTCCGTCCATGTTTGCTTGGCTCAACCCAAACCCAGATGTCTCCATCCCTGGGTCAGTTTTGGGGTCAACCCCCCCTGCCACGACAGTACGGCTGCCCCAGCCCCCCCACCAGCCCCTTCTTCTCCCCAGCCCTGCTTACGCCATCTTCTTGTTGGCATCGGCGAGGCAGAGGGTGCTGTCGTGGCTCACCCAGGCTACACGGGCGCCGCTGGCCGAGAAGCAGATGCTGTGCACCCACCCGCAGCTGCTGCTCGACTCGAACATCAGCTCCCCGAAGGGCATCTTGGAGCCCCACGGTGTGGGGCTGGGTCGCTCCTCCACCTCCTTGATGTAGGCTGAGAAGATCCTGGGAGGGGAGAGCCTTGCCATGAGTCCCTGGACACAGCACCATCCCTGCCCCTTTGCGTGCCTCAGTTTCCCTGCTAGAGCCCGTGGGGTGCCCTGCTGCCTCTCATGCCCTGCTGGGTGCTGTAACGCCGGGATGGTCCCCAGGGCACCCCCCAGCCCTCCCCATATCTCCCCTTTACCCCGTCCTTGGCTTCCAGCAGCACCCAGAGGGGTAAAGCCTGCCCCATGGGTGAGCCAGGGTGCTGAGCTACCCCACACACCTCCGTGCTGTGCCAGGGTGGGACCCCAAACCGTCCTTGGGACATCCCCCCACCTCAGGTCCTCCCAGGCATCCACCCCCGCTGCTCCTCACCGGCACTTGAAGTCGCAGGAGCCGGCGGCCAGGAGGACATTGTTGGGGTGCCAGTCGAGGCTGAGCACCGTCGAGCGGATGGGCTTCTTGATGTGCTTGCAAACCCACCTGCGCGGAGAGCGGTTGGCATTGGTGGGGGAGCATCACCACCCCTGGGAACCACCCTGGGCTTTCAGCGGGACCTAGCTGAGGGTGGTCAGGGCTCCAAGTGCCCCAGGAGCTGCCCTGGGCCACCATCCTGCAGTAGCAGCTTGGGCATGGGGACTAACTCCCTCCATCTCCCCATCTGTCTCCACCTCTTCCTCCAGCTCCTCTCTGCCTCACCTCCAACTCCTCTGGCCTCCTATCTCCCAGTCCACCTCCGCATCCATCCATCCATCCATCTCATCCATCCATCTATCCATCTCATCCATCCATCCATCTCTTCTCCATCTCCCCTCCATCTCCCCCAGGACAGACCCAGTGAGGCCATGGCAGACCCTCACCAGTCGTTCTCCTGCTCAAAGTAGCAGATGGAGATGAGTCGGGAGCCGCTGCCCACGGCGAACTTGTTCTCCTTGGGGGACCACTTGACACAGCGGGCGGCCCGGTTGATCCGCAGGATGACCAGGGTGGGTTTCCAGACGTTACCCTTCAGCGTCCAGACATAGGCGTTGCGGTCGGTCCCGCACGTCACCAGCCGGTTGCTCTCAGGGGCCCAGTCAATGCCTGGAAAGCAGAGAGGGGTGATGGTGGCCCAGGGAGCCACGGGGATGGGGATGGAGAGCTGGAGGCCATTTGAAGGCAGAGCTGTTCTGGGTGGTCTCTGCTCCAGAATCCCTCTTTGCCCTACTCCTGCATGGATCCCAAACCATCCCACCCCATCCCTTCCCATCCCTCTGACCCCAGAGCATTCCATCCCAACCCATCGCACCCCATTCCATCTATCTCATCCCACTTCATCCCTTCCCATCCCATCCCTCCCACCCCATCCCACCCCATCTCATCCCATCTCTTCCATCTATTCATCCCTTCCCATCCATCCATCCATCCCACTTGACCCCAACCCCATCCCATGCATCCCATCCCATATCATCCCTCCCTACCCCATCCCTCTCCATCTCTCCCATCCCATCCCACCCCTGGGTGCCTTCTGACATGTTGGATTCGGGCCAGGAGATGTAGACACAACCTGTTCCCCCTCCTCTACCCGCTGCACAATCCCCATCCAGACGCTGCCGGTGCCACCGAGTGGGGCTGGGACCGGCTCTGGGGCAGGACCATGTCCCCATCCCCTCCGTCAGCCAGGACTCACCCGTCACCTGCCCGTTGTGCTCCTTCAGCTCATGGACTTTGCTCCACTTGGCCCCATCCTTGCGGTAGATGTGGACCTCGTGGTTGTTGGGGCAGAGGGCGATCTCTGTGGGGCGAGAGCAGCAGGAGCAAAGCCCTCCCCTGGGTCATGGGCTCTGCTGGGAGGGGAGCGGGACCAGCCAGGGGTGACCTGCCCCTTCTTGTGTTCCATCTGCACAGTGGGGTCCCACCAAACCCCCCAGCCCCGGGCCCGTGCTGTCCCGAAGCTGGCCCTGCTCCTGCAAACTCCCCATGACCCAACAGCCCAGCGTCATCCCTGGCCCAGTGTGTGGTCCCATGGGGCTGGTGGGATGGAATGGGATGAGACAGGAGGGGATGGGATGGGATGGGATCAGATGGGATGGGATGGGATGGGATGGGATGGCTGCGGGTGCTCAGCTCCCATCCAACCCCATCCTGCTCTGCCTGCCCAGCACGCCAGCCACAGCAGAGAAAGCCCTTTTTGTTCTCTCCCACATCCCCTCCGCTGTGGCCGGGAAATGCCATCGGCCGTGAATCACCCGGCTCTGCTCTCCTCTCCTCTCCGTGCTTCGTCCGGCTGTGGTGCCTCAGGGCCGGACACTGTGCTGCCCCCCCGCCGCCCCCCCCGCACCAGGCTCTGCCCCGGCAGCAGGACCAGGGGGGAAATATCTGCTGTCCCAGGCCCAAAATCTGTCTGTGGCAGGACCTGCTTCCCCAAACCCAGCCCCAACCCAGCTCTGCCCCATCCGGGGGGGGCATCGCCTGCCGCGGGGATGTTCAGCCGGGACAGTCGGTACTTTGGGCCATGCCTGGGGATTTCGGAATGTGGTGCCCCGGCCATACTTACGGGTCCGGTCCTTGTTCCAGGCATGGCAGCTGATGGGTTCCAGCAGGAAGCTGTGGTAAGCCATGGCTTGCAGGCTGGGGACAGAGCGAGACCCCCCCGTGGCCATCAGGACATGCTGCTTTGGCCACGGGGACAAGCGCCCAGCAGGACCCCCAGCTCCCAGCCCCGCCGAGCGTTCCCTCCCACCGGGATCAGCCCCATGTTGCAGCCCACCGTGTCCCCCCCTCTGCCAGGGAAGGGTTTTCCCGGAGGATTTCCAAGCTCAGGGACTGCCCAAGCTCGGGGGGGTGAGAGAGGGTCCGGGCTGAGCTGGAGGAGACGCTCCCCATGCTGCTGCCCTGTGGCCGGACACCCCACACTGAGCATCCCATGGCTGGGTGCTAGATGGGTGCCCATGGCCAGATGCCCACAGATGGGTGCCCCATGGCCAGGCACCCCACAGCTGGGTGCTCCGTGGGTGTCCCATCACCAGATGAGAAGCAGGGACTGCTTGGGGACTTCCAAACCACGCCGTCATCCTGCCCCGGCTGGCTGGAGCTTGGTGGGCAGGAGCCAGCCGGGTACACAGGGACCCCGGTGCCGACACTGCCAGCCCCAAGTGCATCCTGGGGGTCCTGCCATGGGCAGCACCTCCTCCCTCTGGCTGCTCCCACCAGCCCCACAGGGCCCGATCTGTTTGCTCTTTCCCTAACTCATTTAGGAAGAGCCAAAGCCCCGTGGAGGCACGTCCATCCCATCCCATGCCATCCCATCCCATCCCAATCCATACGTGCTCAGCCCCAGCGAGCCGGTGACTAATCCCTTCCCCTGGCTGAGCTCCCACTGCTCCTGCCAGCACCCACCAACCGCTCCAGTCACCCACCGATGGCTCCGTGGGATGGAGCAGCTTCCTGCAAGCCCCCTCCAGGGTGCCACGGGACTGGGATCAGCGGCACAGCCCCTTGGCCATCCGGCCAAGGTAACGCACGGACTTAGGGAAACACCTCGCCAGGGTGTGACGGATGGGGATTACTCACAGTTTGCCTCTCAGCTATTTTGAGAACTCCCTGAACGCTGCCCGTTTTCTTTGGCAGCTAAAAAACGGTACGGGGGAAGGAAAAAAGTCCCTCCCAGCAAACCTCTGTCCCCGGGCTGGTGAAAAGAAAATCCATGGAGATGCACTGGGAGAAATCCCAACGCCAATGCACGGCACAATCCCTGCCGTCACGTAACCCACGGCCAAATCCCTGCCCAAACACCCGTCCCCGCCGGCCAAGGACATGGGCATGGCTGAGCAGGCAGCTGCCAACCCCAGCCCCACCGATCCCACTGGAGTTTAGCACGGGGTGACCCACGGGAGGGTACAAAGCCGCTGCCGCTCGGGCCACCACGCTGGGGAGATGAAGAAGCCGTCCCCCAGCCGCTGCAGTAAGAAGCGAGGGTTGCATGGCCGTTCGAGCTCCGATCGCTCCCTGCAGCGGTTTATGTTTCATTTCCCCAACCGCCAGTTTATGACCAGTTCCCTGCTGACGCCTCGTGGGCTGAGCTGTGCTCCCACCCGGGGTGGGGGAAGCCGTGGGGTGACCCACGGAGAGCTCAGCAGCCCCTTTCCCAGCCGGGAAGAGCATCGGAGGGGTCGTGGCTATCCCCCTGCTTGACAGGGATGCTCTCGAGAGTGGAAAAAGGGCATTTTCAGAAGGCCAGCCAGGGCGGGATCGGGACCCGATGTAGCTCCGTTATCTCCCCCGGCCAGCCCCGAGCAGTTCGGAAACATCCTTGGAGGAGATAACCAAACCTTGGCAGGAGCCGAGCGCTGGGGGCTCCTCCCGGTCCCAAGGAGAAAGCCACGTGCCAGAGGAGCTGGATTTTCGGTTTTGTCGAGCCTGACGGGGCGGCGGGAGGTGGGTTTGCACCCGCCAGTGCAGGGACACGATGGGGTCCCGCAGGACCCCCCATGAATAGCGTGGTCCTGCACCACCGAGCCCCCAGCACCCACCCATGGGAGCCCCTCTGCTCCCCACGGAGCCTGCAGGGTGTCCCCCCTCCGTCGTCCCACCAGCCGGGTCGGGGACACCCACCCTCAGTCCCCGACGTTGGTGTGGGGTACCCCGAGAGCCAGCCTGGTCCTGGGGGGGGACATCGCTGCCCCAGGGCAGATGGAGGGCAGCTCCCACCCTCCTCTTCATCGTGCTGGGTAAAATCCGAGGGGGTTGATGCCCCGGGGAGGAGAGGCAGGCAGATTACAGGCAGCTCTGGTTCTGCCTGCACCAACCCCCATGGGACCCCCGCTGGGGGACCCTTTCCAACACCCCGCAAGCTGCCGGGCCTCCGGCAAGAGAATAAAACTCAAACTTGCTGCCAAAGCTGGAAAAACAAACAAACAAAAAAGCCCCAAACGCTGCGACAGCAGAACCCACGAGTGGCGAGGCGTCGCCTGCACCCCCCTCGGACCCCAAAACAGCCCCGGCCGGGGGTTCCCTGCCTCCCCTCGAGGGGTGACGGCCACAGCCCCCCCCATGGGACAAAACCGAGCTCCTCGTCGGGCTGGCAGAGCTGCCTCCCCGGCTCCTTACCTTGCTGGGCAGCGCAGGCAGGGCAAGCAGGGCTAGTTCATGGACTCTGGGCAGTCGACACGAACGGCAGCCCCGGAGGGAGCGGTGGGAGCTGCTGGCTGCCCCGCCGAGGCAGTCCGACTTCCCTTTTCCTCTCCGAGAAATGCAACCACTTCCTTACGTGGGCGTTGGGGGAGCGCAAAGCAGCTCGGCGGCCGCCCTGCCCCTGCCTGCCTGTTTGCTTGCGAGCCAAGGCCTCTCCGCCATGGCCGCACGTGGACAAGCCACCAGTCCCGGGATGCTCCCGGCAACTCCCGCCGTCCGGTGGGATGCGGGCGACTCGTCCCGGGTGCGCCAAGGGAAGGATGCAGCCGGGAGAGCTGAAGGGAAGGATTCTCCCAATCCCCTCTCCCTCCGGCAGCGGGAGGGTTGGTCACCCCCAGGTCCCCGACGCGTTTCGGAAGGGGACGGATGCGGCCCGGAGGTCCTGCTTGCCCGCAGCAGGCGATAGCTGCGGTCGGAGCCCACCCGGGGCGAGACGTGCGTCGGCATCGCCTCCCACGGCCGGGGAGATTCGCAGCTCGGCAGGACCCCACGGCGCCCGGATCCGGCCGCTGCTGCCGGTTCCTGCATCCCACTGAGCCCAGTGGGACCCAAGCCCAGGCTGGCTGCGGCCACAGCTCTGCTCGCCCCAACACACCATGTGTGTACCCCCACCTACCAGCCATGCACCCCTCTGGGTTTTTTTCCCCTCCTGCTTCAGAACAACTCATTTTTTTCCTTTTCCCAGCTGGGCAGGGTAACTCCCAGGGACTCAGCTCCTGCTGGAACTGCTGGGAAGGAGAGATGGGCTTCAGCTTCTCCCTCCCCTGCTGCGAGCCGGCTGCAGTCATGCGTGGAGGGATGCACTCACCCCTTCCCTCCCCGAGTAACGTCGCAGAATCGGGACAGCATTGCACCAGGGCCCCGACAGGGTTTTCAGCTGCAGGCTGTGGATACAATAACCTCATATTTGTTGAGCTGCAGAATTAATCCCCGTGTGAGGGGTCAGCTGTAGATAAAGGCTCTGCAGGGTGGCACTGAGCAGGCAGCTCATCTTTCCCTTGGTCCTCAAGTTCATTAGCCACGCTTCCCTTCACAATTGCAGCAGACACACATGGAGATACCGAGATGTCCCCGGAGGGTGGTGGGTCTCTGCGGCTCTCATCAGGACTGAATCCCCATGGAGGGACAAGTCCCTCTCGGAAGCAGCGAGCTGCCCCATCCTCTGGCAGCAGTTTGCCCATCGCAGGACCCAGCCTCGTCCCCAGCATCGCTGCTGCCCCAAATGCAGCAAGAGGGACGCAGCTCCCACGCAGCCGAAAGCTGCGGCTTTTTGAAGTTTTTCCTGCTGCCTGCATGTTTTCTCTAGTCCTCCTTTGGCTACGAGCTGCTCTGCCTCTGCTCTTCACCAGGAGGGTTCGGGCTTTCCAGGTGTCCAACCACTGCCTCCAGCCCTGCACCAAGACCGGCAACTCTCATCCGTGTGCGCTGGGAGGACGCAGGCCAGGAGACCATCCCTCTGCTCATCCCTTCACATCGGATCCCTTCCAGGCAGGGATGCGAATGAACGGTAGGTCAGTTTAACTTCTGCAGTAGGAATTGGGGGATGTTATTAAGAGACGGGAGAGGAGAGTGTCCCCCCCAGCACTGCCTGCTGAGCAATTCCTTGCCTGCCATCGCGTTTCCTCGTCGCTTCTGGTCTCGAGGCTGCTCCTGCTGTGGCTCCTCTCTGAGCCTGCGCTAATGAGTGCAACGAGCTGCCTCTGCCAGGGACACACTGGTTTTGAACGCTGCTTTGGTTTCCACCAGGCTCGACACGTGGGCTCGACAGCCCACGGGGGGAATAAGTCAGTGCTGCGGGGGCCAGGGATGAAGGCTCAGCCCCGCTGGGTCTCTTGCCAGATCCAACTCGAGGTTTGGCTAAATCCTTTACCTGCTTTTGCCTCTGTTTTCTTAAATGGAAAGATCCTCCTGCATCCATGGCAGCATGTCTTGTAATGTTTGGGGCCTCTGCAGAAAGGCTGTAGCGAAACTATGCCACTGCAGAGATGCTGGGGACACCAGAACGTTTTTTTGCTGGGGTTTTCTTTGGAGGTGGGGCAGAGGGGATGGAAAGCGGCAGCAACTCCGCAGCTTCTTTCAATTTAGAGGCTGGGGAGTTTTTCAGGCAGGCCCCAGTGAACGGTCCCTGGCATCCCTGCTCACGTAGCGCCCCATTTCTTGCCCCTAAACAGTCTGTTAACTGGCGTGCAACGTCGAGCATATGCAGCCAGCAGCTATCCTGTAATTAAGACTGCAACCACGAGCTTTATTGTAAACATCGCTTTCAAAGGCACCGTTAACCTGAGCACACACAAGCATGTGCCAAGAAGGCTGGTGCTGCGGTTAGCTAAATATGCTACTGAATTCTCACCCACGCTGGACACAGAGGACAGCGTTACAGACGGGGGAGGCGACCAAGGAAACGGTAGAGGTAAAACATCCACCTACCTTCACCGCGGCTCAGACACCAGAGGTGGGATGGCAGCAGAACGTCCTCTCAGAGAGGAGTGATGGCCTGGAAATCCAGAGAGCCATCGTATCCCACCGTCGGATGGGGCACAAGGTGGAGAGCTCTCCTCGGCCCCTGCGCACGGGGCGGTTTTAAGTTGAATTATGTCTTGAGTGATGGGTTTTTATATTCCCCTTGCTCAGTCCTTTTCTATATAAGCATCACCAATTTGTTTTTAATCTCAGACTTCTAGCATACATATTGCTCTCAGACAGTAACCTAGGGCTGTTTCATCAAACCTCAGTCTGTTGGCTTTTTGGAGCAAACAGGCTCATTTTACCTTCTCCAGCTCTTTCACACAGAAAAAGAACAAGGCATAAACATTTAGAGACCCATTTTCTCCATTCTCTCATTAGATGATTTTTTTCCATCCTTTTATGTTATTTGGACCATAGATTTTAGAATTTTTTTTTTTTTTTAAATACTTTTTGGAAATAAACCACCACACTTTCAGAAGTGACTTCAAAACCAAAATCATTACTGTCTGTGAGATACATGCATCTAATAGTACGTACGGAGATGGACAAAGCCAAACCTGTGCTCCCCTGCCCATCTGCCAAGGCTGGCAGGGCCACTTTGACCCAGAAGACACTTAACTCCTTTAGCATTGTATTCTAGCTGATAAACCCAACTCCACCACAAGTCATCGCACACATAAGGTCACTAGACTGCAAGAGTAGAGGTTAAATAGTCATTATTTTATGTTTAGAAGGGAGAGGAAATTGCAAAGCCACGGTTGGCTGCCAGGGGAGGAAGGTGGGAGACACAAGAAAACCTGAAGGAACTGGAAAAACAGTTCATTCTCTGCATGCAACCAACATCGCACCTGAAAATGATCCAGCTCTGTGATGGACACAGTTCACTTGCAGCAGAACAACAGCAGTTGTCAGCTTTGTAAGCTTATCTTCCACCCTCCCTTTTCAATCACTCAGAGCTGAGAAGCGAGCAGTGTATGAAGCAACTCTCGTTCCAGAGGAAGTGGTAAATTTAGTCACTGGGGTTTTTTTAAGACACTTCTGCATTTTCAACAGAAATGTCATAGTCTTAAACCTTGTAAAGCAATGCTATGAGCCAGATAATCCTCTCCAGAGCACAGCTTGCCTCAAGCGTCAAGGCAGGAATACAGTTAAGAGTAACTAGACCATGTGAATAAAATAAGTTATGTGCAAATGCCTCCGTAAGCTACCGAGGCTCAGAACTGAACTTCAAAAGTTACAGTCACCTGGAGACAAAGGATCTGCACAGAAGCCAGACCACGCTGATACCTCTAAGTCCACTTCATTTCTCCACCAGTCATTATAAACACAGAATTTTACAGGCTGAGCACTCAGCTCTAACACAACATGCAGGCCTGTGTAGCTTCATGGACTTACAAAGTGATTTGCTTTTAATTTGTCCTCCTAAGATTTGGCTCAGCAGATTTTTGCCTCACTTTCCACATGCAGCCTTCCACCCCATATCCTAGGCACTGCCCTGTGAGAAGTCTTTGTACAAACCCTAAAAAGTAACTACAAATAATTCTGGTCATTCACCTTTGGAAACTATGAGCCACTAAACGGACAATAAAAAAGATGTTTGGGTTAATTTGCTATTATTACTGGATTAAATGCTAGGCAGACAGAATTAAGAGTAGTAGGAGAAAATTATTAATCCTCCAAAATCATCACCTCAAGGGAACAACTCCCCTGAAAGAAGCCCAGCTGAATCTGCACATCCAGATCGTCAGAACTCCAGGTCTCCATCTGTCAACTTTAAGAAACTTTCAGTTAAGATTAACTTCTCCTGTTTTAAGACCATAAAATATCAGTACAGGGTTTTCCCGCTCTCTCTCTCTCAGAGTTAATTCCCTTAATATCCCTTTTTTAATCACTACTAATGAGCATCAAAACAAATAATCAGTTTTTCTTTTTTTTTATTATTATTATTTCTAGCAGACAATTTACATAAAATTCCCCTTTTAAGTTAGTGATTCACAACTTCCTGCAATAAACTACTTAAGGAGCAGCTTTGGTAAAGAATGGAATGAAACAACCAACCGAAAAAAAAAATAAAAAAAAAAAAGAACAATCACAGCTGATTTTGAAACCAACACAATTCACCAAATTTAGATTCAAAAGAAAATCTGTCAAGCTGTATTTTCTCAGTGTTTCCAAATATTCAACCTTCCTCCTCCCTTTTCGGGCTTGTGCAGATGTAGGAGCTGCATTCTGTCAAGCAGTTTGTCCTGCTAGATCACGGAAATCCATCTTTACATGATTCGTAGACCTTGAATAGATGACTCTAAGGTCTTGAAAGAGAGAAAATCTTAATCACAATCTGCTACAGTATCCTGTATTAAATAATTCAGTGTAAATGCTGATGCTAAGAAAAACAAGTAAAAACCCTGAATACTTGAGATTAGACTCCTATTCAAGAGCCAGAGATGACTATAGTCATTCATTTCAAACTCATGCAAATATAGACCAATGATTCCACCCCCTTCCCCTGAAACTGCATTAAAGCAGCTTGTATGTCACCTCAATTTCTTATTTGGCTCCTGTCCCCACCAGAGCTTTCTGGCATCCTAGAATACAGAAAAACTATTCTTTTTCTAAAAGGCAGTGCACAGCTCTTAGCAGCTTGGGGAGGCCAGCAGAGACCTCTGTTGGACAGTCCTCAGCAAAGCAAGCACTTGTATTATTAAATCCTTTCACCGTTTTCAGTACAGTGCTTACTGCATTTTCTGTTTGAGGTAACTTCTTACTACTTTGGTAAGTTAATTATGAGAGGGCAGGACCATCTTCAGCAGAAAGACAGTGAGCTCAGTCCAAATGGATGGGAGCAAGAAGACGTAGAGGGCTGTGTCGAACCAATGATTGTTCCAGCCTGACTGTGGCTGAGGTAGAGGTCAGAGAAGGAAAGAATTAGTGGGATTCATTCCTACAGGGACATTAAGTGATTCCCTTAAAAAATTAAGTCTGGACTAGCACCATCTGCTAAGAAAAGTATATCTGCATTTACGCTGAATCTTGGATCTGTCTTCCTTATGGATTTCACTGATGGTCTTGAATATTCCAGTCTGGATTTCCTACTGCTAATAAAACCTGCATTAGGGCTGAGCCCCATAAGCTGATGCTAGAGATCAAAAAAATCCCACCACCGCACCCAGTTCACATAAACATGGTAGTAAAAGCATACCTTGAAATCCCAGATGGTCATTGCTCCATCAATGCCGGTGGTGCAGAATTTACGACAATCTCGTTTGTCTATCTCATAAATAGACACTTGGCTGAAAACAGAGAGTGGTAGCTGTAACACAGACACCCATTCCAGAGAGCCAAAAAGCTGGGAAATTTGGGTTGAATTCAACTCCTACTCTCTCAAAGGGAGACATGAGTATAGCGGAGCTTATGCTAGATTTTTGGTACAATGCTTCAGAAAAATAATCAAAGAAAAAGGATGTTGAAAGCTCTTTTATCACTTGGTGACTGTAGCCTAAACATTTTCCTCGAATAAAGACAAATTGCTTCACAAATGTTAGCATCCTCTGGGCTCACATACGTTTTTAAAATCCAAGGATATTTTACTCAATTAACCTGAATCAATCCTTTTGATGAATAAATACACATGAAAAAAACATCTGAAATAGGAATCAGGTATGTGAATTCCTGTTTCAGGTGAATTTTGCCGACTACATTTTGCACAGTGCTACAAACCTCTTGTGAACCATCTACATATTTGATAAGATAAACTGTGTTCAAGTAACAGAACACATTAAACATGAGCAAACAGCAGTAGCATGCATGCCATATCAATGATTAACTTTACCAGCTTCCATGTAAGTCCCAGAAATAGACAGCTGTTAGTGAAAGACTAAAATGAAAACGGGATACCAGCTAAACCCATTTGATATGGCAAATTTCAGCTCTCGTAAGTTTGCAGCACATCCTGGGAAACCAAAGTGATGTGAAGAGCATTCCTTTCCCTAGTATTGGCAGCCAAGACACTCACGTTATACTGTTTTGGTGCAGTGTCTCCAGGGTAGTGTTACGATCTTCTGTAGTGGCTCTTTTATCCATGTTTCGGAAGCGTTCCATAGCAGAAATATTGCGCTGGATGCTCTGTTTTGGAATGTCTAGTTTGGAAACGAAGGTCAGCAAGCCACGGTCATCACAGTTAAAGAGCATCGGGCAGCAGTCATGGCCCTACAACCAGACATCATGAAAGCATGTCAGGAAACATAACCAACATAATCACCATTTCGTTTTTCTGCTGCTGTTAATTGCAGAAATGCACATACTAACACTATGGAAGAGCTTGCTTATTACTAACTTCATAATGTGTGGTATTTCTCCCTCTTCAAAACACTACAACACTCTACAAGGAGAAAATAATAGACACTTACAGCTGCCACCACACTGTTCTCAGAGACAAACGACACGCTCAGGAGTGGGAGGAACTCTGTTTTCAGCTGCGAAACCCTGAACACAAGAACATTTGTTAGAGGACTTCACTGAAACCTCTCATCTTTTGCTCCAACAAAAAATAGAGACCGTTCCCACACAAGGATTATTGGAAAAGACGTCCGTGTAGCTCAGTTGTCCTGAGGTGACACCAGAAGGTTGTAATTTGTAGTAAAAAGTTTTAACCTAATGAAAGTGTCCTGGAAGATCTATAACAAACACAAAGTATTCCAGGTGAGAGGCTGAAGTTATCTACTATTTTGTGTAAACAGTGGCAAAAGTTTAAAAAGAATACCCTCAAAAAAGGTTCAAACTGCTGAAGCTATTAATTTCATTTGCATGTGAAAAACACTTAACATCAAGTTTTAGTGCTTGGCATCATCTTTTCAGGAGGAAAAAGCCTGTATGGTAAATTAAGTCAACTTTTGTGACTTTTTAACAAATGAGAAAAGAATTCTAGAACACTTTATACTTAATGATACCCCAGCCAGGTACTTATACAGCTGTAGCCATCAGAATCATAATTCAAAATGAAGCACAGCAATGCCTGGCTGATCCACTAGAGATCTCTGCTATTGAAACATATGGGGAATCTCTTCCTTCTTGCTTAGAAGGCCATGGACACTGAAAAGGTATTCAGATCAAGATGAAGAGCAGAAGGAGGGATTCTTAATAAAATATTTTTTTGGACTGGAAGGTGTAAGTTGAAATCTTGCAGTAACAGTGTCTTAAGGACAGTGGTTGGAATTAACAGTTCATGAAATGAACAACTTACTTTCCAGATCCTCTTTGGGGATAGGGTCTTAGTTATGGACTGAGCATGTTTCTGGATTCTCATGAATCCATTTACAAGGAAATATTGTTTCCCCAATCACTAGAGTGGACTGTATTTTTTTTCCAATGCTTCTTTCCCTGCCGGAGTAAATTCACTATAACATCGATGAAGAATTCTTGTAAGAAATTTAAATTGTATAATCTAAAATTCTAAGAATCTACCTTATTTATATAGGCCTCAAAGAGACTCCAGGAATCTACAGTAAAATTGTCAAAACTGGTAACAGCAGTCCCGGCTCTCGTTGTTGCAAGTGCAATATTCCACATACTGCTTCCTTCTGTGTCAAACAGCTAATGACTAACAGAAAGAGCATACTTACATCATATTTTTTGAGGCATCAGCAACTGACACAGTACTATCATGACTGACCCAGGCTAGGCGGTTACCACTGGCAGAAAAACTGACACTGTGCACCCATCCGCCACTTCCAGCACCCCCAAATTCTGACATCAGCTGCCCAAACGGCATTTTGGAGCCCCATGGTGTACTGGCTGGTTTTTCATCCACTTCCTTAATGTAAGCAGAAAACACCCTGCAAATAAAAGATTTCAGCATGAACAAAGACAGAAAAAACCTCCTGGGAGCTGCATATACATTTCACATTGGAAGCTCATAGATGCATTCTAATAAACCCTGTCTCCCCCTAAACTACGGTATCTTTAAACAAGAAGCCACCAGTGGCTTGGAAGCTTCAGTATACACAGAGAAAGCAATAGTACAAAGGGTGTGTGTAATGCATATAGGTTTCTCATAAATGCTATTCCTGTATCTCTCTCCTTTTTTTTCCAGAAGATGGCACAAAAACATACATTGCCATTGCATTATCCACTGTGCTAAGACTTCCCTTTCATCCTTTTGCAGTGCTAATAACTCTGAGAGTCGATTCTTCAGTTAGAGAAAAACTGCGAATTGCACTGTATAATCAGAAGCTAATACAAACACCTACAAAATTACCCACTTTTTAAGAACAGTCGCTTTTTAGCAGGATTTCAAAGAAAGAAAACTGATGTTCAAGTGCCAGCAAAGGGGCTCTGAGCCACCTTATTCTGCCTCGTTACTGAAAGAATGTCTTGAAAACCTGAAATACCACAATGTTTTTACAGTTTTTTTCCCAGCACTACAATTTTCAAGATATGTTTAAATAGAAAGCCTCCCCCTTTCATCAAATTCCTTCTGCATGATTCAGACATGCCACAATATGGTGTTCTTGACTGTTACCATGGAAGTTACTGGGACGTCACAAACATAGGATTAGAGTCCATTGCACAGGAAGAGCAAGTGAGCTACGCCATACTACTACCAGAGAAACATTTCAGTATAAACGAAAACCCATGATCAAATATTCATGTTTGCAGTCAAACACAAAAAGGACTTATTCTACAGTGAGTTTAAGGAAATGTTGCCCCCCCTCCCTGTTTTTTAAATCTTTTACATGTATGGGGTATGCACTTCAAAAGGTACCTATATTCAGCTTATTCAAATAAAGCTGATCATTTGGAACAAGAAGCGTTTAACTTCAGCTATATTAGGTACAGATTTTCAGAGAATTAAGTATGAATTTGTATTCGGCTCTATCAGTTTAAATATAATTAACGATAACCCTTCAACAAACTTAATTGTATAGAGACATCTAAAAGGACAGTTCTCTTAATGTATGGAAATAGGACAAGATGTTTAAAGCAACAGCCTTTGACACAAGGCAGAAAAATCATTCCTAAGTACCAAAAGACCTTGAAGATAACTCTTAGTTAAAAAAAAAAGTCTTTTCCCTTACTAAAGTCTCCCTCTCTTTTAAAACCAAAATCATCTCAGCTTGAAGGCCTCAGCCTTCAAAGAACATTGGGAAATTACTTTCATTCCCACAGCAACATTGTTCCAGCCAGAATGTAAAATTCACACCTATGCGGTGCTGTTAGCTATATATATATATTTCTAAAGACAAACGTAAGAGGAGCTCATCTAGGCCAGCCACCAAAAAAACTCTGCTGAATACCTATCAACTTGGAGCCTCTTCTGCCCTCTTTTTCCAAAATGTCTCCCACTTAGCTGCTTATTAGTTGGTAGCAGCTCTGGCAGATCCATTTCATACTTTTCTTCAGAACCACCTATCAGAATAGATATATACTTCAGGCCCAGATATCTATTACCTTTAATTTGTAACTGAACATTCCCTAGAACTGGAATTCTAGAGATCTGCACTCATCATTTACCAAAGAGAATATTCTTTCATGGTTTTGGGGAAGAAATAGAAACATAAACCCAGTACCAATCTCCACTACTTTTCCTTTCTTAAATGTTTCCATATGGAGATTTCTATGATAAAAACAGTAAAATTATTAAATGATTCATCCTAAAGTACAATGTTAAGGAAGAGCAGAAAGTTTCCCAAATGTTTTAAACCAAGATCTGTTTTTTTTTCAAAATACACCCCATTTTCAGAGAAATAAGATGCAGGACAGAATGAGTTTTCTGATGGGAAACAAAAGACTAAACAAGTCATCTAGAGAATGCTCCTAGGAAATTGACTGAATTACACCTTGACTTTCTTAAGAAAAAAAACAACACAAAACAAAACAAAACAACAACCCCCCCCCCAAAAAACCCACAAAACCACACTGAAGAGAAAATGATGCAAATTTAACTCCTCAACCAAAACAGGAAAGAGGAGATCATCAGGAATGCAATGTACATAACAAGCACCAAAGCCTGGAGACAAAAGAGCTCAAGTCCAGAGAGAGAGAGAGAGAGAAATATATCTACAAATATATCAGCTGACCTAATGTCAAAGTCCCAAGACGCTTTACGAACACGCATGAAAAAGCTTCCACATGTGAAAAGCAATTGCTTCTGTAAGATGAATGAGTATGTTCTACAACACATTTTTTTTGTGAAAAGAAGTGAGTATGTATAGTTTATCTAATTAAAACCGGAGCTAATGCAGAAAAGGGACACAACTCTCCTCTTCCTCCCAGCTTCCATTTAACATCTCTCCTTACATAAAAAGGTATCAAAGGATAGAATTTAGATGCATGGGTTTCATTCTGAAATAAGGAATGTAATAATCGGTCCCACCTCCCCCTCCCACTCTTTCTTAGTAATTTTTAGTACACACTTTGAAGCTTAAAAATTGCCCTATTACATAAAGAATTTAAGAAAAGAGGCTTTCATTATTATTCAAGGTACAAGTGATTAAGTAAAATATGAATTAAAGTCAACCACTCTGCAGACAGCTCCCCATGCAGACTTCATTGCAGTGACCCCAATCACTCAGCACAGAGCAACTTGCAGGACCTATCCCTCATGCTGCAATTTCATAACCAGTTTGAAAGACTACCCCATCCATCTCACATGCCGATCTGATTTTACCAGCCTTTTTCTTATTGTTCTTCAAAATGTTATGCTGAGTTTCAGGAGGATCAATTCCTTGATCCTGCTCACCACAGGGCTGCAAGAACATTAAGGCTAGCATAGGCAAAGGGGAGAGAACAAGTGACTCAGGAAAGAAAAAGGTGAGATACCTCCTTTGGAAGCACCGAGTTACCCTGATTTTGGAACTGCAGCATTAGGATATTGGGTTTTAAACTCTAAGTAACAGTGATGTTGTTCTACAAGATAGCCCCTGTTAGTCTAACTTCAGCCAAAAAACTAGATCTCATCACTGAGTGCTGAGTAGTAGTACTTCCATGTACTCCTAGTAAAGAAACCCATCATTGCATTAAATTCAGGCGTGTCCCTCAATAGATACATGTTAGTAGTCCAAAGTCAGCATGCAGCAGCACCAAAGCCAAAGTCTCTTAAGCTGGATATTTTATTTTGGTAACAACAACAGTATGCAATGAGCCATCTTCTATTCTAATAGCAAATGCATGATCAACATGCTCATGCTACTGACTAACTTGAACCAGTAATCCAAATTGATTTACAAATGCTTTATTTTCTCTCACCTGCACTTGAAGTCACAGGATCCCGCAGCCAGCAAAACATTGTTGGGGTGCCAGTCCAGGCTAAGGACAGTGGAACGAATGGGCTTTTTAATGTGTTTGCTCACCCACCTAAATAAAAAAATAAAAAAAATAAAAAAAATAAGAGAGAGAGAGAAAATTCATATGAAAATATTTTACCAGACTCCCCCAAATCCATGAAGTACTCCTCAAAAAGATCACCCCTTGCCAATGACTAAACACATCAGTTTTGCAAAACACACACTATGTCCAAATCTTTCATATTCCCTTGTACAGTCTGTGAACTTTATATGGTTATCTTCATTAAAATTCTAAATACTGTGAAGAAACTCTTGTTAAATATGTATCTCTTCACCTGAGTCCTATTCCCCTTCTAACTAATTTTTATAATGCATCAGACGGAACTCCTTAATGTGAATTTTGCACAGTAACTGCCTGGTCCCTTACATCCTATGAATAAGAGCTCAGCTTTGACTCTCATATTGAGCTAAGCAGCACTATTTTCTTAGATCACTAAGTACAAGTCCTCTCCAACTCCTTCTAATGAGCTTTACAGTCATCTCTCTTGCCTATTGACTTTTCTACTGTTTAATAATACAGTAACTATAAAACACAACAAGTAAATGGGTCAACTGCCAATTCTATGACCAGTGTATACATCTCAATTATTTGAGGTACAGCAAAAAGTGGTCGTGATGTCAAATGCATCAATATTAGCCTAAATATGTCTCAGCAGATTTAGTTTGTTTGAACTATTTACAAAATAGTAATGAAATCTGTTATTCACTTGATGGCCTTTGGGATGATGGTGCTTTTTCTGTGAATTTACTTCCATCAGGCACAAGCAGTTTCAAGGATCGCATTAAATTATTTGTCTTCAACATATGGGGGTTTGATTCTTCTGCAGACAAGTGAGGCAGAGAAAGTGTTAATAACTGAGTATGTTGGAAGGCATAAAAGTCCAAAACGATCTTTAAAATGTATTTTGCAGATGGTCTCATTGTTTACCATCTCCACATGGAAGACTGAATACAGAACAGCAGGCACAGACACCTGTATTTTTATGCATGTTTATGCAACCCAAAATAATAGATATTCAACATACTGATTTCACCTACAGATGATGGTAAATGTAGCTCCAACACACAGCTACAAACGTAGATCCATTAAAGATCAGAAGCACTACATTTAAATGCCAAATGGAAAAAAAAGTTAATGGAGGAAATATCTATGATAGTCCTGTCTGAAATCTATAAACTGTGATAAAAATATATGACAGAATATAGAACAGGTAGATGACAAGCTCAAACATCTTCTAATCGACCACCCTGGAGATAAGTCACATACTTGAATTCTTTAATGACAAGAAATGGCCCAAAATAATCTATACGGAAGAAAGACTCAAGTCAAGGTTTCTTCATTCATTCTGGAAGAAGGTGGGGGGAGAAAACATTTCTCTTATTTCAACCATACAGTTGTGCTAAAGAAATTTTTACTCTGCAGAAATTCTTGCACTTTTAGAAAAGCAACATATGTTTGTGGCAGTCAGCTGGAACACATCCACACCAACACGTATAACCTGAAAATTGGCTAAGTCCAAGGCCTTTAGGTGCTACACCAGAGTAAAGACGTAAAAGAGGGAATCCTCTCCCTAAGCTGTAAAAAGTCCATGAAGGAACTGATGAGGCCTATCCCTCTTACACTTCCTGAAGATTTTAGGAATTAAGGAAACAGTAACCTAGTTACCACCTAAAATCCAGGCTTTAGCTTTCCCATGCAGACATTAAAAGTATAAATGGAAATTAAACTTAAACAGCTCACCAGTCATTTTCAGATTCAAAGTAGCATACAGATATAAGTCGAGCTCCACTTCCCACAGCAAATTTATTCTCCAAGGGAGACCATTTTACAAAGGTGGCTGCACGATTAATTCTCAGGATCACAAGGGTTGGTTTCCACACGCCGTCTTTCTGACTCCAGACATAGGCATTACGGTCTGCACCGCAAGTTACAATGCGATCGCTTTTGGGAGCCCAGTCAATACCTACAATTTAGAGTTCACATTAATAAACTTTTCCCTTTACATACTGTTTGCTTTACAGTAAGCCAGAACAAAGACAATCTCACAGCCTTCTACCACAGAGACAGCCATTAATGTTTTGTTAGTATCCCCCTTGTTCACTTATTCTCCAGGCACCATTTTAAACTGTTAGGGATATCAGTTTGTCCCTCTAGCTTTCATCAAAATTGCAGATCCCAAATTTCCAGGTTCCACAGAGAATTTGCCCGCTAAGGAAGCCCGCTCTGAGGGCTGGCCAACAGGTGGAGCTCTGCAGACTGGCTAAGGCCTGTCCACCCGCAGGCTGCAAACCACTGGCTTCTGCAAGAGACCCGTTTCAACAGCTGAAACCCAGCAATTCTAAAACTAAAACTATGCACAAACCTCTAACATAGTTGTCTGCTTGCTGCCAGACCGCAGTCATGATCTAAAAGTTTAGATAGCAGGGGGATTTTTTTTTTTAGAAGTTATCAATCTTTATGTACTTACTGACAGAATCCTGACATTTTTTCCATGCCTATTAAAGCAGTGCCATGAGAAACATTTACCAAGCAAAAAATAACAAATTCAAAGAATAAAATGAAGCCTTTGATAAGTCTGCCATTGCTTCTTTCCCCTCCTATGTAATGAGGGATGCTCTTAACTGGAAAGTCTTACAGCAACATTATTTTTCATCTTTTCCTTAGCATCCTTCTCGAGATGCAGAGTACAATCCTGAACTCTCTTGCCACAAAATTATATTTCAATGGTTTTCCATAACTGCATTCAGTATTAAAAACATTCCTTAAGCACACAAACTGAAAAAAAGGATAAAAGATATGGAAATAATTTGTACTAATTTAACCATATTATTTATATATGGTCTACTTCAAAATAGGCTTATGCTTAAAAAGTTCAATTTTAAAGAGGCTGGTAGTCTGAAACCATAGTTACACCAGCCAATCTAGCACTGCTTTTGAAAGAGTGGACCATCCTGCCTCTCTACTTCTATTGCCCACCACCTCCCCGACACCAGCACTGCTGTTCTGACCCATGGCAAGTTCAGCTTTTTAGCTCAGCAGAAAACTATGCCAGCAAAAAGAGTGAATAATGCTCTTCCTGTAAGTGAACAGAAGCAGCTCACCACAAATCTCTGAATCAAGACACAGAAGACAAGGGACCTTGGGCAGCAGCTGAATCACTCCCATCAGAGGCAACAAGTGGTTTGATCAGTCCATCTCCTGTGTCTAACCACCGTTTAAGTCTACTCTTTACAACCACCACAGCGTTTAGCATTCCAAAGGTATATGCGATGCAGGAAAGCAGGGAGGGCTGTTTTCCCAAGTCATGAATATTTGGCTTCTAACACTAACAGGTACAAGTAAAATGCAGAGAAATGTCTTTGGGGAACAGCATGTCATTCGTAAATTCAGCCCAAGTGACTCCTCACAAAAGAGCACATACAGTTGTGCTCTTTGACAACAAGAATCAGATAAATTGAATAAAGTTCCTGTAAAGCTCTGTTGGGCAGATACTTCTGCCCATTAGCGAGTTGAGAACAGAATAAAGGATATTGATGTTTTGGGCAAGTGCTTGTATTAATTACTTTCAATTCCTTAGAGAATAAAGCCCTTATTAAAATATCACCATGAAAAAAAAATAGTAATATAAAAGACTACCACAGGACAATCATATTTTAAAAATAACACCTTGTGACTCATTGTGGCAGCTCTTCTTACATTTTCATTGTGCATACAGATACTGCAGTAAAATGTGCTCACTGATGGTACGTCATAAGTCCGTGACTGACCACTTCAAGTCTTTATACAGGCCCTAAAAAAGGGTATTTATTGCTGTTGGAAACCACAAACCAATGCAACAGTTGTACACTTGATGAAGTTTTAACACTAGCACTTGAAAGGGAGCAGTATGTGTCACCAGGAGAGTTTGAGACACAACAAGACTGAAAATTTATTCTTATTATGTCGTTACAGATGAAAAATAAGCAACAGATAAGAAAGAAAGGCTGAGTAACTCTACCAAAACGTCTGGAAATGAAATAGGGCTTTCCTTCCTAACATTCATTGCATGAAGTCCAGAAAAATACTGCAAAGCTCTCCGTAAGTGGGCATGCCAACCTATAAAAAGATCTATTTACTCAACACTTGCAGATTTCCTATTCAGATTCTCAACTGGGGAAAACAGGGGGCGGACAAACTTCATGTCTGGCACAGCACAATCTTCTCTTACCTGTAATGTGTCCATTGTGTTCCTTTAGCTCATGAGCCTTTACCCACTGGTTCCCGCTCTTCTTGTAGATGTGGACTTCATGATTATTAGGGCTAATGGCAATCTCTTGAAGAAGAAATAAAACAATCCAATAGTACAGAAGGCTTTTTAATACCAAATGCTTCACTTGGAAAGCTTTACTTTTCTAATCTAAAACCCGTATTCTCAAATTTCAGAGCATTACATGGATTTTGTAAACAAAGGGCCAACATCCCTGCATAATCTCAAATAATTATGGTCATAACATGGTCATGAGTATACTGCACAGAAAGACAATATCCTTGGAACATAACAGTCCACATTATAGTGGAAAGCTAGGCTATTAAAAGAAAGAGCTGGTTTGGGGTATGGAAATAGAGGGTCATAGAGGGTAAGGGCCAGGTCATTCTCACGAGGTGCAGACCAAGAGGCAAAGCTTTCTGGAACACTAGCAAGACTAGATTTGCTCATATGCCAGAGTTCCAGTAATGGGTTTAGAATAGCTCAGATTTAGAAGACGCGTGCTTTTTGCATCAGAAGTGGAACGTTTAACATGTGGCACTATGTATTTGACCATACCTTGACCAAATGTGATCCAGAACATTACAAGATCACAAATTGACAGCAAAGAGAAAATAGCAACTGAAAAAAAAATTAAAAATTAAAACTAATGTATTACTTACGAGTACGGTCTCTGTTCCATGCATGGCAGGTGATTGGCTCTAGTAAAAACTGATGTAGAGACATTCCGAGTTAAAGATATTCCTATGTTGTAAAAATTGAAAAAGCTGAAAGGTGTAAAATTGAAAACAAAACACTTCAAAATTAGATAATTATTAAAACAAAATCAGCCTTCAACCTTTACCAAGGTTGTTTCAGTCCAGTATTACAATTTACTTACAGAAGATCACAATTTACTCAGTAAATAAGTTAAGGCCACTAAAGAGCTGCCTTTGCTGTATGGCCTGATATGTTCAGCAGGCTGATGAATTTTAACTGTCTTGCTTACTATAGCTAATTGCAATTGCCCTAAAAGCCATATATGCATGCTTCTTAGTACATCCTCACAGGCAAGACAGCAGGTTCTTAGGAAATCTAACAAACCTAATAGTTTTACTATAGAAATAGAATACTTGGAAAAATAAAATTCTAGGAGCATATCTCAGTGAACTGATTCAAAATCCTGACAACTATCAAGGCTCACAGGCAGCACTACAATAAAATCTTTTTCTTTTTTATATATATATATATCAGGAGGTTAAATTGGTGTGTCCAGAACATTTATATGTAATTGTAATCTGCTGATGGATTATTTGATAAACCCATTTATATGTATCCTAGGGAAAAATTACTAAGATTAGTAATTGACTAATTACTAATTTCTTCAAATCAATTCTAGCACTAAACAGTTTTAGTTAGGCTTTTCCCCCCATGAGATTCAAACACTAAAAGAACAAGCTGAATCATTCTAGTTTGTAAATATTTTGTTTAAAAAAAGCTAGAGACCTAGTTTTTTCTTTAACTTATGACTGCTACAAGAGACAGTGCTGAACACCTGTAACTGGAGGCGCACCGACCTGCAAATACAAAGTTGTTTAAAATATTATATCATATTCTGTGTCCTGCATTAACCAAGGGCAGCATAAACGGACGGAAGGTAACATCGTAAAAACCCCAGGTCACCTGTAATAATTAAAATGTGCAAAATTCAATACATACAACTTGAATTTGTCAATTCCTTCCATATATTCCACTCATTTTCATAGCAATTTAACCTTTGCTGATGGATCAAAGTCTTTTTACCCCTACATATACATCTAAAAAGAAATACCTCTGTGATGTCATTCCAAGACATCCACACCCATTATAGCCTGAAATTACAACATACCCAAGTATGGCCATGTTAGCAGAGGGTGGAGACTTCAGGACAAGGTAGGAATTTGGAAGCAAACAGGAAATGAATGGCAGTCCAACAGAAACTCAGTAGTGAATGAAAGATGAGTACGTTCTTACGGAGCTTAGCCATTACTATCACACCACTAGTTTAACAAATGTGCTGAAAGCGCTGAGTCTTGGAGCAGAGATGATACAGTACTTTGCCAATCCAAATAACTGGAGAGACTTTTTCTTTTCTCCTTTTTTTTTTTTTAAAGAAATCAAGCACTGCTATTTTAAAGAAATACAACTTACAGATACATTTCAAATGTACTTCAAATATAACTATATGAGCTTTAAGTCCAGGTCATAATTTTAACCAGCATGATTTTCATGTTTTTTCTAATAATCATATTCTACCAATCAAATGAAGCTATTAAAAATATGCAGTCCTAAGCAAAAGAATTAATTATTTTTTATTAATGTGAAAACGTTGACATAATCCAAGCTACCTTTGACCTTGGACAGCCATGATTTGAGATTCCATGTGTTAATATAAGCAAAACACAACTGCAAATTGCTTTTTCCACGATCTTGCTTTAGTACATGCCAACATTCAGTAGCCGTACATTTCCATATACAGGAAAAGTTGCAGAGCTGTTCTACCAACAAGGAATGCTCAGCCTTTTCCACTCTTTCCGAAATAAAATGTAAAAATATCCAATCTCCCCCTCCTCAAGGAACGCAGCTATTTTGAAACACTTTCTAATACAACCCTGGTATTTTCTTCACAGATTGGCACTACACATAAACAACATGGTCCCATCCTAACTTCTGGTTCAGAGATTTTTACTAACCTACATGCTGTTCCCAAAGACAGCCTAGACAAGCAATATGATCCATTCCTTCCCACTGGTTGAGTTTCTTGAACACCGTAACTTGGAGCAAGCGACTGTTTTCCATTTTGCTTTGGTGACAAACTCATAAAAACCAACAGTGATGATAATCTCAAAAAGTACTGCTATTTCTGTCATCTGATAGTTGCAGTGCTATTTTCTTCAGAAAGATAAATCTCAATGAAGTCTTCCAGTTATATCTATTCCTTACCAATACACAGACAAAATCAAACTCACATTTCACTAGAGAAAATGGAACTGGCTCTACGATTCCTGATATAATTCATATGTAGTAAACCCCTCAATGCCCTCTTTTCAGCCAGCCTCAGAATCTCACACAGGGAAGATACTGTTATGATAACTCTGTTAGTCAAGTACTTAACACAGCTATCCCTGATCTTTTTCAAATGCAAAGTAACTGTCCTTGAGTTTCAATAAAATTTAAAACAAAAAAAGGAGGGGGGGGGGAGGAGGAAATCTTGCACCTTTGTACAGCAGGAGTTCTTTCAGCATGTAGACTGAAAAGATCAAGGCTGGGAAGCACAGGACTCAGCTGCTGTCATCTCTCAATGGGGTGAGAAATATGTGGTGTAAGACCATCCCTGGACAAGCAACTAGCAAGGATGCAGACTCATAAGTGGAGATAGCATGTGCATAAGAAAGAGAAAGGGATCTTTTTAATCCTTGCCTATTTTCAGAGCACCTACATTACTTCCAAACATCTGGAAGAGAAGCGCCCATAATTAAGGACTGCCTCCTACTACTGTCACTCCCTCCCAAGTCACTCAGCGCAGCTCTCCCAAGAGGGTGACTCCTCACAGGCAAGCCTACTGACACAGGACACCATTACCATTATAAAGCCGACCGGTTTGGGATGGATTGCGGGCTGCGGCCCTGCCCCGCGCTGATAACACAGGTGCAGAGCGCTGCTGCGGAGGCCACGGTGGGGCAGGAGGCAGGGCTGGAGGGGGCCCGCCCCGCTGCTCCCCCCCCAACCCGGGCGGCCCCCTCCCTTCAGGGCGAAGGGGCTGAGGAGATCCCCACCGCCTCACCCTCAGAAGGGTGCCCTCCCCAACGCCCCCGCCCAGCGGCAGGGCCGGGGCCCGGCCCCCCCCAC
>NW_010972731.1:6420363-6483513 GCF_000737465.1 Haliaeetus leucocephalus | reverse complement strand
GGGGGAAGCCGGGGCGCGCCGGGGAGTCGCTCTGCGCCTGCGCGGCGCGGAGGGCGGGGCGGGCGGGCGCCGTGCCCGCGGCTCACACAAAGGCGGCGGGAGCGTGCGCTGTGGGGAGTGCGCATGCGCAGTAGAGGCGTCGGCCGCCCTGGCTGAGGGGAAGGGAGATGGTGTTATCCCTGGTGGGTTGTAGCCTTGTGAGGTGAAGGAGGCTATGGCTGCTTCTGTTGGAAGGGGCAGGAGCTAGGTGTCTGTGGGCTCTCTGGGTTTGGGGAGGCCCGAAGTGCTGTTGGAGGGGCTGGTTTGTGTGAGGTCTCCTGAGGTGGGGGTTGGCAGGGGGGGAGCTGTAGGCTTAGGGAGGAGGTTGTGAGGAGTTGAGGGGAGATCGTTTGGGCTTCTTCAGTGTCGGTTGACTTACAGAGACTTGGAGAGCTACCACGCTAGGAGTCTTTGTGACCTGCCTTTTGGAGGCTGAAGGATGGAAGGAAGGCGCTCTCCATGGCAGAGGATAACAATCCTATACCTAACTCATTCAGATGATGTAGGACCTTCTCTCCTATCTGGCTGGGATATAGAATGAAGTGCATTTGTAGTACTTTGCCCTACTCGTAATCCCCTTGAGGAGCTGCTTGCTGTTAGGGGTCTCATGGTTTGGCTCCTGTAAAACTTTAAACTCCATTGCCTGTGAGGTTTTGTGAGCTCAAGTACAACAACAACAAAAAAAGGCAAGTCTGGGGGAATGAGGAGAGATTATTGACTCCCAGATATACTGAGGAGCAGTAGAGTAGCGAATTTAATTTCGAGTCTGAGAGAAAATAAACAATTTATAAGCCTCTAGAAGGAAACAAGAAGGTGAATGCTAGCCAGTATGGCTCTGCTGTGAATGAATTGAGCCAATCTAATTTCCTTTTCTGGCAGCATAACAACGCTTGCAGATAAGGGAGAAGCAGTATATGTCATATATCTTGATTTTTTAGTAGAGCTTCTGACACTGGCTTGTAGGATATTCTAATAATAAACTGGGAAACCAGTCTAGATGATACTGCTCTAAGGGAGTTGCAAAACTGGTTGAGGAAAAATGTACTTGATATCAGTGCTTGTACAGGGAATTACCCTGGGTCCATTACTCATCCATGATGAAATAAAGAATGTAATTACTGCATTTGAAGATGAGATCAAGTTTGAAGGCAGAATAAACACAGTCATAGAACTAGGATTCAAAATGGGAGCTCTATGGAAAAAATAGGATGTGGTTCAGTAGCAGGTGCACTGCTGTATGCTTTAATGTAATCAACTTCAGAATTACAAGGCTGGGAAGAATTGGGCAGCTGGCTGTGCTGCAGGAAAGGATGGAAGGGCTGCTGTGGATTGTAAACTGAACAGGAGTCCATAATGTCTTGCTGTTGCAGAAGAGGCAGACACCATGCAGGTCCACGTAGGTAAGAAAATGCTAGTAACACGCAGGAATCCTGCTCTGCCGAGCTGTGCTAGAAGAGTATGTCCAATCCTGGGCTCCGCACAAGAGAAATATGAATGATTTGGAGAAAAAGGTGGCAATAATGATCAGAGTCTGTGAACGCATGACTTTAGCTGAGCCTGTTGAGAGGACAGAAAACTGAGGAAAGATGTGGTAAGTCTTCAAATAGATAAAAGGCTGCTGCTATGAGGAAAGGAACAATTTGTTCTCTTATGTCCACTGGGGGTAGGGCGAGAAGTCATAAGCAAAGATAACAGCAAGGCAGATCTAGGTTACAGTGAAAAAAATTCTCAGTGATTCCTTTGAAGTAGTCAAGCCCTGTGGTGGACTGACTTGGCAGGATGTAGGGCTCTTTTTAGAGGTTTTTAAGTATGGATCAGACAAATATTTGTCAGAATGGCAAAAGTGCAATACAAGATCTTGTATTCGGGAAGGAGGCTAGAGTCGCAGGTCTCCTAAATCAGTGTTACTATGGTTCTGTAACTCTGAGATATGTAATCATGCAGCCCTTATTGGCTTAACGATAAAACTAGATCAGCTGCACAGATTAAAGATACACAACTAGGCCAAGTAAAATTACGTAACAGGAATGAAATTACGTTTAAGTATGGTTTTATGTTTACAAAATTATTTTCACCAGATGGAGTGAAAGTATCTAAATGAGGAACTCTGCAGAGCTTTTAAGCATTAAAAGCTAAGGCCCTGTCTCCAGCAAAGCTTTCCAGAGAATTTTCCACCATTGTTCCTGCTCTATTGCTGATACAATTATGCTGTGCTAATCCAGAAAGGATGCCAATGTTTTTGAGATTAAGGCCTTGGAAGCAAGGCTGAACTGATCTTAGTGAAAGTAGTTTAGATGCAGTCTGACCGTAAGATGTATATTAAAAAATTTTGAGCTGGGACATCCTCATGCAGCAAATGCATGCAGATGGGTAGCAGCTAGTCAAAAAGAGGTCTTTTGGAAGCACGCTGTTATATATACAAACAGGTAATTGTGGATAAAAATACTCACTGTGAGAGGCATTGTAGATGTGCATTGTTCACCCAAGTATTTGAAAATACAGCAATTGCCAGCACAGTGTGATATCATGCCTGATGCTTAAAAGATGCAGCAAATGTAATTTTTTCCCCCTAATTTTAGTCCCTGCTTCTCTAGAACTGCCATCTAGATCACAGTAATTTGTCAAAATTGGTTTTCATCAGTAATGTCCTTGAATTGTCAAGAACAATTGCCTTAAGATCAGATGAAGTCACTGATGATTTAAATAACTGCAAATCTGGGATTTTTAAGCAGGGAGAATCCATGTATCCAAATGTCCTGCTTTTTTGCTACTAAATACTGTGTCCACCTTGCCAACTCCTGTTTTAACTTTGTGGAATGTGTGCAGCGGTCATAATACAGAATGAGAAAAAAGGAAGACTGTTCCCGCTGCGTGCAGCTTGACCAGACTTTTACTGTGCAGTCTTTTTGCATACCGGCTTTCTAGGTGATGATGAGCTTGGTGCTGACTGCTTTTCCCCTGCTGCCAGAGAAGATCTGTGGTGAAGCAGGTAGAAGCCTGCGTGTTCAGGCCGGCAGGCCCCTAGGTAGGCTCAGGCTCTAAATGACCACCTGCAGAGCAAAGTGTAAAGTGTGTGACATCTGGCAGCATCTGTGCTCTGTTAGCCTGCTTTTCAAAGGTTGTATGCCTAAATGCATTTGTTCCAGTTGTCCAAGCAGGGCTTGGTGAACAACAGCAGGATGTTTGGATGACAGCAGTGTTTTACTCTAGCTCCTACAGAAAATGATCACTAGAAAAGAAACAGCAGCAGTGTTTATCACCATTTTTTTAGATTATGGCAGCAAAATTGTGCAGTGGCATTGTTAACGTTGGCTGATTCAAGGCATTCCCTAAGGGTCAGCACTGCTAGTTCTGGAGCAATTCTCCCGCAACCAACAGTCTCATGTCCTGCAGACTGTACCCCACTGTGCTGCCACAGGAGCTGTTTCTGCCTCCCAGCTTGTTTGAATTTGCTCTTTTTGCGCTACTCTACCCTCCTGTTGCAACACCCTGCTACGTCTAGCATCTTAGGTTTGAGCGGCAACCCCAAACGCTATGTTCTGCTGTCTTGCTGCGAACAAATTCATGGTTTTTCCCCGTACAATAACCTTTATTAAGACTATGAATGAAGGCTATTGATGAGGGGGATTATTTGCAAGAGGTGGCCCAGATCGCACCTTCTATCCTTGACTTGAAAAATCCCAAATCTGGGTTTGCAGATCCTTTTCAAGTAGTGTTGGATATCTTCTATCATTCCAGGTATACTTGAGAAGTATATTTGCAAGTTTCCAGGTCTGACACACAGATAATTCTTCTATCTGCAGATCATTGTACAGTTTTTCTGTCTTCTAGTCTTTTTCCCAGGTAGGCCACTTCTTGATATCTGAGACCTGTTGTTTTAATCAGTACTACAGCAATTTTTCAAGGAGCGGCTTTTGGCAAGATACACAGTAGTCTGGAAGAAAAGAGGGGACTGAAGCTGTGTTGCAGTAGCATCTTATTTACCTTTCAAAACCTTGCTAAGAAAGAAGGTAGAAATGCTGTAATATCTAAGCACATTTGATAAGCAATGATGTGCAACCCCTTGTTTTTACCCCAGGGAAAGGAGGAGAGGGAGTAGGAATTGCATGGTACTTGCTTTGTATGGTTTTGGTCCCTGTCTTCCCTGCTAGACTTCTGGAGTGTACAGAAGTGTCCTGGAGTACCATGCCAGGATGAGGTGGGCTTTTTCCTGAGAGAAGTCCTTGCTGTGCAGTTTTGGTGCCCTTGAGAAAAGATTTAGCCCTTAATGTGCATCCCTTTTGGAAGCAGAGGGATGCTACTCTTTTCCCCTGTCTGTTTTACCTTTAGTGAAAACACATCTGTACTAACCATTAGCCATTTCAGAACTTATCTCTGTGCGTAGAGAGAATTGTGGAATATCCCTGTTCCCTTTTGTAGGGAGTTGCATGAGTCAGCTGGTGTTGAGAACATATCTATGTTTTCCTCATTGCCATCCCACACCCTTTTCTGCTCTAATAAATTCATGGCAGGTGGGTTCAGACATGTGAGCTCCAGCTTCAGTGGCTATTCCTGAGCCACTGACACAGAGGAAGAGGATTGAGGCACTTGGATAACCTCCCCAGAAAGCAAGCCCTTTGCTTGCTGAGACACCATGCCTGGTATGCAGTTTGTTTAGAGCTGATTCAACCATCCCATCTCCCTCTCCTCTGCATCATCCAGTTCATGTATGGTCTTCCTTTACTTGGCCAGGCTCTGCCTAGCCTCCTGTTCCTGTACCAGAAATGGTTTGATTTAACAAGAGAAATCTTCGTACTGGAAAAAACTGACGTGGAACATGTCTGATATCTGTGCGTAATGACATCAAGGTGAAGAGTACAGTCATGACTCTAAAGAATGGTAGTTAATAGGTGCTTTTTAAATTGCATGTTCATGTCTGTGGTCATATTAGAGACTGTATTTGAGGGCAGGAAGTGGCTGCAAAGAAGGGAGAGAAGAATCCTTTGTAGAGAATGATGCACGCTTTCGGGTGACTGTCTCAAAAGGTGCATGCAAGCCTACAATGGGCTCTCTGTCTAGGGATGCTGTTAGTATAAATTGAATATGTGCTTCCTGCAGTATGTATTTTGGAGAGACAAAGTGCCCCTGGTGTGCACAAGGTGTGATTGTGTGATCATAAACTATCTCAAGTTGGAAGGGACCCATAAGGATCATCGAGTCCAACTCCCAAGTGACAAAACAGTGAGCTGGAGCAGGGAATACATACAGCTTCCTCAAGTTGCCTCTTCTAAGTTTACAGTTTGTTCTGCATCTTTTCCAGTTGCTCCTGCATGGTGCTAGTTGGTTTTGTAGCCATCTTTTGTGGAAGGCTGGCTCCTTGAGAGGCCTCTTGTTCTTGTGCAGAACTTTCAGTCTCCACATGGTGTTTCTGTTTGGAGTCTAGCTCCATTTCCAGTTCCTTAATTTGAAAAGGAGCAGAAGGATAACTATGTGCAATTATGAGGTTCAGAAAAAGAAATAGGAAGATAGTATCTACCCCAGGAATTTGAAGCTACTCATGCTCTAGAGTTTTGTTGCAGTTGATAAATAAATGGCAACTCATGCCGCTGATGACAGTACACCTTGCGGATTCTCCCTCGTGGGTGTAGATCAGCTGCTCATACCAGTGGCTTGTTACTGCTATACTCAAGCACCATAAAGATTCTGATCGATGAGTTCTGCACAGGGTGCAAAGTGCTGAAGTTCTCTTGCGCTCCAGTGGCTTGAGAGTGTCCTACATGCATCTTTTCTGCCTAGTCTGGATTTCCTTAAATTAGAGCATTCCCTGTGGGACATGTTGGTTGTTAAATGAAAATGTTCCTTTTCAGGTATTTGTGCTGAATGTGGAAACTCAGGTGCAAGAAAAAGTTTCACAGCTGCTCTGCTGGAATGATCTTTCTAATATATTTGTTCATGTTCTTCTTACCCTGGAGTTTCATGATGATGCTTTTTTTTCTCCTTTCAGGGCTAACTGCTCAGCCAATTCCATCTTGACTTACAGGTCTTTTATTGCAGTTTAATAGTTCTTCTTAATCTTTTCCAGGTGCACGTAATGATCCTGCTCCTGACACAGATCTTTTGCCACACAGGAAGCCTGTGAGGAAAGTATGAAACAGATTGACAGCTCATACAGATCATTGAAAGCTAGGATACGTAGACCTGATATCTGTATGTTACCTTCTGAGAAATTTTGCCATATCTTTAATTTTTCTGTGTATCATAGGTTGCCTTTCTAAAGACCGGATCCACAGTTCACTGAAATCAATGGAAGTAATCCCAGCTGAGTTGGACAACTCTAGATTGGATCATAAACCAGGTGGTGGTATGCTTGCTTAGTACCACTGGACTAATCAAAGGTATTATCCCCACCTATTATTAAGTCAATAGCTTTAGTTCTAATGACACTTCAGGCTTTTATTTCTACCCTTCAGTGGAAAGAGGGTGGCTGAGAGCATACTGTAGACGGAAGGTGAAGATACTGTCTGAACATGCAGTGGCTGAAAGCACAAAGGTGGCAGAAGGCTCAGCCTCACCCTGGGAGGAAATGCTGTGCATTAAATCCACAGCTAGCTATGATATTTCTGAAGTGCCAGTTGTCAGCAGAGTGCCAAAGGAGCAATCTGCTCGGTGCTGGCAACTTTTCTCCCCTCTGTGCCAATTACGAATGCCATTGACTAGCTAGAGAGGGAAGCCGGCCTACTCTTTGTTGGAGGCCTGATGGGTGTGATGAGTGGAGTTGTGTAATAAGTGAAAGAAAGGACAAATTGAGAGGAAATGGAGGAATTCCTCAGGGTGCCATCTGTGATGCAGATTACCAGGGAGGCAGAGAGGAAGTGGATTTCTTCTTTTGTGGATTAATTTTGCTAGGCTGCAATCAGTGAGCTAACATGCATTCTGCTTTTCAGGATCATAAAAAGCAATGCGAGTGCTAACATGTATTATTATCACTGTGCTTTAAAATCAGCACTGGAGAGAAATAATGGAATATACACCTTAAGGTTTCCAGCTACCAATGTAAAGGGCAGAAAGGTGGGGAGGTGACTTACATCAGCCACAGCTTTCTTTGCTCTCTCATCAGCTGCTCAGTACTCACTGATGATTTCCTCATGCTTATTAGTAGTGTGTTGAAGGTCAGACTCCAGCTTTCATTTAATAGTAAGCAGACTGATTCTAGAGGGCAGAAAGAAGTCTTAGAGACCCAAAATGTCTTACCTGCTCAGCTTTTCCATTTGGCTCTCAAAGAGATGACTTGTGCATCACAGTTTTCTGTAGTTTGTTTTTTCTTTATAAAATTGTGCACTGTTAAGCCAAGAGGGTTCATCCCCACTGGATCTGCATTATGGAACATTAGGACCTGTGTTATTTACTTTCATGCTTAAATGAGAGCTAAAGTGATGATACACCTCTGAGGCACAAATAGATCCTGTTGTTCATGAAGGCCTTGAGTCTGAGTCTGTTTTCCTGAATTTCTCTGTGTATGGATTTGAGTTTATGTACCAATATTATTTATTTCAAAGTTATGCTGCAGTAGCAGCAGCTGGCTTTAGACCCAACTGAAACTGTATTTGATTGCATTCTCAACAAACATAGTCTCTGCTCCACAGTTTACAATATGTATGTGTCTCTCTATCTCATGGAAAATATGAGCCCCACAGCTCGTTTAGTGCTTACTGTTTACTGATATGAATCATTGGAAGACTGCTGTTGCTGCTGTAAAAATAATAAGCAAACAAAAAAACCATTCTAAGGAAGGAGAACTACAAAGGCTTTAATAGAAAAACTCCATTCTAGCAACACAAGCTGCTCTTCGGCAAAACAACATCATGTTAATGTGCCATTGTGCTCCAGAATGCTGCACAAGTTGTGTGCTGTGTAGGTTTTGTATAACAAATAAGTTTAAAACCCCAAATTTGGTATGGAGGTAGCAGTTCACCTGCTAAAAATTTATCCTTTTATTATCAGTCAATTGGAAGTGAATGTATTGGTTGCATTTTTTGCATTTTTTAACCTATTTGAATAAAAGCCACATTTACGACTCAGTTTTTATAACTGATGTCCCATAATTGCAACTGAGAAATGCTTCTTTTATTATCAGTCCTTTCCAGAAGTTGTACTTTTCTCCTTGGAAATGTTAGCATGTGTGGTCTTTATGGAAAAGAACTGCAGACTGTAATGGTGAATGTTAAAGTAGCTTCTTAAATCTATGCACAGAATGAAATGGTAGGTATGTTATTTCATACTGCAATCTGTAACACAAGGATGCTTAAAATTTCACTAAAATGGATCTCACTGTGGGCTACAGTCTATGGAAGAAATCCGAGCACCATGGAAACAACTAGTAAAACTATAGTTTCAATGGAGGCAGAATTTTACACTGTCCCTTTTAAGGTGGGTTTTTCAAAAGTGTTCAGCACTGTCTTAACTCTTCCACAAAATTTGCTAGAAGTCTTCATAGGCCTTGCTAGGAGCAAAGCTGAGCCAAGATTGTGCTTTTTTAAAAATCCTGCTATCAGTGTAATATCTCTAAAGGCTGAGCTCTTCATGTTCTGTAGAGTTATCAGACCTATCTTACAGACCACTGTTATTTATCCATTATTGGCCTAATCCTGCACTTCTTACCCAGAGTTAAGATTTAATGTTAAACCACTTGCATATAAACTCTCCAACATGATAGCTGTTGCATAAATAGTTCTAATTTCTCTGTACATGGACATTGAGTTCATTGTGCCTTCTCCATCACCTCTACCTGCTCCTAGAGTTTGTGAGAGTGCTCACTGCCCTCCAGGCCAGTCTGCACTTCTTCCAGCTCTCTCTGTAGTGGGCTGAGGTAGCGTGTACCGCTCTTGCAGCTCCTCCTCATGCTGGCAAGCATCCTCATCTATTTAGATCCGAAGTTGAAAGATTAAAGTAAATAACAAAGGGAGAGGAAGCTGAAAGATGTAGGAGGTCTCTCTGCAAAGCTGTTCTTTAAGGTGATGCCAAATTTTAAAATAATTTAAAAAAAAACGCCCCCCCCCCCCCCCCAAAACCCATCACTGGATCCCAGTATCATGTATGTCTGTCTTGTATCATTGTAGCCACACTGACTTTAAGAGAATTACTTCTGACTGAGACTGATGTAATGGAGGACAAGTTAGGTTTGAGTGTGTATATGTATATATACATGTGTATAGAGGGAAAAAATCTTTGTTGTTACTCTTTAAGTTACTAAAATTGAATTTTTGGCAGCAGTTGTATCACTTCATTCCAACAAAGAGACTAGCCTTTTACTAATTTACTTAGTTTTATTTTAGAAATGAAGAGCCAGAGGAAGCTCCTTAGTTTTAAGTCTCTGTTAGTTTCTAGTCCATTTCTGTTCAAAAAGCAATTACAACTTCTCTTAAAAGCAGAACTTTTTTGTTTTAATTACATATGAATAGTTCTTTGGGTTTCTAGTTGGATAAAAGCTGATAGTAATGCTTGTCTTGTATAAGGTTTGTTGGAACTACTGCAGATTGAAATTGGTATGAGTGGGAGAACCAGGGATTTTGAATATAAATTCACAATTTGTTCAAGATGTCTGCCCAAACAAGAGTACATAATCTACTGCTTTGTTGCTTAAGCTATAAAATAGAACTGGTATGCTTTCCCATCCAGGGACCTGCTTCCACCCTCTCCAGTTTACCTTGACATGCTGTTGCAGTTTATCCAGTGTCCTGACAAGCTCACTGTTGTTCCTGTTGGCAGGATCCAGTTGCATTTCCATGCTGGTTAGGTCAGTGTCTGTCGTCTTAAGCCTGAGAGCTTCAGCACTCCCCTTTGCTTTAGTCTTCAGACTCGCCTGCAGAGACTCAATTGCATGCTGGTGATTATTTCTGCAGAGTCCAGTGAAGCATATGGTACAGCATTCTGTTGTGTTGAGTCTGATCCAGCCTTTGTATGAAGTTATTGCCCACCAAATAATAAAAATACAGTAACTTTTCAAACCTGTTTAAAACTGAGATACCAGGATTTTGCACCAAGCCATTCATGAATACATTCTTTTAAAACGTAGGGCTAGGAGAGCTTTCAAAAGGTCATCTTAAAAATCTACTGCCTGAAATCTGGATCACTTCCTGCCAAACCAGTCCCACTAGACAACGTGTGACCAGACTGCACTTAACTTCCAATGATGGAGACTCTACAACCTCCAGACAATTTGGTCCAAGCAGTAATTCCCCTTAATGATTATAAAACTTTTCTAGTGTCTGCAGCCTTTGCCTGTGGCTTAATGTTATATCATTGCTATACCTGGTTGGTTCAAGTTCTTCCTTCTCATGTTTTCCTGTCAATGTCAGCTTTAACCTGCGCCACTTTGAGCTGCATGCAAATCAGTTTACTTTCTTCAGCCTGCAAGGAAGAGGGCAACAGATGGACTAATAAATGCCCTTTGTGGGGTTATACATACGAAATCCATTTGATGGAATGTGGGCAGCAGGCACCAGGCTGGCATGCAACTCGCACATGTGTAGCATTTTTAACCTCCAGGGAAGACTCTGCTTCCTCCAGTGCCACCTGCAGTTCATCTTTCTCAATCTCCAGTCTCTACCTTTTACAGCTCATGAATGCTCTTCCCTCCATCCCCTAGCTGATTGATTAGATCCTTAATTTCCTCTAGGGAAGAAAACGGATATTTCATATGATAGGTTTATTTCAGGACTCTGAACTTTACCAAGTGCACCAGACACATTCTTTGAATGGAAATGGCATTAAATGGTTCCAGTCACTTTATATCAGCTGCCCTTTTCTTTTGTTGCTAAATATTATCCTGGATTTCTGAATGAACCCTGCTAGCTGCATGTGTTCATGGAGGTGGAAGAATGAAGTCCATTAAATCAAGATAAATTTTTTCCCGGTTTTTATCCAGCCTTCCCCTCTCCCACTTTTAGATGGTTGCTCTTACAAAATGAAAACAGGACACCACATCATCTCTCTACAGCAGAATGGGGCTCTCTGCCAGCTGATGTAGGCCAGCACAAAGGGTTGGGGGAGATAGCCTAGAAAATACTGGGTCTGTGCCAGGGAGGCCATCACTGTTTTCTGTTGGCCGCAAGGGCAGCAGATTGTAGCATCTTCTAAATATTTACAGTGTCATCTTCCAGCCTCCTGTAAGAGATCAATTTTTGCAATTTACAGAAGTGTTTTTTAAAAAAAAAAAAAAAAAAAGGAGCCAAGGCAGCTGGTCTCCCTGTAGAGCTAGTGGGGGAGAAGTGATGCCAAGAGAGAGACTCTGAGCAGGAGTTTAACTGACTTGCTCTGAACTGATTCCTGGAGATGCCTAATCCTCCCCCCTGAGGTTAAAGGGAACATCATCCTCCCAGGGTAAAGCTGGCCATTGTTAATAGTCCCCTAAGTGAAGTGCTCAGAATTAGAGAGAATGGTGGTAGCCAGAACTGGGACTGCAGCCTGTGTCTTATCTAAGCCTAATGCCATAACCAGTCCATTATTCCCTTATGTGGAGCTCTGTTGATGATACCTGGCCCAGCCTGTAGTGATGACCTCCTAGTATAACGGTGAGTACAACCAAGCTGCTATTGTGATCACACCTTGAGGGTTCAGAAGGGACCTCGATTCTGAATATTGTCCCCAGAGTCGGTTCCCTGGAAGCAGTACACTGGTGCTAGTTACAATCTTGGGTGATCCAACAGGGGTGGTGTGTGTGTGAGTGCAGACTCTGTCCCAAGAGCAGAATCTAACCTGCGACTTCAAGTGCATCAAAGAGTGAAAGCACTACTAGAAATAAGAAAAGTGGAACTGGTGCTGGAAGGCACTACAAGAGATCATTCACTAGGAATCAAGGGGCTTATGATTTGCAGAGTTTTTTAATGTCAAACCAGTACTTACCCTGAAGGGCCTTGTTCTCCTTCTTCATAGATTCCAGGTGCTCCAAGGATTCTTCACAGGCACTTTTAAGCTCAAAATTTTCAGTTGTGTACATTCCTTCTGGGAACTATCCACTTTCACCTGCAGTAATTTGCATTTTTTGTTGCCATTCTGCTAGTATCTTATCAAAGGCTCTCTGCTTCTTGTCCAGGGCAGCACAAGCAGCACTGGCCTAGAAAGATAAAGCCAAGCATTCACTGGACACAAGTTTTCTTTACACTTTGCTTCTCTGCATGTCCTGCCAGCTAGTCACAGTTAAATTGGCAGCCACTCTAATGACTGGCAGAGTTTCTCTTGGTCACTGTGAATGGATGATTAAAATGTTTACGATGCTTTCTTTCCTCACCATTAGGAATTTAACAAGATCACCCAGTTCCCATCAGTGTGATAGTCTTCCTTGCTCCTGCGGTTATAATGATGCTGCTGTGGAGCAAATGTTTTCCACTTCAGATATTCCTTGTGCAGATGTGCTGTTAGTAATTGCCTGGGTTGATGAGTGTGACTCTTTCTATTTCAAAGATGATTCGGTTACAAACAAGATGTTATTCAAGACTATTTTAGACTGTGTTTAACTGCTTGTCATGAAGGGAAAGAATAAAGGTAAATTTTTCTTTCCTAGGAGCTTTTAATCACAAATATTCTACATATCCTTATGATCCACACATGTGTTCAGATACCATGGTGACAAGCACACCACAGGAACCATAGAATAAAGAACTGCTTCATTAAAGAAAGTGATGGTGAAACAGATTTTTTCAGCCCAGTAACATAATGCTGTATGTGGGATTTTCAGCTCTTGAGACCTGTTCTAAAGCTGACTGCAGTCACTGGCAGATACCCAAGGACTTCAGTGGATTTGGAGCAGCCTTTGTGCCTATTTTAAGTAACATTTTTATTCAAATGTCCCACAGTTGCACTACTATTCATGCTCTTACACTAACACTAGCAAGAGTAGAAATACTAATTTAATGAAGGAACATTCGTTGCTAGTGTTTAAACTACATGTTGTTTAGATCTGCTTTGAGTATGGTAGTTAATAACCAGTGGTCAACCCACTGGTACTGCAACACTGAAAAGTTCAAAGCAGTATATCATTATCCTTAAAAAGAAGATGAATACCTTGCCTTGCAGTAAAGGGCTTTTGCTTTAGCTGTACTCTTGTTTCTGGAAGTCAGCTAATGAGCTTATGAGAAGCATGCTGTGTGCTCCTAGGAATTAGCTGCGGCTCTCATCTGGGTTTTCTCTTGATGTGATAAATCTTAGCCTTGCTTCTCATGGCCATACGGATTACTTGACATTTAATAGAGAGATCTTAAAATCTTAAGAAATGAGGGACTAGTCCAAAGCCCACCTGAGTTAACGGAACAACTCGAGGGCTTCTGGTACCAGGTCTTAATCTTGCTGGTCAGGCTTGTGCTGGATGCACTCTTGAATGGCTGGATTTCTTGCCTTCTCAAGGTCAACAGCGAGGTCTTTGTTCTGAAGCCTCTGCTTAGTTTTCTCTGTGTTGGCAACCCAGGCTTGGACTTATTCAGCTGTTACCTCTGCTTCTTGGAGCTTCACAGCCAACTTTGTCCTGAGGGAAGGAGGGCAGAAATATCCTGGTTCATGGAATGAGGAATGGTAGGAGTCAGCAGCACTCTTCTCCTAGAGCACCATCACTGTTTTCACCAGTGAAAAGGTGAAATCCTGGCAGCAGTCTCAGAAAAGGACTGTAAAACCATTATTAGGATGTGGCTGGTTCTTCCCCTCCACTGGTAGATATGGCATATTGGGCTGCAGCTCAGATCTTTATTGCTGGATTCTTACCTGGTGACAGACACTTCAACCTTCCATTCAGGTAGGATATTGTCTAAGAGCAAAGTAGCCTTGCTCCCTTGTGAGTACCTCTGGGTCTCAGTACAAAGTCATGCAGAGATGTAGTAGCTTATTCCATTTGTCTCAACTTGTTCAGGTGCAGAGTGAAACCCTCCAGATGCCTTAACTTTTGTTGCTATTATGTGAAAGCACCTTTATGTTAGCTCTGTTAGAGAGACTGCTGCAAAGATTGGCTCAACTTCTAGCCTGTAATACCAGATTCTAAGGGGTTTAATCTGGTTTGGTGCTTGCTTTATTCTTAGGAAATGCTAGTGGCTTTTGTAGGGCTGCTGGAAGAGTAAAGTCCTTGTTGGAATAAAGAAAGGCTATCCAAATTCAAGCTTTTATCAGAAAGGATCAGTGTTGGTTTTCTGTTGTCAGTGTACAAGTGTTGGTTCTCAATAGTCTCTGTTTATTATTGCAAGTATTATTTTCTTTGTCTTGGCTGGAGCCCTTTGCTTTCTCTCTGTCTTACCAAATTGAGTCCTAGTAGATCACATCTATAAGCTGTGACTCAGCAGCCAAACTAAATAATGAGACTGCCATAAGTCCCATCCCGGACTCCCTGAAAGCCAAGTGCTCACTTGGTTTCTTCCAGCTCTTTCAGTGGCATCAGTCCTGCATTTAGTCCTCCAGATTGTGACTTCCGTATTGAGTCTAGAGACCAGGCACTGCAGTTCAGCTTTGCTCTCCTCCTCTTCCTCCAACTAGTCTTTCATCGGGTCCAAATCATGCTTGGTGTTGGCCAGGCTCACTACAGCAGCAGTGCAAGACATAGCACAGCCATTACTATGCATCTGTCCTATTGGAAGTATGAATACGCTGATCTTACTCCCCAGAGCTGGAGTGCTCCACTTGAACAACTCAGTTCTGGACCAGCTAGAAACATCTCAGGCTTCAAAATATCTTTCTGGTCAGGAGCCAAGTTTCTGTTCTCTGTACCTGTTCTTTGCTGTACTGCAGTGAATTGAATTGAGCTCATACAACTGAAAACAGACTTGGCTTCTTGTCATCGCTGTTTTCTCTCAGTCTTTCAAAAGAATTATGACAGCAAACCCATTTGGTGATTATTCTGGACACAGAGAGAATTCTTGCCAGACTTTTGATATACAGGTGCAGCACTAGAATTACTTTTTGGAGGTAAGCAGAAATTTCCAAGACAGATGTGTCAGAGAGCTGAAATACTGATATATTTTGAGCCAAACTTGTGTGATCTAGGCAAATAAACTGATGTATGATCCATTGAATGGACAGCGGACTGAGAATCAAAGGCATGTTCTGCTCTTTGCTGCTGACTCGTGGGAGATTCTGCATCTTATTTTCATATCCATACAAGGCTTGTGTCCCCCACACCGCCTCCAAGATCAGCTGGTAACAAGCCCAGAGATTAATTTGGATGAGAAAGTTTTCCTTTGTGAGAGCTAACACAAAAGATCTGTTACTCTGAAGTGGACAGTGTGCAGAAGAGCAGGCACTGCACGTCCCATGGCAGCAGCAACCTCTACAGGCAGTTGGTGTTCCCCAGTACCTTTGACTCTTCATTCAGGTGCTTCTTGAAGTCATCTGCTTGCGAGGTGAGAGAAATCTTCATGTGGACAGTCTGGTTAAGCCCGCTCCGAGCTTCCTTGTGCTCCTGACTCAGCTGGCTGTTTTCGGCTGTGGGAAAACTGCATAAAGAAGTAGGAAAGGAACTAATTCAACCTGACTCGAGAGAGAGAGAAGTGAAGGCTAGAAGGATTGGGCAGATTTGCTAGTGGAGACAGGGCAGGGCTGCCAGAGCTGCATGAAATGTAGGGGAAGATGAGGATCAGAGGGAGGTAACATTGCACAAAGCTGTCAAGGAATTTACCTTGGACCCTGATGGCATTAATTTCAGCCTGGCTCTTTTCCACCTCAGCCAACTGGGCATTGGCTTCAGGCAGGTTATCTTCCTACTTGTGAACGTGAGCATCTGAGTTCAGCTGTAAGAGAGAGGTCAGTCATATGATGCTGAGTAAGGCTTGAAGGGCTAAAATAGCCTCCCTCTCTTGCAAATTCAGTTTATTCCCGTTGGTTGTAATTACAATGGGATGACTGTAATAGCCAGGGGGAATGCAGAGTGTCCTGATCTTTAGCGAGGGGGGTGCCCACTCCATCAGCCAGGACGGGCAGTGTTCAGCACCACCTGCAAACAGCTGCTCTCTGGTATCAGTGAGCTCCCAGTGCAGAGGGCTGAATTCTGCTTCGTACTGCACCCTTGGCTGCATTGGGGGTTTGTTGAGGCCCTGGATTGAGCAGCTTGGATTTCTGCAGAGATTCCATGCTTGCGCTGAGGTCATCCATCTCTGCTTTCGTGACCTGTTTGTCCATCTCCAGCTTCTCTTTCACTCTGGGGCTTCTGCCACCTCAGCCATGGCAACTGTGTTGCTTCCTGAGCAGGTTAGAGCCCGTGGCTGGGATCTGCAGGGCTGCCTCCTCTAGGTCAAGGAGCAGCTTCAGCAGCCCAGCTTCCTGGGAGAAGGGGCTAAGAAGGTGTCGGCTGGGATCTGGCAGCCCTGGAGTCTCGATAAGGCCCTCAGGGATGCTTTATAAGAAAGGCTTCTGGAAGCCTTTTATTTAGCTTTAATAGTGTATTTGGGACAAATCCCATCTTTGGTATTAATCCATTAGAAGGTCGGTGGCTGGTATCTTCCAGAAAGATTAACCATCTCTAGGCCTCCTTGCTGAAGCTCAGAGTAATTCTCTGGACTGAAGGCTATGTATTTTCCTTGCAAAACAATAGAAAATACACATAACAGTTCTGCCTCCTCTTTTGACTGTGTGCTTCTGAATTAGCAACTTTCTAATGAATCTCTGATCACCTTCCACTCCAACGCAACAGGAAGAGCAAAGCTCACAGTGAAGTTCATGGAACCTTGGTGCTTTACCCCTTCCAAGGTCTGCAGTGTGAGGGGAAGGTTGGGTAAGGTCTGCAGGATCTGGCCTGCTTACGAGCTCAGAGAAGCTGCTGAAGAAGCTACTCCTTTGGAAAGTCCAAGTGACGTTTCTCATTCTCTGAGGAAAGAGACAAGGTGCTCAGATGCTGGGAAGGTGTCCGACCTGAGCTGTTGTTGCAACACCAGCTTCTTCCAGGCAATCTTCCTTGTTTCTCCACCTAGTGGGAAAGAGGGGAAGAAATTCTTATTTCATGCCAAAGAGCCTATGTATACTTAGAAGCATAACCATTTTGGAAACAATGGTAGCAAGCGTGAGGCATACTCAGAGAGGGAATAGGAATTCCCAAATGCTATGCTCTGCTTTAACTGACATTGCTGCTTTTTCTGTCACTGGACAAGTTCCTTCACCTATGTTTTCCCACCTGTGCAAGGTGTCTAACAACACTGACCTGTCTCCTGATACGGTTGAAAATTAATTAGCTAGCATTTCTAAAGTGAATTGAAATGGAAATGTTACTTATTATTGATGCTATCCGTTTGTACTAGTCATTAGAATGTGTTCCGAGTATTCTATTAAAATATTACCTTTTCGGGACTAAATTATCTTCAGGCTTTTCCATTGTTAATGAATCTGATTATATATTTAACAACTGCACCCTGGCAATTTACATAAGATTTATTAGAGTAGATCCATCCATCACTACAGAACTATAAAAAGTGGGTGGAGTGATTTGATAGCTGAAGCACAGGACAGAGAAATGCCCATTTTCCCTAACCTGCTACTCTCTTCCTCTGTGGAGGACTGTCTCATCAGTAGCTGGCTTCTTCAGAGGTCTCTGTCAAAGGAGTAGCATGTGCAATTTGTAACAGTGAGTTTGCATAGGCTAAAACTAGAGTTCAAGATGGTTGTCCATCTTATTATTCCTTCATGAGGAATTTTTTTTTTTAATTAGTAGTTTAATGTTGTTAGGGGTTTTCAGAGGTGTAATCCCTCCCCTGAGGCGTTTTTTTCCTCATTAGATACTGTTACCTGTGTTCTTATAGGATGCTCAGCTTCCAGGTCTTCTTCCAACTCTTATACAGGGGCCTGGAGGGTGCACATGAGCACAGCAGTGTCTCTGAGCAAGAGATGCGAGAGAAATTTGTGGAAATACAAACAAGAATCTTAATTTCTTCATTCCCTTCTCTTTGTCAGGTCTACTGGATTTTCTTTCCTGGGAGAGATCTACAGCTGGGAATACTGAGCCAAAAAGCCAGCAAAGACCTGGCCAGGTGTCTCAGTAGACAACTGATGTTATCTGCAGCATGGTTAGCTTCCTGTATCATGCTGGAATTTGGCCTTCAGGAATATAATCAAGCTGATTTGGTTACTTGAGGAAACTAGAGGCTTGTTCATAGAAAAAGCCACGATTTAGGTTTGTGGGTCATATTTTTGTTGAAATGCTGAGTTTTTAATTATTTGGGCACTGAAATACCTTGGATGAAAGAAATATTTGAATTCAGAATGGTAACACTGTGCATCCTGTGAGCTGTGGCTTCACTTCTGGTTTTATTTACCACCTTTCCTTCCATAGTGAGAAGGAGAGTGCCTTGCAGGAGCCTTTGGCATTAATGTGGATGAAAAGGCCTATCAGCTGTCTTTGCTGCTTGCCTACAAGCAGAAGAGGAGGTCCCTGCAGCAGATCACCTTTCTTCTGGCCATAGCAGCATGGCAGGACATCTGCAGTGAGCATACAGTTCCCCAGACTTCAAAGAAAGTGGAGTTTAGAGTGAGTGGATAATATACAGGACAAGCTGGATCTCAGAGCTGGCTGAACTATTGATTCACTGGAAGCTAAAAAGGTAAATGTTTCCAAGCTGAGGGGTTTCACAAGCTCATAGAGTGGTAGTCAGAATCTACTGTAGAAAAAAAAAGTCAAAATTCACCTGGGGAAAAATAAATACTAGCTCTCAGCTGGTTCTGTTATTTAAGGGTTTAAAGACTGATAGGCTCCAGACTCCATGTTAACAGGGTAGGTTTAAAAGGTCTGTATTAATCTTTTACGCCAACTCAGTCTTACAAAAAGACAAAGCTGCGCAAGCAGGCTACTGTGGAGTAAGAAAAGGTATGATATTACAGAAAATTAGTTAAGCCAAGTAAGTGTTTCTACCCTGTGGCAAACAGGTTAATCTTTGTTGAAAGTGGGTTGAGATCTAGTGTCCTGTCTCCTTAGTGGGACTGGCAGGGCACTTAAGTCCCTTTTTCATTTGTTGAAGCTTCTCCTTACCCCATCATTAACTAGTCTGCAAGTAAAGGCACAAGCACCCCAGGAAGTTGAGTTGTCTGTTTGCAGCTCTGAAGGACCAACACCAGCATTTAATTTTTCTTCTGTCACTTAAGCATCCCAGTGGCCTTGCTCTGAAGCACAAGTATCTTGTACTCCCTGTGGAGCAGTGTGTTAGAATTTGAATTAGCAAAGCTTGCCAGTATTTATTAATGATTGTACACATTGCCTTAGCTACTTAGCTCTTTAACTAGGTAAATTAGTGGTTTGGATAATATAGAGTTGGCTATTTGTATTCTGGGAAGTTAATTTCTAATGGGAGGTTTGTCAGAGAAGTGCTGGCAGACCCATCACTAAAGTAGTCAATAGTAACACTAAAATAAAATTCTAATTTGTGATAATATTTTGCATTTCTAAAACCATTTTTGTCTGAGGATCATAAGGCCTTACCTAAACATGAATCATTTAAGCCTCATAACTTCCCGGTGATTATACACATTTTATATGTGGGTGAGTGTGGAAGATGAATTACAAATATCAGACAATGAGTCAGAAAAAGACTTAGGAAACAAAATCCTGTATTTCTGATTCTGCTTGCCTGAACTACTGAACTGGACTTCTGCTTGTCATTAGGTTAATACTGAAGAGATCAGGGTATGACTGTGGGTTTTCCCAGTGACTTTATGATAAAGCGACTTTTCAGGTGTAGCTAATGCTGTCAGAGCTATGATGTAGCACAACTGCAGCCAGTAGGGTCCTGTACCCTGGAAAATTCTGTTACAATTGATGCTTACTTCCTTAGAACATCGTCCAAGTTTGGCTCATTTCATCTCATTGAGGTTTGCGATTATCATTTTGAGGACATTCTCTGCTTTACGATGAGCCTTTTCCATCTTGCTCTGGATCTTTGTTTCTTGTTCCCAGTTCTCCTGGGAAAAAGTTCTCCTTTGTTCACCGGCTAGTTGAAAAAAGTGGCATCAGCGTGAAAAAGAACTTTGTAACAAACATACAGGTGGTGTTCATCAGAAGGGCCCAAGATGTCAAAAACAGACCAAAGAGGGACATCGAAAATATAGACCGTAGCGCAACTGCACCTCACCTCATGCATCTGAGTTGTAGGTTTGCTGTTGTTCTTGGTCAGGTGGTTCACATTGTTCTCCTCACCTTGCAGTTTTCTAGGAAGGGAGAGACTAAGCCTAGTGCACAGAGTTGGGTGAGAAACTAACTACCCTGCCCTGGCAACAGACTGAAAACCCAAAGAATAGATTCATCTGAGGTGCTTCCTGAAAGCATTATGCGCTTTGTGCATTTTCAATAGGCCCAGAGAGTCTTGGTCCAGCATTGAGTCTTACAGAAGAATCCTGCTTGCCCTCAGCAATTCACAAAGCTCTTTTGGGCAGTGGCAGAAATTGGCAACACTTCACTGTGCTGCCATGAGTTAATACCTAGAAACGCACAGCCCCCTTCGTGTTTGTGCAGCACACTGTAGTCTCGCAGTATTTAAACAAGCAGACGATGGTTTTTTTTCCTTTCCCCAGACTGGGAGAATGAGAATGGGAGAGAGTAAAGAAAAATGGAACAGTTGTTTCTGCCTGATGAACTTCCTCCAAAGCCCTCCTCTTTTGGAATTTAGTGACTGAGTCATTCTGAGCAGAGAGATCTGAAGTCAGAGTTTGAACTCTGTGGTCTAATACCTGCAGACAGGAAAGGGAACATCATGCAGGTTTTGTGGATCACACAAGCCAATAGCAGCATCAGGACAAAATGTCACTGGAAACTTGTATTTCTTGAGAAGGAATCTGAGATTCAGTTAATAAATTCTGAGACATATGAGGCATCTGTGAGTTTAACATCCTGTGGATGTTAACACTGACTTCAGAAGAAGCAGCAGACAGCCACATGGCTGCTACAGTACAGATTTAAAACTTCTCCAATTACATTAAATAAAAAACAGTTCAGGTGCAGGAGAGGGAGAAGTATTCCCCAAGGCTAGGTGGAAAGGCATTGCATGGCTGTGGAAGAGGGCATTTTATAAGTAGAGGCCTACAAGCATTGCCATGTTAAAAGCGGGTATAATTAATAAAGAACGTAGAGGAGATGCAGATGTCTTTGTGTAGAGGGGTCTCTAGAAATTGCTGTGAAATGACTATTACTCTGGGTAGAAGAGGGAAGTGTTGAATTAAATCCATCTCAGGTTATATGAGATGCTGGAAGACAATATAAGAAACTGTGGGGGAGATCAGCTGAGTGAATCTGAGCATCCCAAAGGGTGCTGTGACTGGAGGAGCTGTAATGGTTGTCAGAGTTCATTTCCCTTAAGAATAAGGCAGAAAAAACCTCTCTATCATGCTTCATAGCTGCTTTTCCTTCTCAGTTTTATGCAAGGTAGTCTCCAGCCCTTCCAAGTCACATTTCAAGTTGCTGAGCTAATCCTCCAGCATCTGCTTGCTGGCACTCATGTCAGCTCCTTCATATCCAGGATCTGGCTCAGTAGATCCATCTTTGATTATTTGGGCCAGGCACTCCTCAGCATCCAACAAGTTCTCTTGTTCCTAATGAAGAGGTGGGAATCCAGTGTTCATCCTATGAAAGGCTGCTAAAACTCCTGCCTCTTACGGCAGCAAACTTCCTTTTGCAAGAAATGCAAGATTTTGCCTCTTCTGCAGAGTTTAGTAAGATTCCTTTAACATACCTGTTGTTATAGCTGATCTGAATTTCCATGACTCAGGCCATAGCTTCTTAAAGTTAAGCATCAAAAAATCTGTTTGTTTGTACACACACAGATCCTTTAAGAGGAGTTTGCATTTTAAAAATATGCCACCCTGACTTGCTGTAGATCATACTGAGCATCAGTGGTTGACCAGGAAGTGAACTCGGGACTTGTGACAACAGCTCCTTTGCTTTAGCCATGAGGCCTTTCAGTCTCCTCTGTTTTCTAAGGACTTGACTTTACTAAAGATACAGCCAGGCTGTCTGTGACTCTCATGCATCATCCCCATATGCTCTTTATTCATTTCATATTCTGAAAAGGAGCCTCTTATGAGTCATTTGAGAAAGCCGATGCTCTCTGCCTTTAACCATCCCCTATTGATAATGCTCAGCCTGCATGCAGTTGGATGGGGAGGTCATTCTTCTCCTCGCTGAGGGTGGCTGGCTGCTCCTCTGCTCTTTTCTGTGTTCTGTGAGATCCCAAGTCTTTGACATGATGCTTCTCATGTCCAATTCCTTCAGTTGTATTTCCTCCTACTGCTGGGCCACATTCAGCAACGGTTTCACCTGCAAGTAAGGAGTTCAAGCAATGATGCTCCCAAAACAAGACTTTTCTATTATAATGGTCCCTGAAAGCCTTGAGGTGATCCTTTTATTATCAGATCATAGTATTTTTTGCTTACCAGTGGGAGGCCTGGTGTTTCCTGAAGTGCCTGTTTAGTACAGAGGGTTTCATATCTATAGCGTGAGCAATGCAACTCCTAGAAAAGGTTGTTATTCTGCACAGTAGCAGATCTGCATGCCAGCATAGAAATCAGGACTGTATTCCAGATTCTGAACTGATATAAATGCAGAGTGATTCTTATAATGATCTAGATTCATACCAGTCGAAATGGGACCAGAACCCTTTGAAAGCTCTTTCTTTCCTAGGCTATGGAAGTTCATTTGGTTTGCACTGGAGTTGGGAAGGTGTGTCCCCAGGTAAAAAGGCAGATTTTTTTTCATCTATATGTGGAAAATTGGCTTTGATATAGTTTTGTTTCACTTAAGCTTGAGTGTCTTGGTCAACGCTTTCTTTCCTCTCTTACCAGAAAACCAACTGACTTATCCATCCTGGGACTAAGTGAAGAGAATCTGAGCTGGAGCTGCCCCTTCATGCTGACGATGGGGTCCTGCTTAAGAGAAGTGAACCAAGCAGCTTTTTTTCAGCTTTTAAATGTTAATGAATTGTGAAATTTTGTATTCCCATCCTCATAATCTCACCACTTCTCTCTATGCTATTTTGAGAAGTGGGAAGTCCAGGTCTTGAATTTCTAAGACTCTCTCTTTCCACTCCCTGGAGGTAGCAGGCTTAGACTCAGATTTCAGGGCTTTCTCCATTTACTAACTTTTCTGGCATTGATTTGGAAAGAAGTAATTCAGGCCCCTTGCCCTATTAATAATTAACAAGAAAGTCACTAGCTTTCTCAGTGTCTTTACTTAAGTGAACATGGCCGTTATTTTTTCTCGCAGCCCTTATCTTCCCTGCTCAGACATCCCAAGATTCTCAGTGTCTGTAATTGCCACTGTTTAATTCTGCAGAAGAGGACAACCTCAGAGTATTTTCCTCACCCTAATGTACAATTTCCACCTTCCCCAGAAAAGCAGCTGCGGAAGCTTCTGGACAGTCCTCTGAATTGCCATCAGACCTAGCTTGTAGCAAACAGAACATGTGGGGCTCAGAAACAACCGTGTTTCCAGGCAATGTATGTAGGGGGACTCCTGAGTGTTCACGCTCAATCATATGCAGCAGAATGCTGGAGTCAGTAGGTAGTCTCAGTCAAATGGGGTAGGCCTCGATGCCCCACAATTTTTTGGCATGCCAAAAGAGTCATAGCAGTTTGCTGACACAGGAAAAAGGACAACAGAATTAAAATTGTTTAAAAAATGCTACTGTGAATGTAGAAATTGAAGCTTTTGTGCACTAAAAGAAACAAATACTGCTGGAAATATACAAATAAAAATACACAAGTATAGAAATAAACTGGAAGCTAATTGAAAGGATGTTTTTTGCCTCCTGTCTTCCTTCTCCTCTATCCTGCAGCCACAGATACCATAGGCAGTAACAGAAAAAGTGCACAGATCGAAACCAAAATCTTGTGACTCGAACATATGTATTGTGGTTGAGTTCCAGGAGACTCACAGCATCACCATGTGAGTTAGGGTTTCTTGACAGTGATAGTTCTCACTACCAAGTTACAGAGATCCTCCAGCTGTTGGTCTTTGGAATGGATGCACAGGAGGTAACAGAGCTACCCAGCTGTCCAGCTGCAATATTGTTCTACTGCATGGAGCCATGTGGAAAAAGCAGGAAAGCTTTATTGCTTTGCTGTGTACTGGGATGTAGAACTTGGAAGTCCCACTTTCATTTCATGGTTCTTGCTAGTAAATTAATAATTAATTACATTGGTGGTTGGTTTCTAATGCTGCCTTGGAGTCACAGAATAGTTTCTAGGTTTTTTCCCCATGGAAAACTTCTTTCCAGCATCTTTTTGTATTCAGTCCTCATCAGGAAGCCATGAGCATGACATTGCAGCACAGTCATGATATTTGCCAGAGGTTCGTGTCTCATGTCTTCCAGTGTGGCCAGGATCCCACCACAGAAAAATATCTTGGAAGGCAGGAGACTGTTAGAACCTGGAGTTCTAGGTCGCCTTCAGGACTAGGAAACTCTGGATGTGCCACGTGTTAGCACTCAGAAATGAGGATATTTTACTTCTTTGGTCTTTACATGTCAATTTATCCCATTGTGATCTTGTCTGGTTCTCTGCTTACATTTAAAAAAAGGACAAAGTTTAGGGAGGTTATGGGAATGGAAGACCAATATTTAGGAATCCGATTCCTTTCACCTTTAGCGTGGATTTGCCCAGAGTTCTTTAGCCTTTTCTGGGCCCAAGGTGTCTAGCTATAAAAAATAACATCAGGATCATCGTAAGATCTAGCTAAGTGGCATATAGCAAAGCAGGGGTGGAAATCTTTTCCTTGATGAAACCCAAATATACCTTGTGTTCTGCTGTGACAGGAAACGCACTAAGTAGTTTCAGTCACAATGAAAAAATAATAGTAGTAATCTTGTGGCTGTTGGCTTTAAAAGTAAGATCAGGGCAGTGTCTGGCGCACTTTAACCTCCATCCGTAAGTTGAAATTTAAGGATAGAATAGGCTGGAGGACTCATGACTATTGTGTAATTATTATGAAAGTTGGGACATGCAGATTTTAGGTTCATGCAAAGAACAGAATGCTCCCTTTTGCATGACTGTTACAACAGCTACTTTCATTATGTTATGACAAAAACATATGTGCAAAATTAATGATATGTGCTGCTAACATTGGACAGCTACAACAGTCTCTCTCCATTTTCCTTTCCAGTCTTAAATTGGATAAATGATCAGTTAGTAGGCTTTTTGCCTGACTAAGGAATAGTAAAGAGCAAGTGAGATTTATCGCATAGCTGAAGGTGCACTTCGTTTGCATTATATTAACTGTGCTGTCTGATTAAAAGTCAGTTTGGGGAGCATGTGTAAGAGAGATCATTATATGCATGAGGAAGTGGGTTGCTGTAGAAACTCTAACTCTGCAGCTATATCTACACCAAAGGCATGCTGAGTCATAACTGCCATCAATTTATTTAGCTCGATTTGGTAGGAGTAAACAGTGCCTTGTTATATCCAATTCTGTACTCCTTTTCCCCCAGGTCAACAGAGCCAAGCAGCAACTCTGATGCCTTCTTATTGTCCGCAAACCCTGGAGGGATTATGCTGGGATTCAGGCTTTGGTATCTAAAATGAGAAAGACAGGTATAATGATATAAGAGCTACAGTTAGCGGCAGTGCAGAAAGGCTAATCATTGCTTAATATCTTCTCTGGTTTAGCTTCCTAGCCCCATGGGCATGGCACTGAAATACTGGTGGTAAGGAAGTTTGTGGACATTTCTACCTGTCTGTGCAAAGTGGAAGTTCTCGGAGGGGGATGCAGAAGCACTAGAAGTAGGCATTCATACCCACTCTCTCTCTGATTTCTCATGCACAGGATGCATACCTCTGTCACCTGAAAGTGGAAGATGTGCATTCAGTAACAGTGTTGGGATTCAAACAACACGAGTAACTGCCTATTCATAGCAGATTTGTTTGCTGTTTACTGCTTTCCATTACTTGCCCTTCCACTTTATTATAGATCATAGGTGAAAACTTATGTTGCTCTTCCCCTCTTCAACTCACTCTGTGGTTGATCCCACAAAAAAGGGGTTGCAGGAGGGAATGCAGCCTAATAAATAATGGTGCCAATTTGTCTAGTTCCAGGTCGTGTATTTCCTAATTCTTTGTGCTTCTCTCACGAAATGAGAGGTTTATTAGACATCCTGTCTCTAGCCCTGGCGCTTGGAAGCGTCTCTCAAACTAACATTCCCTTGAAGGGGTACAAGGTAGTCTGTGAAGTGATGACCCAACTTCTTTCATTCCTGAATAAAGATCTGCTGTTAAGCCAGCCACAGCTTGCGCTGAAGGCACTGTGTGGCTTTGCCTGAGGATTGCTTTACCAGACTGAATTCATTTGGAACAATGCAGTGGATGAAATGCGGGGATGTGCTGTGCAAAGCGGTCATCAGCTAGTTCAGCTGCTCCTGGAATGAGACAAAGAGGAATGGATTGAAAAAACTAACAGGAGTTACCAGGGCTGGAGAGAGAAAATTAAAACTTTCTGGTTTATACAGTCATTTGTGTTTCACAGCTGGGGAGAAAAAACCCAAACAAAAGGACCCCCTCACACAGTAGGAAGTGAGCCAGGTCCTACATGGCCTAGGGGAGCAAACTTACATGTATGGACACAACCTCGGGCATGGTGTGAATCTGAAACAATTTCAGGTAAATGTTGTTCATGATTCTGGCTTATAGTGTTATATAACTGTTCGTTCAGGGATTACCGTCATACAAAGAGTTAACAATGAAAAGACCTGCTCTCCACTAGCAAGCCTAGAGAAATAGCTCCATGAACTGATAACAGCAATTGGCTTTTATTTGCTGGGTGGACCAGCCCCTAGAGACAGAAGCGTGCTAGAGAGGACAAGAAACACGCAGTAATCTCATTCAGGCTTCTGTGAAAACTCCTGCATGGCTTTCAGCAATCAAGAGTGGGTGAAATGGCAGCACGGTACATGATAAAAACAAACAAGGATGTCTGAAAGGATTGGATTGAACTCGTCCATAACCATATTAGCTGGCATTCAGCTTTGAATACCACAGAAACAGTAATACAGGACTTTCACTATAATGTATTTCCCCTCTTCATTTGTGACTTTCAAGGCAAAATACTAACAAGCTTCTGTAGACCTTTCTTGTCCTTTTTCTAGCACTCATGACAGCTAAGGTAAGTAAGTACTATGACACCAGCCTCAGAAAGATATATTCCAGGTGCTGGCCTGCATCTCAAGAGACTGGGATGTAATTCTCTGCTCTGCCATATCCTCCCCGTGTCACCCTGCAAGCCTCTTGGAGGGTTTTCAGTTGCCTAAATATAATGACATTTTAGATGCATTCATGTATCACCAGCCATCGCTCCGGTCTCTTCTAAGTCCTGTGTTGTATCTTTTTGCCCTTTGTGGATGTCCCAGATACCCAAGGGCATTTTAAATTACACCAATGCCACTAGACGCCAAAGTTTCAGTTAACTGAACGCTACCCTTCTCTCTTTTAGTTCTGCATTGGTAAAATCAGGGTAACGGCATTAGCTAGCCTTGGCCAGGGTTGAACATAAACTAGGGGGACTAGGCTGCTGGTGGAATACAAAGGCATTGATGGCAGTTTAAGTACAAAGGCATGGGTGATTGTTTACCCTGTAGAAGTTGGAGGCAGTCACAAGAGAGGACCCTCTTTCCTGCCTCTTGCTGCCACCAGCTAAAATCAGTATCATTGCACAGAATACGTGAGAGATGATCTTGAAAAGGAGTCACACTGAAGTAGTATACTGTAGCCTCCAATGCAAATCTGTCTTAACTGACTTAAGTGAGCAGTTCAGTGCTGTCTGGATAAACTACTAACAAAAAAAACCAAACATCATTTTAACTGCATTCTGCTTTGGTTTAGAGGTTGTTCTTTCATTGTTTACTACTCTAAAGAAATTCTCAAACCAGAAGTGAACATAGGCCTTGGAAAAGAAGAGAATCTGCATTCACAGTATGTTGGCATACGCAGTTTTTTGCACTCTACATCAGTCTCCTCTCTCGTACACCGGTGCTGCTTTACCAGTTTAGCATAGGCTGAGGTGGAGTTGCACACGGAGGAAGTAGAAGTAAGATTTGACCCTGTCTATTTGGTAGCTTGAAATCTGAAAAGCACTTTCCTAAACTATTTCCCATTCACCTTTCAACTGCAGAGTCCTGGTCTGGTCTGATGACAACCCTAGTAGGCAGCAAGTTTTTCTGGTTGATAGAAACCTGACATTTGTCTGGGCAGCAGAAGGCCACTGACTGCCAGGAGGGGATTATATAGCCTGTCATTAAGCCGGGACTGCGCTCACACTCCCATCTGCGCAAGCATGTTTCTGCAGCAGTGCTCGGTAGTGCCTTCAGTGAGCAAAGTGAACTCAGTGTGTACTGTCTGCCTCTCGTGCTGGAGGGACAGAATTTTCAAGGACAGGGCTAGATTGTCTTTCAGCACGGAAGAGAAGTATGCAGAGGCAGACACAGGCTGTTACCTGGATGAAGAGAGTGTTACAATGACAGGCTTAATCCTTTCCGCAAAAGAACGACGGGAAAGCACTGGGCACCAGAACCGATGACATTTGCTTGCCGACACATTGAGCTGACAGTATTGATTGTACCGCATAATGTTCACTCTACCTGCAGCCTCCTCCTCTTTAAAGAGGACCCAGAGCAGGGGCATGCTGGTTTTCTGGAGCAAGCCCACCACTGCTTCATTCTGGGGATCCTTGTTCTTCTGTAGCCAGCCTGTGATATGGTGTCACACCTGGAAAGGAGCAGGGGAGAAAAGACATGACCAGTTCAGATACAGCGAGAGAACAGCCCAGTAGCAGTGCATGAGAAAGCAGATTTCTGATTGTTAACCTGCAGAGAGAGGGGGACAAATCCTCTGTGGGTCTAGGGAAAGGAAGCGATTTAATGTTGGCATGGAAATAGCATTAATGCACTCCCTAGAGTCTTGGGACTCATGGGGAGCCCTTACCACGGAAAGATCATTTGCCCTGAATAAATGATCCTGCAGGTCTGCCAAAGGAAAGGATGTTGCAGAGAGATTATATTTTTACCTTTTAGGCTCATACTTTGATACACTGACAGAGGGGACAACGTGGCTTATAGATTGGTATAACCAAGCACAAACAGAACATATTTTGGCACAGTCAAATGTCACTTTCAAAAACCTGCTTGGTAGCAAAGAAAGGAAAGAGTTGCTGAGTGTAAAAAAGATAGAGCAAAAGGCCTGTGATTCATGCTCTGATCATGTTCTGTCAGTATGTCTGTGCAGTGGAGTATATGAATAACTGGTGGAGTTTGATAATATGCTTAAATACTGTTCCCGCTGCTAAGCATTAGCATGGCTGCTTGACAACAAAGCAGAGAGGCAAGTCACATACACCAGGAAAGGCTAGACGAGCTGCAGTGAACTGCAGGCCTCTGGCTCTTCCAGCAACACGTAAGCAACAGAAGCAAAAATGAATTTAATCCTTTGGCTGATGTCTCTTTTGGGTAGCTTTCCTAGAACTTTGTGTTACTAGAAACAAGCCTTGGCTTGAGTTTGGGGGGTTTTGTTCCTTTTCAGAATATCTATAAGGATTATATTTTTAATCAAGGCCAGTGGCAACATGTTGAAGAGTCATGAAACAGCCTTGCTGTTCTTTCTACGTTAAAACGTTCAACTGTTGCGTCACTGGACAGACATCTGCACAATCCATGTTTTCAATTAATTGTTACTGGAAGGGATTTCTGAGGTGCACATTTCTGTGTGGCAGAGCCAATCTCTGGCTGCAGTACTTCTTTAAGGCAACAGAGACACATTAATTTGCACCGGCAAAGTACTTTTCCCAGCGTTGCTGTATGTTAAAACCTATGGAAGTTTGATCTATTCATGCAGAGGGTTTGGCCTCTATGTCTTGGCCTCACGTCTGACCTCGGTAAGTACATGTTCCAGCTTATTCAGGGTTAGTGACAGGGGTATGGCAGAAACAGCACCGGTCTGCCCTTACTGTGCCAATGTAATGCACCGCGGTGCTCAAAGCGAGCTTCTTCCCCATTGCCTTTGCCTCCCTTGGGTTTGAGGGAGTTGGGTGATTTGCCCAGACGGTTGTTACAATGGCAGCCTTCAATGGCCATCAGTGGCCTTGGGGAACATGTGCACGCTGGCCAAATCCCTAGTTCTGGCACTGTAGTGCTAAGAGGATTCCCTTCTGCTCCAGCTCGTTCCCTGTTTTCACCCTGGGACTGGTGATGGCCCCTCTGGAGCTCTCCAGACTTCAGACTCATGAACTGAGGAACTTTGTCAGCCACTATTGGAGGGAAGATTAACGTGTTAATCTGAATAACAGGAAGAAAATCACTCATTGTCCCCATCCCCTTGCTGCGTACTCAGGAAAATGGTTACGGGCTCTGCTTTCAGGGGCAGGCAAGCTCTCCAGCCCTGCTGGGAACTCCCTGGGAAGGACAGAAGGGAAGCAGGTCTCAGCTCTGTCCCTTCACACACACGCTGTTCAGCAGAGCTTGCTGGATGGAGCAGAGGCAAGAATACACACCTCAAACAAGGTGTCTGGGCTCCCACACGCTCTGGGAGGTATTCGCCTGTTTGCTCCACCATGGCTTCAAAAACACCTGCAAAGCAGGGCTGTTCAACAAAGAAGGATCAAGTCCTTAGCTGACAGCTCAGCCATCTGGCTAGGCCTGCTGCCCTGTGGCAGCTGTGAATGCCAGCTCTGACTCTCAATAGCACATCTGTTCATTTAAAAAAAAAAAAAAAAAATCAGTGTGTTGTTTAAGGTCACTTTATATTCCCTGGAAACAGGAGTCTGGTTTTAGCGGCTTTTTCAATCTTAACGAACTGGCTGAGCTCTTAGCATGCTGGCTTTATCCTGGTTTGCTGTCACCAAGCGTAAGATGTCAACTTACCTCTGTGTTCTCCACCTCTGCCTGCTCCTCTCTTGGCTTCTGCTTGAACTTCATAGTGCCCAAGTGCACGATACCCCTAGTCAGCTTGTAAACACAGATCCTCTCTTCTGGACAGGAGCCCAGGACATCAAAGGCCACCTGGCAGGAGGGACACAGACCCACACAAGGGAATTCTTAATCTGTGCCATAAGCTGGAAGCCAGCCCATAGTGCTAAACATCTAAAATAATTTTCCAGCCCATTGAAATTTGACCAGCCAGGTTCCTTCAGACTAGCATGGGACAGAGTAGCTTAATGTTGCTGTAAACCAGGACTCTGCTTTTCTTTCGTATACTGATTTATGCTAGCTAAGAACCATGTGCTTTGACAGCAGTTGTTCTAAGTGTCTCTGATACCATGAGCAAAATGCAACGTATCACGTGGGATATCAGTTCATTCCACTCTTCACCATGCTTTTTAAAATCAGCAGGACATGAGCAGCAACATCCCCTTATAGCAATTATCCCACATCTCAGCTAGCACAGATAGGGAGGAAGCGTAGCTCTGCTGGGAACATTGTGCTTTGCTCTCACAGCATGCCCAGAGAAGGGAGAGCGCACAACTCTGAGCATGCCAGAGAATCTTGCATTGTGTTACTCGTGAGCCATGATTTGGGACTGCCTGTCTTAGTGGCTATGAAAATCATATCTGCTTTGTACAAAAGGCTTGTTTGCAATGTACAAATCCTGGAAGCTGTAAAATACCAACGGCTGCTAGAAAGGGCACTGTAAGTTCAGCAGCTGGAGACTGTTTGATCTCTCTGTAGCTCAAGTCCTGCTTATAATAATAGTCTCAGGAGCCAGCAGATATTCCCAATAAGCTCTTTTCAGTAACAGATACTCTTCAAAATGATATTAAAATGGAAAATGTGTGTAAAAACTAGACAAAGGGTCAAGTCTTCCTCTTACAAAAGCTGCTCCTTGAGATTACATATATATGCATGAGATGAGCAGGTTTTAACCCATGGTCTCTGCCACAGCATTCAGATCTGTCAGTTTTCAGGCTTCAAACAAACCCTATAACTAGCTCGTTTGAAGTCCTGCAAACCCCAGGCCTTTGAATGTTAACCAGAAACTCCTACGTCAAGCTCATTTGCTCTGGAGCAGATCTTTTACATTCAGGTTTCAGCTCACAGACAATTGAACAAATCTTTAGGCTATCCCTAGCTGCTCTTTCAGTAGCTTATTTATCCCTAGGTTGAAGAAGCTGAATTTTATTCCTAGGGGAATTTAGGCTGGGGGGGCAGCGTGCTGTTTGCTGTATTTTCAGTTTCACTGATGTTTCTCCGGACTCACGTTAGTGAGAAGTGGCTCTTCCCCATCATCCGTGTTGTCTGCTGTGATCACACCTTGATGCACCCGGTGGTAATGATTAGGCTTGGGCAGAAGCAGCAGTTTCTGCAGCAAGAGACAGACCAAGAGGTGATTACACCAATTGCCATCACTACAATCAAGGCATAACGTGAGCTTTAGGACTGGAGACTGAGGATTCTTCTAGGTTTCAATTCCTGAGCACGTTTTGAGTGTATCACTTAAGAAAAAAGCCTTTTGTGGGATGAGTTGCTTAGGCTACCTAGGAGATTTTGACATAGCAGCCACGTCAAAGTAAGTGGGATTGAACGCCCAAACCTTTTCAACAGCATTGAAAAACTTGTCCTGGCTGTCTTTCCTGTCCTGGGGATACGTAAGCAATTGACATGAAGCAGCTCAACACTTCAGTTTGAAAATGATCATTTTTACCTTAGTGGCAGCCCTGCCAGATCAAGCAGGACCTCACCATACATTGATCAAGATAAGAGAAGACAGCTTTCTTTTCTCACTCTGGCCTGCCTAAGGAAAAGTCACTTGCAATCCTCTTCTTCCTGGATAATTAGTAACGAACCCCCACTGCAGAGAACCTATTTCAATCTTTAGCCAAGTACAGTTCTGGTGAGTAGGTTTCTTATTCTAGAAACAGAGGATTGAGCAGGGATGTGTGCATTAAAGGGAGTGAATAACACACAGAAAGTGCCATACCAGTAAGTTCCAAGTTTCTTCTTGGAGAGAAGCTGGTGGAAGATATGATAATCTCTCTCAGCTGTTCCTGGGAAATGACAGGTGACTTCTCTAGACCTGAAACACAGAGGGAAACACATCCAGGTGCAGGTGGCAGCCAGAGATTGAAAAATCATGGCCCTGTGAATGTCAGTGAGAATTTTGCTTTTGATATCAGTGAAACCAGCATTTCTCCAATGTCCCTTGGAAGTCCTGTGAGTGCAGCAAGAACCATAGTGTCCTTCAGTGATGCTCCCAAAGCATGCTTTTAAGCTTCACAACATTCCCACTGGCCCAAGTTTTAGTACAGCTATTTTGGCAGCTGGAGTCAAAGATGCCATCACTTGTCCAGTTATGGGTTCAGGAACAGATCTCCAGACTAACTCATCCCACTTCTAAGCATCCTCTGAATTGTCAGTGCATGGTTTGTAAGATTGACCCGTGAAACATGTCCTTCTACTGCCCCTTCTTTCTGAGAAGAGCTCTGGAAAAGATGTTTTGTACCCTGTAATCACTCTGTCCATACCTCCTGTCAGGCACTAACATGCTTAGTTTGGCTTCTGGCCTCCACAAAAAATATCCTCCTGTAGACCTCACTGTATCAATTCATTCAGCTGTACCAAATCACCAGACCTTGCTGGCCGTCCCTACTGGGCATTTTTCATCCTTGCCTCTCGGCTGAAGTCTTCTGTCCATATAGCTCTGCTGGTGAATGGCATCATGTGAGTTCTTCAGACAAATTTGGGTTGACTCAAACCACCTTTATTGTCAATTTTAGTTAGTCCAGGTGACTTCAGGGAGCACTCATACAATCCCGTCTGCCAGCAGAGCTCCAGCGAGGGTACAGAAGGACCTTGTGCCAGTGCTGCTGCTTGCACAGTGAAGGTCTGTCCATGCCCGTGCTCTCCAGGCCAGGCTGGAAGAAGCTGCAACCTGCCAGTAAACAACCTGAAACTTGCCTTGGCCCACTGTCCGGAGAGGCAAATCCAACATATGGTCTCTGGGTGTGATGCAAATCTGGGATGAGTTGAAAGTAGGAGGGATGCAGACAATCCCACATTAATGAATAACCGGTCCATATGTTTCCTCTCTCCTTTTTCTGCATGCTAAAGGGCTTTAGTCAGGAAACATGGTGGGGTCTTTTTACCTTGAGAGCTGGGATTTGTGGTTCTCAATTTAGTCTTGGATGCACGTGTGCAAACAAAGAACAATGCACCTTCCCTGGATAGCTATTTTTAGGGTCTTGGTTGCAAGACAATTATAGTGTTGTACTGATGAATGTGAGTAATGGTTCCAATATAATTGTAGAATGAAAAGTGTACAGCTTTTGGGGGAGGCATTGTGCCATTCATGTGCTCACAGAGTCTCATAGGCAACTAAAGAAGGAAGAAATAAATTTGTCATCATCTAAAGCACGTAACTTCACTGTGGAAGTAGGGGCAGATTTTGGTTTCATTTACAGCAGTGCAGATCCCACAAGTTAACAGAATTCATTTCAGATTTGCACGTGTCTGATGTAATCGGAACAGGTTCCATTCAACACAAGAAAAAATCCAAAGCAAAATTAATATAAAGAATTATGTGCTTACTTACAACTCTCAGTGTTAGCCCAAGCCAGCTCGCCTGTGCTACCAAAGTGAATTCAGATAAATTTGCCCTAGATGAGAAAATAAAAAATGAGTCTGTTAATCAAGACTGCAATATCTGTAGGAAAACAGAAAGTGGCTGGGAGGTTCTGAGCGTTCATCAGGGACAGACAGCATTGCCTGTAGGGGCAAATTTGCAAGTCAGTGAGAGGAAATTTAATCTTTTCAAAGATCAGATCTATAAAAAACCTCTTTCTTCTTGGATTCTGTATTAGAGCTTAAAGAAATCCTCCTTTCTCTGCAGCATATGGCAGAAGCATGTAGCACACAGAAAGAGAGGAATGAGACTTCAGTTGAAAACCCCAACATTTTACATTTTCACTGACAATTTCAAAATTAAAAATGATCTTCCAAAAATGAAAGCATTTTGAATCTTTGCAGAAGTAAACAGTTGAAAGGGCATTGATTTGGGGTTGATCAAAACTATTTTTTTCTTTTGACATATAAAAATATGAAGTCAAAACAAAATCGACCGACAAACTTGGTTCAAGAAAATGGGAACCAATAATGCTTCATGTGAAATGTTAGTAAATATAAACTAACTGTAATGCTTGAGGAGGCATTTTTAAATAATTTTTATTTTTATTTCTTCTGAGGGGACATCTTTGTATGACCTACCAGTGACCTATCAGTGAAGGGCTGGTACTTACAAAATGGGAGGAATTGTTCTTCCTCGTAGTTTTAGCATTATCAAGGGTCTCCAGAACAGGATTCACCTGGATGATTTGATCTTCCAGGGATTTCTACAAAAAGAAGATAAAAGTCAGCATCGGCAGGATGCTCAACACTAAAGATTTAGGCTTTGAGCACAACTACTCCTCACCATCCAAAGCAACCCAGTAAATACGTTTTCTGTCAGTCAGCTCCCACAGAAAGCTGAATTACTGCTGCGAGCAGTAGTTCCTTTTCAGGTTCAGCCCTACCAAAGGCTCTCCACAGAGGTCCAGCCTTGTGGATTTGGAGCAGGCAGGAGTCTGGCTAATCTCCTGAGTTCCAAGAAGGAACACTAAATGCAAAGTGTAGTGCAGTTTTCAGTGCTTAGTACTTCAGCCTTCCAGAAAAGACTTTTGGGAACGTGCCAGGATTGAGACCCACGGGGGAATGGTAGGGCAACGCTGGGCTCTGCAGGCAGAAAGCTAGGAAAGAGGTTTATTGCTTGTAGGAAGAGGAAGGTTATTCCAAGGATAGAGGGCAGCATAAGACAGGCTAGGAATGCGTGTAGGGTAGGGACAGCCTCGCAGGGAGAACTTGTGGAGGAGGAAACAGGCGCAGAGGTACAAGCTGGGACCTGACAATTCAGAGCTCTGGTGGTGAGGAAGCTGGAAGGAGAAATAGGAAGCCACCGAAGGAATCCCACAAGGCTAGAATAACAGGATTTTTGCTGCAAGACCAAATGTAGCTGCTATGTATGTCTTTAAATTCCGAATTGTTTTATCGACCCCCAGAGCAGAGTCAGAGGGGAGAGGAAAAAGAAAAAGAAGAAAAAGAAGAAGAAGAAAAAGAAGAAGAAGAAAAAGAAGAAGAAGAAGAAAAAGTAAAAAAAAAAAGAAAAAGAAGAAGAAGAAAAAGAAGAAGAAGAAGAAAAAGTAAAAAAAAGAAAAAGAAAAGGAAAAGAAAAAGAAAAAAGAAGAGAGAAGAGAAGAGAAGAGAAGAGAAGAGAAGAGAAGAGAAGAGAAGAGAAGAGAAGAGAAGAGAAGAGAAGAGAGAAGGGGAAAAGAGAAACCACTGCTCTCAGCCTTACAAGCTGCAATGCCTCTGCATGGTGAAGCAGCCAGTAGCATGGGGGCTTCTTTTTGTTTGCTACCAAACAACATACTTCATTGCTATCATGAGAAAAAAGACCAGGTCTCCCTCCCTGATTATTGATGCTTACGTCTCTTTTATTATTTGGATAACGTGCTCTTCACAATGTTTTACCCAGATAAAACACTTTTTACTGTGTTTTGGTTTTGCAGGTGGCAGGAAATAAAGTGCTGGGAAATCCCACCTGGCCGAGGATCCCTGAGGCTGCTCTACAGCACTGTTTTCTCAAGAATCTCCATGCTCTCTGCAAACACTGTGATTATTCCTCCCACTGCTATTTATTTCAGTTTCCAGACCACCTGCAAGCCCCCAGAGCTCTGTGTGAGGGTAGATTCATTGCAGCCACAGATCAGTATCACCCCCTGTTTTATGAATGGGAAAAAAGAAAGACAGGGAATTAATTTGAAGACAGGGCAGAGCAAAGCAGAGAACTCAAATGTCCTGGTGCTTTGCCATTTGCTTTTAACAAGTGACAGAAGACAGGCAGGGAAAAGGGGCTTGGGTATGAGCTGACATTGGAAGATTTAAGTCACACACACACACAATTTTCAACAGCACAGGCTGGCCCTCTGAGTTGGGATGGGTTCCTGTCCTGCCATTACCCCACACTGCTTTGCCATTCCCCTCTGCCCTTTCAAATCATAGATCCTCATTTGGGTGTAGTGCTGACATAGGTTGTCCAGGACGCTGGCCTCATTCAGGAAGGTCACGTTTGCCATGTCATCGATCTGGTTGAATTCAGGTGGGTTCATCATCCACCATTCCATCTATCCGCTGGACATTCTTCACTGTGATGGTCTGCAGCGTTGGGGAAGAGGAAGTAGGTGACGTTATCCCAGATGGGTCTCTGTGGACCATGTGGGAAGACACTCTCTTGGACATGTTTCCACTCCAAGTCTGGTTCTAGCAGCCACTGCCCCTGGCCGGTGGCCTCAGGAAAGGTGTCCCACAAATTGGCTGACCCACAGAGCAAAACAGGTCTGGACCCAGACGTCATTGCACTTCCTCTGGGGGCAGCAGGCTACAGCTTTCCTGTTGAACCCATAAAGTAGAGCTTAGCTGGGTGATTACTATCTTCACCATGGCTTTGTCATCCTTTTCAGACTGGATCTCCCCAGCAAGGAACCCCCCTTTCCCATCCTTCACCCAGCAGGATGTCTTGATGTCATAGGGCTTGTTCATGGCCTCGGTTTTCTCTTTCTCAGGAGGACCCAGGAACTGCACGGGGTCAGCATCATCCACACGTTCTTCCTTATAACCATCAGACATCTTGGCTTCTCTTTTAGGCAGAAGGTAAAACTAGAAGGAAAGGAGAAGGGGAACAGTGCTTCCCACATTGCTGAGAAAGCAGATTGAGGAAGCCTGGAATTTCCTGCGGTGCTGTCCTGTTCACACCAACAATACCTTCCAGTTCTATAGGAACCTGCAGCAGAAGGAACAGGCAAGTCAACATCCCAAACCTGGGTGGTAGTTCCTAAGAGGGCCCAGAAAGTGAGAGCTGAACTGAGGAGACATAGGGAGAATATTCCCACTTTCTCTTCAGCCTTCCTCACTGTCCAGTGCTGGGCCACTGGCAACCTGCCTATGGCTGAGAAGGAGGGTATTTCTTCCATCTTTTGCTCCTGAACACCACAAGACCCTAAGGCCCAATTCTGATGAGGGCAGTTCTTGGATGGGGGGTGCCAGTGGGATTTCAGGAGTAGTGAGGATGTTGGTGGTTTTCTGTGGTTCCCAGAGAAACCCCTGAAGTAGCTGTAAGTCAGGGCAACCACGGAGCTTCTCACTCGCTCCCTGGGGTAAGGCAACTCCCGTGCAGATGCCTCCTGTGCAGTGTGGGCATAAACCCTCTGATGCAGTATGGGCATAAACCCCCACACTCCTTTCTGCTGTGAAAGGTTACAGCAGTGCACAAAATAGCAGAAATGCAGGCACAGCTGTGAAAGGCGTTCAGAGGAACCTGAAAGGGAGGACCTGGTTCATCAGCTCCTGTCCTCAGGCATCAAAAACCACCAGGGTCATCCACGAGAGTCCACGGCACATCCACTTCACATGCCCCTTGGTGGTTTTCACCCCTGTCACAACCTGAGACCATACCTGTGGCAAAGCCGTTCCACGGGAGGGAACAGGGGAGTTCAAGGACATGACTCATGTCCCAAGGCTTTGCATTTTTTGGGACCTATTCCGTGTTGGGAGCAGACTATGTCCCACACTCCAAGCAGTCTTCCTTCCCCCACCCACACATCTGAACTAGCTTTAATGTTGTCAAGGCAACAGTCAAACTGCTGATAGCGAGTAGTCTTCGTTAGTGTCCAGCTACCTAAAGACATGCTTCCCTGGGACCTACGATACCTGCTCAACTTGTTGCTCCCTGCAGAGGCAAAGCTGATTTCATCACTACTTGCATTACTTAGATTAAAGGGAACACGGGCTGTGCTGTGGCTTTGTTTCGCCGTGCGGACACACTGCCCAGGCCGAGGGCTGCTCTCCGTTCCACCTCTGCAGCCCCCGTGATGACAGCCCCAAGCAATGCTTCACACCAGTCTTGTGAGTCACAGCCGGCTGCACTGGAGTTAACTGGGGTAACTGGGGTGGGTGGGGGGGACTCTTTGCCAGCAGGGTTTGGTTTCAGAGGCTGCTGCTTGGGCTGAAATCAGAATAGCGCAGCACTGGTGGGAGACGGTGACGGCGCTGGCCCTTCTGGTGATCTCATTTTCCCCACCATCCTCCTGAAAACCTTGGTGGTCTAAAAATATATGCGTGCAAGGACTCCAAGGCAGCAGTGCCGCACCTTCGGAAACCAGTTTTAGGGCTCACGGAGGTCCTGGTGTAACACCGTCAATTGCGATCTGCTGCTCTGGGATGAATTTCACCCATAAAGCAGGAAGAAGAAACTTTCCTCGGTCCATTTCCACTTCTGATCAGGCAGCGATAAGAGACTATAGCAGCTCAGCAATCATTTCCCCTCTCAATCTATACAGTTAGATCTGTAGACTTGCTGGTGTTAGATGCCCAGATTGGCAATGTATATTTGAGACTTGATGCAGGTCTATGCTTTATCTGTCACCTTCCTGAAATACATGGACTTGCATGGTCTCTGAAACAGATCAATGAAATGTTAAACCAAACACCTACAGAAGATAAATGCATGTGATTGAAAATAATTCATACCTGCATCAAACAGAGTTTCTTGGGTGCAGGTCTCAGGCCTTAATGGAACTTTACATTCTTTATGCCTCACCATGCTTTTACAGCTGGGGAAACTGAGGCACAGCATGAAAACTTAAATCTTCAGAATTGTCCACTCATTGTCAGTCCAGTCTTTGGCAGACTAAGTACCTACAAAAAGTCTATTTTATTCCGGCCTTTCAGTCTAAAGTCAGTAGGAGTGACTGGTGTTTAGCTTCTCTAAAGGCAGCCCTCAACCGTGTTGTTTAGGTACCCAGAGGCAATATATGTTTTTAAAAGCTTAGGTGTAAATGTAGTTCCAAAAGCCATAGGTCAAGTGGTAAGGCCATGCCAACAATTGAGGGTGAGTTAAAATTCTGAAATTTCATTTCCCCCAAATCACATGGAACTTAATAAACTTATGGTTAAAATACCTGTGAGTTCAAGTCTATCTGTTATAAAACAGGGTGAATATAGATCCAGACGGGCTTCATGTACACCTGCGGGCGCTGTGCTTTTCTCTTTCTGCCTCTGCTTGCGATTTCTGCCACGTGGTCCTTCCTGATCTCCACCCCACACTCTGCAAGTACCTACCTGGCTAAACCCACGATCCTGGAAGATGTGTGTTTACGAGGGCTGGCCAGGCTCTTTCACAGCTGCCCAAAGGGCCTGAGCCAGCACTTACATTTTAAAAGAGACAACACATTCCTTATCTGTAAGTTCAGCGGACTGTAACGCTGGGAGCCCGATTGGGAAAGCTGTGGTCCCTCAGGAGAGATCAGATAATGCTTCATTTCGTGGGGATTTCTCCTTGTCTTTCCCTTCCTTATAGGGTGTTTTATGAATTCGGCTGCTGGAGTATAGGGACAAGAGGCTGAAATAGAAAGACCGACTAATAAAGCCTTCGTTCAAAGTCATGCCTTTGGCTGCGCCCTTCTTGCCAAGGCGGACTGGCGGATTTCATCGGTGAGAGGAGCTGATCTTTGGCAGACAAACCTCAGGCTGAAGCTTTGGCAGGAGCAGCCATGTTGGTGATGGAATTAAAGTTTCATTTTTAAATCATTTCTAGGCCCCATGTTTATGATGAATAAATTCTGTGTGTTTCCTACAAGCAGAGAGGATAAAGGCCATTGTCGTGTTATGGTCTTGTTTCAGTTGCTTAGGGGATGTGAACTGCCCTGAAAGGCAACTGCTTCTGTATCAGCTTTAAGTATTTCTCTGCTATATTTGCCTCAGCTGGAGTGTCTGGGATGTGGTTACTCTGCAAGTATTGCCACTGTGGGTGTTTCGGGTGAATACGCTTGGGATAGAGTTTCCAAGCAGGAAGATTCAGATAAACAGCCGCTTTGAGGTGAAAATTAGAGAGTTCATGTTACACCCACCTCTTGAATTTGTAACTGACTATTCACCCTGAAAATCTGATTCTAAGAACTCAGCATGTCCCATCAGGAGCAGGATAATACCACAGAAACCGTGGCCAGCTCAAGTCTTGAATATTGAGAATTGTGATTAACGTCTCAGGAATGTATCCGCAGCAAGTCATATTTTCTGGGCTGTTTTAGGTCATTATTTCAAACATTGAATCTGTGAATGGAGATCATAAACAGTTCTCAGACAAACATCTTGGAGAAAGACGTGAAATGCAGCAAATAAATAATGGGTTCTGACCTGTTCGCTCATGTGTAACGTGCATAAATGTCTGTTCTGAGCACATAGGAGGAGTGAGCTGCAAAGGGAGCAATCGGATCTCTCTATGAAGTGATACAGGTCAAAATGGCAAACCTTAAATAGCTACAAGCTCACTCAGCCCATGGACAGATCAGCAACGACTAGAACTCAGCCAAATTGCTTCCTGAGTAACTAGGATGCCTCTTGCTGAGTTTAATGAAATGTCATTGCAGTTTCTATAGCACAGACCCCGTCCTGTATCATCCCTGGCCACGCTGTTCTCCAGCACATCACCGCACTCTGTAAATCCCACTGCGACAGCCCACGTTGGGCTGCAGCTGGTTCATCCAGCCACATCCCGTTACAATGATTACATTATCTGGTAAGGAGGTTTTTGAAGGTTCTCTTAGAAAATTAAGGAGACGTGCAGTAACGTGGCCTGATAGCGCTGCACAGCAAGCTCTGTGGCCAACAGATCACGGGGAGGGAGTTGTCTGCTAAGCAGGATGTTTGCCTTCGGTGTGGGCTCAGTTTCTTGCCCTGACACAGATTTCTTCATCGTGTTAAGGTGAAACTGAGAGTCCAGCCTTCTTGCCCGAAGGGATGGGGAGCATAACTAGGTTTTAGATTGGAAAATGGTCTTCAGGTAAGGGGCAAACCAGCCCATGTAATACAGACCATGTGGAAGAAAGGCTCGGGTCAATCCCTCTTAGTGCTGCCAGGGATCCCAGGCTAAACGCAGTAGCCCAGGTGTCCATAGTGACATTCCCAGTTACAAAGAAGGAGGTTGTAAATGGAGGAGGGCAGGGTGAGGAACAGAAAATACAAAATCGCTTTTGTCGGCTCGCTCTAGAGCCTCAGCCTTTGTGCTGTAGTGACGAGCCTTGGAGTAACAAGGAACTCGGTTCAGATGCTGCCTTTTGGGGTTGCGTTTCAGTAGCAGCGGCAGCAGCAAACTGGTGGTTAGGGGAGGAACGGTATCCGGACGAGAAAGCCCTGCTGAAGGATCACTGGGTTATATAAAGATCTGGCCCAGGAGACTGCAAGATGTTTTTGCATTTATTAGTCATTTAAAAAATAATGCTGGTTCTGTAATGAAAGCTGTATCCTCATTCTCAGCTGTCGTCTGTTGCTTGCTTGGGGAGGATCAGTGTATTCCTGTGAGGGCTGGAGGGGTATTGGCTGTACGGAGACAAGACCAGTCTCTAACCAAACAAGGGCACATCGCTGCTCGTGAGGCACAGAGGGTCTGATGGGGACAATGCCAAGCAAGTACTTTCAAACCCCACTAGGTGCCCAGTGAGTCATGGGTCCTGCAGAAGACAGTCTGCAGTAATACGATCAAAAACTCTACGGGGAGGTGTATGCACTTGAAAGCGAAGTTCAAGTCTGTCTTTCTGGTGTCTTAACTTTTCAGTGCTCAGCTTTTCAGTTGTAGCACTCTTTTAATGCAAGGAATTATGGAGGCAAAACAAACAGCCCCAAAATTTCTGAAGGGTTTTTTTAAAGGAAAAAGAGGGGAAAAAAATCCCCTGAAACCTCTGGCATGTGGCGTCAAATTGACCCCACACAGACCGTTGGCAAGGTTGGGAATTTTTAATCCATAGCACAGACTTTGGCCATTTGAGCTCACGGAGAGACATAGAGCTCTGCCGAGTGTCTCTGCCCTAGGTGGACCAGCTGTACAGAGGGCTGAGCCAACTGTTCCACCAGGGTTTAGCTGTGTCTGCCAACAGCAGAGGAGTGTTAAGTCAGAAAACAGGTCTCTGCCCAGATCTGGAAAGGAGTGGAGACTAAGAGCTCAAGCACCTGCCTGTCTGTCCTACTGTAGTTCTCCAAATGTTCCTGACACAGAGGTCAGGAATAGCCAAAACCCTCAGAGCCCACCCTAAACCTGAAGCAGGTCTATCAGTTAGTCCTCGCCTAACCCCAACCGTCAGCCTCAGGGCTCTATGTCTGGTTCTGGCCAAGGACCACCACCAACCAAATCCTTATGCTTAGCCAGAGGCCATTGGGTGCCCCAACCTCGGCCCGGAGAGGGACCGTCTCCCAGCCCCCAGCAGTGGGACTGGGCCAGCCCCAACCCACAAAATGGTCCCAAATCCCAGCCCCGTCCTGGGACTGTCCCTGGGTCTGTCCCTTCCAGCACAGACCTGAGGCTTCTTTCCACCCCATCTCTGACTGGCCCACCATCCACAGCCCTGGACAAGGACACCAGTAAAACCACAGCTCTAGTCCTCACCGTGGGCTATGATTGCCAGGGTCTCAACATAAGCCATCAGCAGCTTCGTTAGCAGGTCTGCAGGGCTTTCACCGTCTGTGTTTGGGAGATCACCTGCTGGAACGCTCCGTTTGCGCTGCGGGCACCTCCTGTTCACTTTACTCTGTAACACTGAGGAGCAGAAAAGACAAGACAGAGCAGGCAGGAGAGGGCTCTGCCATTCCTCCTCCCCTTGTTGCCCTTTTTCCCAGGAAGTTGTGTGCCTCAGCCTCAGAAAAATGGACCACGCCGATTACCTGCCCGCTCGGAGTGACATGCAGAATTTGAGTACATATTTTTACATATCTAATCCCCTAATACAAGCCGCTCCAGTTAAAACAAATCTGCTTGGAGGTTCACACCAGCTGGATGGTGCTGCCCAGGGGCTGTGCTGGTGCGGAGGGACCTGCTCCCACCGGCTTGTCCAGGACAAACCTCCGAGCCGTGGAGTGGCAGGAAGGAGATGGCATGGTGAGATGTAATTACTGCCCCCCCCCCCCAAAAAAGCTCATTACCAAATCAGTGTGTGTACGAGATGTGAAGCAGTCAAAACAGAGACAAATATTGCCCCTGGGCTTAGCAAAAAATTATCTTCAGCTTCTGGGATCAGGTGGTATATGCATGTTGAATCCTCTTTTTAGCATTTCCTAAGCATGGCTTTCAAGGAAAGGGCCCTAAATACACATTTTAAACGAAGGCAGTAATTTCTGTTGAAATGCCATGATAATCAGAGGCATGGGAGCAAGGTGAACAGCCATCTGGCAGCCCTCCCTGCCGAGGAAAACCGCAGGACCAGCACTATGTGCGCAGGAGAACGGGAAAGCTCATCTCCTTGTCTAATTAAGCTGCATGTGGGCTCCCTGACAGCAATGTGGCATCCAGAAGCTCAAGACCCTGTGATTTATGGGGGTTTTCTGGGGTTTTCATGGGGTTTCTCCCCCCTACATGATTTACAAGGTACTCCACTCCTTTGCCTTTCTCCTGCTAGATACCATGGAGCAAGGTCACACACGAGTTATACAAAATTATGTGTTTTTTCATGAAGTCCAAGGTTTCTCCATCACTCTGTTGTGCCTTATCCCCAAATTCACCATAGATTTCTCTGTTTCAGTTCCCTGAGTTACAGATTCAGGGACTAAAGGAATAATTATTACTGGGCTCCATTAGGAAAAAAAAAAAAAAGTAAGATTTTTGGCCATAGGTGATTATAGTTTCTGCAGCTGAATAAATCAGTGTCCCATAACTGACAGAGGATAATGGATTTAATAAATAGCTATGATTAAGTCTGATGTTATTTTTAAATAATTTCAAAAACTGTTACTCTAATCCCTCCGTGGCTGGCAGAAAGGATGCTGCTTAGAAGTTAAAATTAGTTCCTTAACATTCAGCCTGGTGTGGAGTTACAGGCCCTCCAGGGCTGTGCTGGTTTTCTGGGGCATCCGCTTACACCGTCTGCCTAATGGACATTAACAACTGCATTTGGCAAGTGGGAAAGGGCTCCCACAACTCACACCATTAGCTGTGCTCCTTCCCCAGGCTCAGTTAGCTCCGCAGCAGCTCCCACCGACTCCAGCCCAGCTGATGGGATAATCGGTTGGTGTTACGCTTCCCGGCGTCACCCACTTTACAAGCTGTCTTCCCGCACAGCAATTCCCTTCTCCTTAATTCCTAGGGAATTCCCAGCTCTGCCAGGCCTCTTTGTCAATAAATATAGATCTCTCCTGTATAACAGCAATGTGACTTTTTTTTTCTTTTTTTCTTTCAGCACCTACATTCCTGAGTTTCTGGGCTGGAAAAAGGTACTGAAGAACACTTTGCCTTAAAAAGCACCACACAGAGGGACAAGTTTTCTGGTCCGTATAACCTCATAGAAGTGTTAGGCGTGAACAGTCTATTTGCTCAACCCCATAAAAACTCCTGGCAAACTTGAACTAGGATCACGGGAGTGGAGATGTCCCACAGCACAGCGGGCGACCACGGCAGAGTTGGTATTTATCAAACCCGCTTAAATGGGCCAAATTCCCAGGTATTTGGGAAAAAATTAAGCTGTGTTTAAGACAGGCTTCCCTCCTCTTGGTGCCACCCCATCGCAGAGCCCTGGTACGTTCCTGTACCGACCGCAGGGATGAGGAACTGGACTGGGGACCAGTTTGCCCTGACCTGCCCGTAACTGCTGGCAATGCAAGATGCGATGCAGCGCTGCTGCCTGCCCTTGGGGACACCTCTCCTCCTTGTCCACCAGCTCTAACGATCCCATGGCCACAGCAGGAGCTGTTTCAACCAAACTGATGGAAAACCATACTTCTTTCTTCATTTTCGTGGGTTGCTTTCCCTGCAAATGAGCTGTCTGAACTGACGCATCCCCATGGCTGCCCGGCTGCAGAGGAGGAGGGGAAGAAAAGCCAGGGAGGGGAAGAAAAGCAGGACCACTTTTTTGAGGCTGCTACACTAAATTAGGGGAAACAACAAGCTGCACCTTGAGCCTCAGAAAATCCAGCTGCGGAGCTCAGCTTTGCCTCTGGCTCAGCAGTAAGACAAGGATAACAATAAATCCCTTCTCCCACCTTCTGCATGTCCTGATTAGATAGACTGTAACGGACAGGGGCTGTCACTTATTATGTGCTTGTTTAGTGCCTGGCACAATGCGGCTCTGATCTCGGCACAAACCCGTGGCTGCTGCACGAACAATAGGACTGAAATGAATCTAATGGCTGGCGGTGGGGAGGTCACCGGCTGCCTGACGTCTGCCTCCCCGGGGGGAACCGGTACAGGCTGCGGAGTTAGTGCTGCCTCCCCCCAGGATCGTGCGCCGGGAGGATGCATCCCAACCGAAAAAGGGGGAATTTCCAGGCTCCATCCCTGCCACGCTTGGGTAATTGCCCCGCATCCACCAGCAGTTACCTCGGCAGCTGGTTCAGGGACCCAAATGGATTATTTCCTTGGTGTTACTGTAACTAATAAGTAAAATTAATTTGTTGATATTAACTTAATGGACTACATTAGAGCTGATGGAGAAAATACGCTGTCTGAGAGCAGACGTTCGGGGGGTTGGCAGGAATCCCTACCTTTGCTCGCTCTCTGCCAGGTGAAGTTCTCCTTTCACAGAGGGATTGCTCCGACCAGCTGCTGTGGCCATGCAACCTCCCGTGATGGAGCCCGGGCTGTTCCTGCCTCTTCTAACCCCGCTGCGGAGCTGCCACACACCGATATTTTTCCTGACCAGTACCTTACTCCACATGCAGTCAGGGTAAACCTATTAAAGAAACATGAAAAGACAGAGGAGGAAAAATCAGTGCTTTCATCTCAGGGCTTAAAACTGGTATTTTCCAATCTACCACCAGTCCCAGTCTAACTAACCTGCAGTGCCCGTGGTGGGAGCGCAGGGCAAAGGGTGGCAGGGTAGGAGAGAGCAGCCCCAAAGCAAACCTCTAAACTGGAACTGCAGCTTTTCATACCTGTCATGATGTGGATTTTCAGCTTGAGCACACAAGGCTGAGCTCAGGGGACACTGTCATGTAGATTTAGGGTTTTATCTCCTTTCTTCTCCATTAGCTGTGATACCCTCTTATTATGCTGAAAACCGAAACGTTTCTTTTTTTTCCTCCAGCGGTTGTTCCCTTTCCCATTGGGCAAATATTGATCTGCCCGTGTCCTCAGCACGGGTTGAAATCAGCCCGGCTCATTCTCTGCCTGCTCCTGGGGCCGAGCGCTCGGCGATGCCACTTCTCATGCCATCAGTGACTGAAGCGAAGGCTGGGAAGGGGGGCCGCTAATCAATTTGCCCGTGTTTTTCTCTCCCCATCCTCTCCCTCCCCGTGCTGGCAGTGACGGGGCAACTGAACGGGATGGGTCTGATTGCACTTGGCAGGTGGAGATGGAATGGAAAGGGCAGAGAGGGAAAGAGCAGCCCAGGATAACGATAAACTTCTCGCAGCCTTGTTGTGCAGCCGTATCCTGCAGCACCTTGGGCAAGAGAGCTCTCCGGGCAGAGGAGCAAATGCCGAGGGCTGGCCTATGCAGGAGGCTGGCCCCACTTATCTTGGGGCGTGATTTTAAGGCAATTGAATTAAACTGCTTGGCAAGGTTGTGAGGACTCATCTATTTCAGCTTGAACCAGGCCTGTTTTGATTTAGCGTTGGCTGATTAGGAATTAACGGAAACAAACCGCTCAGAAAACAAAATTAGAGGGTGCACACTAACTTTTGCACCAGATTAAGCTGAATTAAAAAGCAATTGAAATGTAATTTTCCTGTCTCAAGCAGCCAAGAAACAAGATAATGCAACCAGTGGCACTTGAAGCTTAAAAATATAACATCTAGGATTAGCACAACTGTCTTTTTAATGCCCACAAACAACAGATTTATCTGAAGGTCTTCTCTCAACACCCCCGACATCAACTTCTGCACAGAGCTTTGTACAACTTGTTTCATTTGCCTTGAAAGGGAGAATTGGTATGACCCCAGGATTTGAATCCATGATTTAAAGCCGCTTGGGTATTACACAGCGTATTTCCATAGGTATTTCCATGCTGGAAATAGCCACACAGTGAACTAGTTGTTCCCTGTAACTCATATAATTTAGCTTGAAATGGCTCCTGTGTGCGTGGCTGGCAGGGTACGAAGGCCCAGGCTGTGTTCCTGGGGTGCGGAGGGTGCAGACCCCGGTGATGGGTGCTGCTCCCCCCTGCCTCCCAGCACCATCTCATTCCCACCTTCCTGCAGCGAGCCCAGGCGCCTGCTCTGAATTACTATGCTCCCCATCTCCCTCGCTGAAAAAGATGTTAAGTAATTTAAAATCAGGTTTTAATTAAATATTTTAATAGCTGCTTTCCCCACCCATTTGGCAAACCCTGCTCCTTCTTTCCCCATCAGCTGGACCGGGCTGGCACCTCTGCACACATGGAAGTGTACGGAGCGAGTTTTACAGGGCTTTGCTAAAAAAGGCGACGGCTCGGAGGGCTTGCAAAACCAGGATGCCTTCAGCACTTCAGAGTCCCCAAAACTGCCCGTGGTGCTGTAGCCAAACCCCGTTGCGAGTGGTTATTTTGAGGGTTATTTTTGTTAGCCCTGTTGGCCACAGCGGTGGCGCAGGCAGGAGGACAAGCTGTGCAAGCAGCCCAAGCATCAGCGCGTAACTGGTGTTAGGGCACCGCAAAAGCAAACAATTTCTTGACTAAAGCTGATGGAGACTGTGATAGGCACATAATGTAGCGTGATAAGAGCTGCCCAGCAGCTCCTGGCCAAAATCTAAAGGACTTATGAAGATAATAGGTTCCTGCTGGGTTTCTCTCTATGCTACCTCCTGCCGCAGCCCTGCCGTGCTCCCGCCTGTGCCAGCCAGCAGCTCAGCGCCTGCTGCGGCTCCAAGTTTTTTAATCCTGTCTTAGCCCACTTGCAAGCTCTTTGCAGCCAATTCCCCTCAGCTACCACCTGGCTCCATGGTCCTGGTCCCCGCTAACCGAAGGCGGCTGCTCTCCTGGCTTGCATCACCGCTCACAAGGACCTTCCAGCTACCTGGACAAAAAAGGGGCATCCCCAGACCGCCCGTCCCCTGCACTCCCCCTGACCCGCACGGCGATGGGGAGGCAGCACCCGGATTGTCCCCTACGTCACAAGATATTGCGTGGGTGCAGGCTGGCATCTCCCATGAAGGGTCTGGCCACAGACAAGGCCAAAATGGGCAAAGCATAAAAGTGTGGAGGAGGTGGGTGGGAGAGGTGAGCGGGGCAGCTCGGGAGGGAAGGCATCACCATCCATCCTCCTCCAGGTGCATCCAGGTGGCCATGGTAAAGGAGCAGCTGGAGATAACGAGGAGGCTGTACTGGGAAGAGCCAATCCTGGGGGAGAACTGGGGGGTATGTGGCTCCATGGGGGCAATAAAAGAGGCAGTCTGAGGGTGATGGGGTATGAGGGAGAGCTGGGGTAAGTAGCTTTTTTCATCTTTGGGGTGTTGGGTGTCTGATTGTTTTCTTCCATCCTATAATGAGTATGGGGCTGCTGGTTGGACTCTGCTGGGTCTTTGGGGCTGTGCTGGGTCTCCTGCTTGGCTGGTGTCAGGGTGGGGGAAGTTCCCCCAAAAGAAGAGGCCTTTTGGGGGGTTACTGTTCTCCTCTGTTGGAGGGGAAAACAGAGGAAGGGAAGCTGAAGCAGTTCTTGAAGTTTGACTATTGGGTTTAAGGCTGTGGGATGTAATTGGCTCAAGCCAAGATGTGGCTCATCCTGGTCCCTCCAGGAGCTGGGGGATGTCTGTGGCTTGGTGGCTGGCTGCTGTGTTGGGGTAAAGAGCTGATGCTGCTGGTATCTAGCCTTTGTTCCTGGGGCAGGAAATAGGGAGACAGGATTAAAAAAAACCAAACCCAAATCCTTAAACTTGGGAAGATGAAGTAAGGGGAGTTCTTGGAGGCTGCTCTGAGCCCCAGGTGTTGGCTGTAAGCCTGGAGGGAAGGTGAAGATGTACCACCTGTGTGTGTTTATGCACAGCCTGGCTTTGGGGGGCCCTTGGTGGTGTCTGGCTGCTCTGAAAACACCACTGCTTCTGCTGGGTGGAACCCTTGCTTTTTCTGACAAAAACTGTCTGGAGGCCTGCTCTTGGTCTTATTTGTGGGTATGTCTGGTTCTCTCACTCAAAGAATTTTGGAAGTGGTTTTACCTGTCCCTATTTAATGTTTTTCACCTGGCAGTCCTTACTAGTAGCTGGGTTTCTAGGAAAACTCTTTGCTTAGTTGAACTTGGTCACTTTGTGCCACTGTATGTGACCTTGTGTCTTTCCTAGTGGGGGGACCCTGGTGTAGGAAGCTGAGCTGAGTGGTGGGGTGAGAGGGTAGGCTTGGATGTGGCTACTTGTCCTTAAATCAGATCTTAAGCTGAGCCTTTTGGAGGCAAAAGGCCTTGCCAGGCTTGGGCTGTGTCCAAGTAAAACTGAAAGCCCTGGGACCAGACCAGGAGGAAGGTGGTGTTACAATGAGAAGTGGTGTGTCCAGCTCCCTCCTGGGATTACAGCAGCAGCTGTAAATTTTGTAGCCTGGTATTAAGTGGTAGTTTGTGCTTGCATTTAGTTCAGTGGCTCAGCTGCAGTGTGTGAGGACCCTGCTGAGCTCTGCTTAGGGCAGGGGACCCCCAGCATCTCCTGTGCTGGAGAGGTGGGGGAGAAAATGTGTGGCACAGGCTATTGGTGGGAGTGGAGGACCCCTCTGTGGATGGGGGTGGATGTTGTTGGTGTGGTTGTGACCTGACCCTGCTCTGTTCTGAACCCCAAAAGCACGTAAAGGCTTTCAGCTGGCACTTCTCTCAAACCTGCCAAGATGCCAGTTATGAATGAGCAGAGTGAGCGGATGAGGAAGTTCAAGAACAAGGGCAAGGACGCAGCTGTAAGTACCCACCTCCACCACCTGCCTGTGCCATCCTCTTTGGACGATGGCAGAGCCCACTGTGGCTTTGCCTGTTGGCAGGAGCTGAAGTGAAGGCTTTTGAAGGGCAATTGTTCCCAAATCTACCTGTATGGGGTAGCAAATGGGGGTGGGAGGGTGGCTCTGCCAGCAGGGATGGTCACTTAGCTTTTGAGATGGGGTGAGGAGTGTGGTGGCACAGGCAAGGGGGATGTGAGTTTTGGGTGGGTGACTCTGAGCTGCACCAGTGAATGTGCTGGGGAAGGGAGATGGTTCAGCCCCAGCCTGCTGAGCTCTCAGCAGCAGTTATCCCAGTGGAGAGGGGGCTGGTATGAGATGTCAGACCATGGGATCTGTCAGCTTGCTTTAAACCAGTGGAGGAGATGAGGGTTTGCCTTTCAGGTTCAGAAAATCTGTTTTTAAAAACACCCACTGGTTGCTGGTTCATCCAGCAGCCCATGTTCTTGGGAGGCATGAAGTGAGAGGCTTTACTGTCTCATCTCCTACATAACCCTCCAGGCCATAGCAAGGAGCTGCCTGAGAGCAGTTGCTGGCTCTGCACTCCTCATGTAGGGAACTTGGGGCAGAGGGTTACAGAGCTGAGTAGAGATGAGCTCCTTGGGGGAATGGGGTGATGCAGACACTGGTGGGATGGTGTCCTTCTCCTCCCCTCCAGACCCTGCGGAGGCAGAGAGTGGAGGTGAACATTGAGCTGCGAAAGGCCAAGAAGGATGAGCAGATCCTCAAGCGCAGGAGTATTTCATTCAGTTTGATGGATGAGAGTATCTCTCCAGTAGAAGACAAAAGAAATGAGGTGAGTGCTGGGTGCTCTGCACCTGGGCAGGATCAGTGCTGCAGCTTGTGCAGTAGGTATCATCTACTTGGACCACTATCAAGTCTGGCTCAGGTGACCTGGGTTAAATAGCCAGTGCTGTTCCTGATCACCATGCCCAGTGCTGGGGAGTGTTTTAGACTGCCTAGACTGTTTCAGTGTTGCTTTGCATGGAGATGATGTCCCATGTGGCTTCCCTCGATGGCAGGTAGAACTGGCTGGTGCTGCAGCTAGCTGGGAGCTGGCAAAGCTCCTCGTCTGGCTCCCTGTGCAGTGAGGGGTAATTACTGAGTTTGGAGGCCCATTATGGTGTGTCAGTGACTCTTTCTGTGCTTGATTATAAGGATTAGTTGCCTCGAAGGCTTTTGTGGATTCTCTTCCTCTGCCTCATCTCGAAACTGCGTTGCATAAAGAATAGACATTGCTTAGATATGAAGTGGTGACTGACTCGGGTCTAGACAGCTGATTGACTGCAGAGATTAAACTGGAGGGAGTCCTGGCTTGCCATCTGACTCTGAATCATTCCCTGTGACACAGATTATTCAGCTGTCCTTGGAGGAAATCGCTGAAGCTGTGAATGGGAGCAATGCTGAGCTGCAGCTGCAGGCTACGCAGGACACCAGGTATGCTGCCTGGCTGCTCTGTGCTGGGAGGGAGGTGGCTGATGGAGCTGTGGTGGGTCCTGTTGGCAGAAGGCATTTCTTCCTGTTAGAAGAGCTCTCTGAAGAGGTGATGAAGGGGGAAGGAGCCTGCTAACCTGAACTGCCCTGAGGAATCTCAGCTGGTGCCTGTTTTGTGCCCTGGATGCCTTGCTTGGCTCTGTCATGGTCCTGGGCGGTGCCTGTGGCAGGGACCTGTGTGGTTGTTGGACCTAACCAAGGGTTTGGCTGTGGCCCCTGCAGCTGCCCCCCCCCTCACTGTCCCTGTGCTGGGGCAGGGATTGTGTTAGTTCCTACTAAATCAAGAAATCAAGTGCCAAAGGCTTGGGCAGGACAAGGGCTGGGGAGCCTGGCTCTGTAAGGGGCAAAGGGGGGAAAGGGTGTCCCCCCCGGGGGGGGGGGGGGGGGTAGGAGGGATCACAGGGTGCCATCATCACCCGGCTGGCAGCAGGGATGTCTCCTGAGGGTCCAGGAGAGGCTGCATTGCTGCTGGTGCTTCCTTGGCTGGCTTGACCTGCCACATCAGTGCTCTGCCCCCATGCTGGGGGACCAGCACTGTTCCCAACAGCTGTGAGGATGTCTGCTCCTGGTGAGCAGATCACAAGCTTTCCTCCCAAGGTGTTAACTGGGGGCTGGCCAGAGCAGACCCTTCCTAAAGGGGCATGTCATGACTAACTCCCTCATCTGCTGTGCAGCACAGAGCTGGCTTTCTGCCTGCCCAAACCAAGCCTGCCTGCACCCAGGGTGCCCTGACAGCCCACCGAGCCGTGGTGGGGTACTGGTGGCAGCACTAATGCAGCTCTGAGCTGTGGGTTCACACCTCCCTGCCACCTTCTGCCAGCACTTGTGAACCAGGCTGGAAAGCAGATCTGGGTGAAAGCATTTCTTTTTCTGGCTTTCTTTGACTTGATCAATGCCCTGATCCCATCTCCCTGGCAGCTCCACATGATTCTGTGCTGGTGTGAGGCAGAACGGCAGCAGGGAGCTGCTGATTCTGGTTTTCAGCTGGAAAAGCAGTCTGTGGAAAATCATTTAAAATGTGAGCTCTGGTCTGTGTGGGGCTGGCTGGTGCTCCTGGGCTGGGGAGTGGTAGAGGCAGGCTTGCAGGCTGTAAGAGAACAAATTGCAGGTATTGATTTTTTTTTTCACTGTCTCAAACCCCTGCAAGGTGGGGAGCACAGAATAATGCTGTCATGGTCCCAAAAGGATGTGTGAAGTATTGCACTCTAACACACACTGCTGTTGCTTCAGCATCTTGGATGTGTCTCCTGCAGAAGCCTCTATGGCAACTCCTCTGCCAGAGGGTTTGGTGACATGGGATGCTGAACAAGCATCTCTTAACAGGGGCTGCTTCCCTCGCAGGCCACACACAGCCTTGAACGTGGCCACAGGATTATGGTCTGTCATGGCAGGCTGTGCGCTGTTCTCTCTTGCAGAAGAATGCTGTCCAGGCAGAAGGACCCTCCTATCAATCAGATCATCGAGCTGGGGATCATCCCCAGGCTGGTTGAATTCCTGACCCATGCTGACAATGCTCCTTTGCAGTTCGAAGCAGCCTGGGCACTGACTAACATTGCCTCTGGCACCTCTGACCACACCAGGGCGGTGGTGGAAGGAGGTGCCATCCCAGCCTTCATCTCCCTCCTGTCCTCCCCACACATGCACATCAGCGAGCAGGCTGTGTGGGCACTGGGCAACATTGCAGGTAAGCAGAGGTCTCCAGGACTGGGCTTAGGGATGTGCGGAGGGGTCACTGCCCAAGCCAGTGCTGGGGAGCTAAAAATATTGGTGCTCCTCAAGATAGCCATGTCTCCCTGCAGCTTTGTCTCCAAGATGCTGCCCCTATTGAAACCCTTAGCCCTTCAGTCCCTTCGTGTGGCCTGGCAGCCTTTGAGACCCTGTGTTGGTTCTGCAAGAGGATTTTGGCCAAAGCCAAGTGCAAGACTCCATCCTGCTGGGATGGTCTAACCCACTAGTATTGTCAGTAGGGAGAACAGAATGGGTCATGTCTGGTTAGCCTGCCACAAGTCAGCCATGATGGCACTCCAGTCTACCTGGAAAACCCTCCCCACCTGAAAATACTTAATGGTGTGTCTGGTGAGTGAGCCCAGACACCCAGCCCTGGCCTGTGCCTGCAGGTCTGATTGCTATTTGATATTGACTGTCTTGTGACTTGGGCAGATGCAATAAACAACCCTTTTTCATCTCTACAGGTGATGGTCCTCTGTACAGGGATGCTCTTATCAATTGCAATGCGATTCCTCCCTTGCTGGCTCTGGTATCACCTGTGACTCCAGTAAATAACCTTCATTTTCTTGACTTAACAGCTCTTAATCACTTGGGTAATGGGTGAATGGTGGTCTATCATCTGCCTTATAAACCACAAGCTATTTGTATAATTGAATGAGACCTTGTCCTAACTGCTTTTAATGACCCTGCTTCTCAGCTATATACAAAGCTGGGGATGCCAAGCAGACAGTCTTCAAGTCAATGTGATGTCTTCTAGTCTTAGCTTTCCTATCCAGCTTTGACCATCTCAAGCTGGGAATAAGATGAAACTGGTGCAAGGTAGACTTGCATATGCATGTGGAAGGGCTGAACTTGCCCTTCAAGCTTCTTCCTGCTGCTTTTTGGGTAGCTCTAAACTGTTGGGTTTGTGGCTTATCTCTGCCCTTCTGCAATGGTGCCTGCCCCACTGCTTTCTTGGTCTCTGGGGGAGAAGGATATTTGCAGAGAAGCCTAAGGTGAACTGAGAAGCTCTCAGGCTGTAACAGCAGTACCAATGCCTCCAGATTTCCCATCCCTGGGTGTGGTGGAAGCTGTAGCCTTTAGGCATAACTAGGGCCTTTCAGGCTAGCATTAAGAAAACACCCTCTAGGCCTTCTGTGAGTTTATATTGCAAGATGTTTTTAAAAATAATCAACTTTTCTTGCTGCTCTGTTGTTAGCCCAGCTCACCCTTGCCTCCTCTTAGGGAGCCATGTGGAAGAAACATGACAAAGCACCAGTTCATATATACACACACCTTGGTAGCTGCAATGCTTTCAATGTAGCTCCACTGCTCTCCTGGGAGCATCCTTATTGGGATGAACTGTCTGAATGATGCAACTTAATCAAATCCTTGAGGGGCCCTACTCTAGAACAATGAGCTGCTAATATTTAATAATGCTACTATTAAAAAACAAATTCCTGATTGTGTCTGAAGAATGCTCTGTAACTTGTCCCAGGGGCCCAGCAAGTAAGCTGTTTGGCACCTTTGTTAGTCATAGTAGCTTGTCACACCACTAGAGCTGAAGTTATTGGAACTTAGTATTGGGGAGGGAGGGGGTGAATCTACTGGTTTTTAGTCAGCTGTTTTGTGTCCCTTCTTCAGCTTCTGGCTACTGGATAACATCTCTGAGCTGTAGGGACCAGGGTGCTACCTCTTCCTCACTTGTTACTGCAGTGAGAGTCTTACACCTCCCTTGTGTTTCAGGTTGGATTCCTGAGGAACATCACATGGACACTGTCAAACCTCTGTAGGAACAAGAACCCCTACCCTTGCCTGGATGCGGTGAAGAAGATGCTGCCAGTCCTCACCTGCCTCCTGGAACATGAGGACAAGGAAATAATTTCTGACTCCTGCTGGGCCATTTCCTATCTGACAGATGGCTCCAACGATCGCATCCAAATTGTGGTGGATACAGGGATTCTCCCAAGGCTAGTGGAACTCATGGCCAGCCCAGAATTGATTGTTATGGTAAGAAACAATCAGCAATCTCCAGCCTCTCCTCCCTTCATGGAGGAACATCTGAAGGGAGGGAAGGCATGTGTCCTTACTATAAGTGGCTAGTGTGGTCTGCTGTCTCCTCAGATGGCAGTACTACTTGGTTGTTGGTCAAGCCACAGCTCTGTTCCAGCTTGCTGTGGCTGGCAGACTGGATGGAGACTGTAAAGCAGCTTAGAGCAAAATAGGAGGACAATAGATCTGTAAATACAACAGTAATCACCCACAATGCTTTCCTTATTTGAAGGATCAAGCACTTAGTGAGGGATCTCACTGGACTTTCTGGCATGTATCCCTTGAGGTATGGATTCTCCTCATCTCCTTTTAATCTCTGTCTAGACTCCAGCTCTCCGTGCCATTGGGAATGTAGTCACAGGGACTGATGAGCAGACCCAGGCAGCTATTGATGCTGGTGTCTTGGCTGTCCTGCCCAGTCTCCTGCGACATGCAAAGCCAACCATACAGAAGGAAGCCGCATGGATGCTCAGTAACATTGCAGCAGGTCCGTGCCGGCAGATCCAGCAAATCATCACCTGTGGGTTGTTGCCACCTCTGGTGGAGCTGCTCGATAAGGTAAGGGATGGGTGCGGAGCTGCACATCCAGCTGCTGCAGAAGCAATGCTGAGGTTTGTGAGGTCCACGATGCCTTGTTTGTGAAGCACTTGGCATGTGCCCACCTGAGCAATCTGCTTCAAGGCTGTTGAGAGCCTGGGCACTCAGACTTGTGAGTACGCCTGTGTGAAAGCATGGCTTGGAGCTGCTCTTTTAGCTCTGCCAGGTGTCTGTCCATCACTCAGTGCTGGGGAAGGTGGGTCAGCCCAAACTGAATAAAAGGGAAATAGTTATCCTCACCTCACACTGATCTCAGGGGGATGTTAAAGCTTGGGAGTGCCTTCACTGTGCTGCTTTTCCAGGGGGACTTCAAAGCTCAGAAGGAGGCTGTGTGGGCAGTGGCCAACTTCACGACAGGAGGTACTGTGGAGCAGGTGGTGGAGCTTGTCCAGTCTGGGGTCCTCAAACCTCTGCTCAACCTGCTCTTGGCTAAAGACAGCAAAACTCTCCTGGTCATCCTGGATACCATTTCAAATCTCTTCCTAGTAAGATTCCCATGTCTTGGCATTCCTTCTCCAAAAGAGCAGCAAGGTGTGAGCTGAATGCTTATGTTGTGTGGTTAAACAGCAGCTGCTGATCTTGCAGGAGTAAGAGGTAGACTTCATGTTGTCTAACTTGTTCTTGAACACTCTTGGGTTGTCCAAAGGGCCTGACAAGATTAAGTTCCCAAAGTGTTTGTCTTCCCCTTCTGTGACTTAACCTCTCTTCCTTTCCAGAAGGAGACTAATGTTTAAGTCCTGAGCTGGACAGAGGTGAAGGTGTTGCAGAAATGCAGCTGCAGAGAAATCAAGTGGTCCTGGGGGCATTTCAGCTTGGCTCCCTGCCACCTGATGTATATGTGCCTCTCACTTGAAAGCCTGTTTCTTGTAGCACCTTTGAACCAGTGAAATGGCTTTTGCAAATGAAATTCTGGGTGGCAGGTCACACCTGCTCCTTCTCAGTGTGTGGATGTGGCTGAGTAGGGTTTGGCTAGCTCATTTGGTTGGCAGTCAAGCCACTGTGCAGTAATCCCAGCAGGGACTGATGTTTCACATAATAGTCATATCCCTGGGATCAGGTAGGGACTGTGGTCCTTTGACTTGTAGATCAGGGTCTTACAGTAAAGACCTTCTCAGACCTGTTACTGATGTAAGGTTGTATTTTCCTGCTTGGTTATCTGATGGTACAGGCAGCTGAGAAGCTGGGAGAGACAGAAAAGCTGTGTCTGCTGGTGGAAGAGTTTGATGGTCTGGAGAAAATTGAAGCCTTGCAGACTCATGAAAACAACATGGTCTACCAAGCTGCACTGAATATCATAGAGAAATACTTTTCTGGTGAGGTATGTGAGCTCTTGCTGTTTCTCCTCTGAAAACATGAAGCTATTACATACTGGAATGAAGCACAAACTTTAAGGGTGCTGAAATAGGCTATTGGGAGAGACCTCTACATGACTAAAGTAGTCCTTGCAGCTTGTTCCAGTTGCTTTTAAAGGTCTGTAAAAGCTCTGAGTTGTCAGCTGATGAGTTGCACAACAGATATGGATGCCTTGATAGCATCTTGCTGCTGGAATTTAAACTGGCATCAGCTGGAGTTACTGCAGTTGCTGATATGAATACCAAATGTGGAGAAGTTTCCTCCTTTGGAGCTGAGCTAGCTTGTCACTATGAATGGAAGCCTCCTACTCAGCTGATAACTGTGCTCAGGTTGCATTTGGATTACTTGACCCTTCTCATGCTAATGAACTTATGGAAAAAGAGGATAGGACACCAGCTAGCAGTTGCAAGAGTCCTATGTCTGTCACAGATTCCATGCTTGGTCCTAGCCTTAGTTTCACAGATGGGGAAACATCAGGGAAGAGGCTTAGCAGTTTGGCAGATCTCGGAGCTGCAGCTCAATCTAGATGTGAACTGCAGCAGCAGGGAGCAAATGTCTGTAGTCCTTTGCCTGGAACAGGGTCTGCAGGATGTCCCTGCAAAAGGGTGTGAAGGATGCTCTCCTACACACCGGCACCTGCCTGAGGGGCTGGATGCCGGGGGGAACATCTCTCCAAAGCAGTCCTGGCTTGTTGCTTTTCCAAGCAGGCTATTTAATTTGAGTGAGTTCTGCCACTCCAGATGCTCTTTTCTTCTACCTCTGTCTGAGCCTGTAGTCTTGGCTGCTTTTTGTGTGTGAGACGCAGGGATGCTGCAGCTTCAGTGTGCTGTAAAGAACAGGAGGATCTGATCTGGTCTCCAAGGGTCCTGTTAGAGTCAAGTTGATCTTAACAGCTTGTTACAGCAGCAGAGTTTTTTTTAAAACAAGAGTAAAATGGTAAGCTGCTGTAAAAAAGCTTCAGGCAAATGCTGGTGCAAAAAGCTTAGGTTTATTAAGATGCAGAACATTTAACTGATGGCTATCAACCTCCCCCTAGGAAAATCCAGATCTGCAGCCTGGGACTGGCCAAGATGGACTATATGATTTCTCAGTGAAGAAGCAATACTTCAAATTCTGAAGATGAAGCACTACACAGCTCTGGTGGGTGGAGGTGTCTTGGTAGAGCTCAGACATCTAAACCAAGAGGAGCAAACATGCTGAGTCTTTTTACTTTTGAAACTTGTCAATAAATTGCACTTCTGGCTTTGTAATTCTTGCCTTTTTTTCCCTTATAAGCTGCTGTTGCAAATACTATAGACTTTTTTCCATAGTGTCTTAAGGCACTGCAGAAGTGTTTTGGAGCTCCTGGCCATGTTTTCTGGGTGGAAAGCACAGCCAGAAACTCCCTAACTGCATTAAGCTGCTGGAGAGCAGGGTGTTACCACCAAATTCAGCTGGTCTTGGTGCTTGTGCTGAAACTTCTAGGCTTGACTTGGAGTGGCTGAAGCAGCTCTGAAAAGCTATTCAAAAGGTGTTTCCACCCTTCTGCAGGTGAAACCACTTCTGTGAGAGGACATCCTTCTAGCAGAGAAGGATAATTGGCCAGGGGAAGGTGGGTCACTGTCACCCCTATGTGTGCTACTCTGCTCCCTGTGGAATTATTGGGGTCTGGACACAGGAGCTGCTGAACAAATGCTGGTTCTTTAGCAGGAAGGCTGTGTCAGAGGCAGTTATTGCAGTAGGAGAAACTTGCTTCCCAGATGCTATCCACTAGCCTGGAGCCCATTGATCTAGAGCTGCCCTTCAATATTAAGGACCTGTATTTCAGGTTTCCATGGCATGTCAGTCACTGCCCCTTGCTGAGAGGAGTCCTTCCTCTCCAAGCCCTCCAACTTTGGCCTCTATCTGCAGGCTGAACTGAAGGCAAGGATGGAGTTGATGTGGCTCTTGACTTCAGCTTGCAGCAAGCTCCGGTGCCCTGCATCCATCCCTGCAGCTATATGTACCGCTCTGTTAGCAGATGCATTGCACAAATGCTATGTGTTGCAGGTTCGTAACAAGCTGCTGGATGCTGCTCCATCTTTGTAGTGCTGATGGATTGTGGAAGGTTCTGCTTAGTACCTTTCAGTCCCCAGAGCTTGGAGCTATCTCAAGGGCTTTGCTCAACACAAGATGGGGGTGGCAGCTTCCTTCTCCTTGCTCTGGGGGGGTTTGACTCTTCAAAATGACCCTGGGTGGGTTCAGGGCTTTGCTTCCTCAGGTGCAGTAGGAGGTGATGTGACAGGTAACTTAATCTGAAGGGAAAAACCTTCTCTCCAGGAAGCAGAACTTCTTCCTCCACCCTGGATCTTTTCATCAGAGGATTTATGCATTTCTCCTCCAGGCCACCCAGGAAAAAGGGAGTTGTTAGTTAAAGCCTGGTTGTGTTCTGTGCCCTGTAAGGAGGGGTGTAGCCCTGATGGTGTGTGCCAGAGCTGGGTATCACTTATTTAATACTAAAATGCTGGAACTGATGAATTGCAAAGTGCTGCTTGGGTTTTATTTCTTGGATCCAAAACTATGTACTTAAAACTGCAATAAAGCAATGCCTGAACATGCAACTGAAACAAGTACCTGTGAAAATCTTTTACTTGTGCCCATGGGTTAACACAAAGGGCTCAGGCTCAGCTGTGCGTGCTTTCTTGTAGCATGCTGCTGCTGACAAGGCTGATACGGCATCTGGAAATGGTCAGATTTCACCAGGTAAAATGAATCTGAGGCAGGTGCTTCCTCAGTGTAAATGGAGATGCAGACCGGAGCTGGGGTCCGTGTGGCTGCCCTGACTTTAGATTGTGGTCCAGCACAGGGCATCCCACGTGGCTTTTCCCACAGTCAAGCAGGGCTGTCCCTTACGGGCGCTTGGGTACCAGGGTTGCTGTTTGCTGATGCTCTGCTGACTAAAAGCAAGCTAAAAAGAAAAAGGGCAGAGCTATTTGACTTTTTTTCCTGCTCTCCTGCATGTGCTAGACGTAAACCTGTGGTAGATGGTGTTACGCAGAGCGCTGGGACCAAAGCCGCTCGCTTCCACTGTCACATCCTTAAGGTGCAATAAAATAGTGTCCCTGTAGCCCTGAATGCAACAGAGGGAAAAACGTGCCCCTTTTCTTAAGAGTATAGGTATGTGCTTACTGTCCTGTGCCGTAGGGCAAGCAAAGCGGAGGAGGTGTTTGGGGCGGCACCGCCGCTGTCGTCCCACGGCGGCCAGAGAACCGGGACCGATGCCTGCTGGAACGGCGAGGCCGCTGGGCTGTACCTGCCTGTTGCTGCATCGTGGGCGTGTGAGAGACCTACAGGCGTCTGCTTGCCTGGTTAATTGGAGCTGCTCTCCTCTGATCACTGCTGGCCCTGGCTCTCCTGCCTGGGGCGCAGGCAGCAGCCGCCGAGGCAATTTTGGCTTCGGTGCTTTGCTCCGGGGGATTGGAGCCACCCACTTCTCCTGGTGGGATGGGATGGGGCATCTGTGGGGACCAGCGAGGGGGAGATGCTGCCGTGCTGCTTCCCCAATACTTCCCCAGGGCAGCTCAACCTCCCTCTAGAGATGCACAAAAAAGGTAGTTTTTCTAATTAAACATCCTGCATCCTAACCCCAGAGGAGCACGGTGATGGCTGCTCGGTCCCCACGTTGCTGGAGAGCTGGAAAAGGTGCTGCCAATGCCCGTGGTGGCCTGTTTGCCCCGAATTAGGGCCCAATTAATTTATGCACATGAAGCAGGGTCTCTTCTAAAGCACTTTTATGCCTAATTGTTCGTTTCCTACCACCACGGGTGCACCCCACAGCCTCCCCAGCACCGTGCAGACTTGTTACCCGGGTCTGGCTTTGCAGAAGCGGGTGGAAGGGGATTTCTGAGGCTGCAAACCCAGAGCCTGTGGGAGCCGGTTTGGGGAGCTACGTGAGCCAAAACTGATGGTTGGTGAGAAGGAAGAGGAGGTGGGAGAGATAGATGGCTTTGGGCAAGTTTGGCTGGACAGGAGGCAGGGGTCTGCCTGGGATGGGCAGCATCCCGGTGTGGGGACCAAGCCAGGTTAGTACTGCAGGGCAGGGGAAGGCTGGGGAGGGGGATTTTAAGGAAGAATTTGGATGGTGAAAAGCACCACCTGAGCTTCCAGGTCTGCTGCTGCACCTGATGCTTGGCCATAAATCCTTGAGGCTTTCCCCTCTTTCCCATTGCTATTTTGCTTTCTCCCTGGAATTTATGGGGAAAGGCTTTTTCCTCTTCTTGCCCCTGGGAAGGGGTGGGGAGAGCAAAGAAATAAAAGCCAGGTATTTACTGCTTGTGCCAGGCCTCGGGTACCCTCGGCACGTGCCAGAGCAGACAGCCCAGCCCAGCCTCAGCTGCTCGGCGTGAAGCAAGGCTGGCCCCAAGGTTTGCCTCCGTACAGGGAGCCGGGAGGATGTTTGTGCCTCTGGAGGGGTTCTGGATTTAGGGATTTTTCCATTGAATATGATTTCATTTCTGGTGGGAGCGGGAGGGGTGGTTTATGGGATGATTTGGAGGGGTTTTTTGGCAGTTCATAAATCAATAGCTGGTGTTGGGTCATGAGAAGGATGAAGGGATGGGGCACGGCGGAGCTGGCGGGCAGCAGCACCTGAAGTTGTGGCTGTTATCCTGCAAGGTGGGGGACATGGGGACCATCCAGAGCGGGTCCTGGGGGCTGCGCCGGTGCTCCCAGATGCCCAGGGCTGTGGGTGTTTCTCCCAGACCCCACGTGTTTGACGCACACACATTCACACCCGTTCCCCTGCCACCTTCCATGCCACAGCCAGGTCACCCCTGTGCGATCTTCCGCGGCACCCCTCTTCACGCTCCATGCCACCCCACGTGCCATGTCACCCCACGCACTCCTATACACCCCCATGTACCTCCACCCCCCTCTATTCACCCTCCATACCACTCCAACACCACCCTGCACGTTGCCCCCCCATGCACCCCTAAATACCCTCCGTGCCACAGCTATGTCACCCCATCCCACCTTCCATGCCAGCCCTGTACCCCCCATTCCACCCCCGTGCACCCCTCGGAACGCTGATACACCCTCCATTCCACCCCCAGGCCCCCTTATTCACC
>NW_010972731.1:6420100-6420353 GCF_000737465.1 Haliaeetus leucocephalus | reverse complement strand
CCACCCCACCCCCCGTCGCCAGGGGGCGCTACACCCCTCAAGCGTGCTCCTCTCTGCGCATGCGTCCCACCCACCCTCCGACCTTCCCATGATGGCGGCTCGGTATAGCCGCGCCGCGCCGCGCGCTGACGTCACCACCCTCCCGGCGTACGCTGGGCGGTGGGGTGTGGGCGTGGCCAGCGCGCTTCTCCGCGGCCGGGCCGGGCCGGGCGGGCGCGTCGGGCTGTGGCGGCGGCGACGACGACGGTGACTG
>NW_010972731.1:6367765-6420090 GCF_000737465.1 Haliaeetus leucocephalus | reverse complement strand
GAGGCGAGCGGCGGAACGGGGGAGGCCGGAGATTAACGGCATCGAAACGAACGGGCTGGTCCGCATGGGGAGGTCGGTGCTTAGGGCTGCCGGTTGATCTCGGCGTTGCCGCCGTTTCCCGGCGCGATGTCGAATCCCGGTACACGCCGGAACGGTTCCAGCATCAAGATCCGCCTCACAGGTAACGGGGCGGCGGCGACGTTGGGTGTATCCGTGGGCCCCCCCCCCCCCCCCCCCCGGGCCCCGGGCTCCCCCCCCCCCCCCCCCCCGGGCCGGGGAGGGGGCTGCCGCCCCCTCCCCGGCCTGACGGCGTGAGGGGAGGGGGGACCGGGCCCAAGGCGGGGGGGGGAGGCCGCGACCGACCTCCGATCGTTACTTAACTTTTATCCGCCCGTTTTGTGGGTTTTTTTCAGTCCCGCTTCCACCTCCGTGGCCCGGCGGAGCCTTTCTTAATTCTTATTTATTTATATTTTTTTCCAGCCCCCCCCCCCAAGTGTGGACTCCACCTGCTGCTTTGGCCCTCTTGGGCGGACAGAAATTTGGGGGGGGGGGGGCTTTTTGAGGAGGGGGTGTCCCTGTCTCCCCCTCTCCTTCCAGCAGGCCAGGGCACCCTGTCCCTTCTGGGGTCTCTTCTGCACCTTCCCCCATGGGGGAAGGGGGGTCCCTGTGATACACACACATCCACACCCCCCCCCAGCACCATGCCCCTTCCTGGGGTCTCTCTTGCACCTTCCCCGTGGGGGGGTGATCCTTGTGTCCCCCCCTTCCAGCAAGCCAGATCACCTCGCTGCTTCCTGCAGTCTTTTCTGCACCTTCCACTTTGGGGGGGGGGGGGTGTCCCTGTGTAAACCCCCACCCACCCCATTCCAGCAAGCCAGGCCACCCTGCCCCTTCCTGGGGTCTCCTCAGCACCCTTCCCCAGGAGGGTTTCCAGGGCCACCTCTCCCACAGACTGGCTTTCAGCAAAGCCTTTCATAATTTGCCTTGCTTCGCTTTAGTTAATAAACCCCCCCAGCCTCCCGTGTACCACGGAGGACTCAGTTGCTAATGACAAAACGCGCATTCAGTTGCTTTTTTAGTGTTCGGGGGGTTGGGTTTTTTTTCCTCCTTCCTTGCAACTTGGTCTTGCCTGGCAAATCGTGCATTCAACTTTTGAAGTTCCTTCCCCGAGTGAGAGGTGACACCAGAAGCGGTGCGCGTTGTGCCTTCTTACGAGGCCTCTGCGAGGGTGTACATATGGATAAGCCAACTTATGCTGCACCCTCAAAGATCTGGCTTAAGTCTTCTGGAAGCTGCTCCAGTCGATGCTGAGACTGTTTCTTTAATGGGAAGAGACACAGTTTCTGCTTCTTGAGACTGCTGTGTGAATTATTAATAAATAAGGTCCAGTCCAGCCTTTCAAAGGCAACAGGTGGATGCTTGAACGTCTCTGGGGCTGAAGGAGCCACGGTGCTACTCCAAGTCACTGGCATTGATCTATATAGAGCTGTTTCTGTGGGTGCATAAAACATTGTCAAATAATGAGAAAACGGCCCTAGTTAAACTTCAGTTACAGGTTAACTTGCTTCTGGCATACAACGCAATCAATCAGAATCAGCTCTTCAAAAAAAATCCTGGTTTTCTTTTAATCCTGTTTTTGATTCTGCACTGCTTGTGCTTTAGAGGACCAAAGTTTGTGAGGATAATGTAAATCTGAAAATCCTTTTCTTGGACGTGAGAAGGCTGAAAATATTTTTGGGTTGTATGGATGATGTTTGATCTGAAATTAGTTTTGTGGTGATGTATACTAAATGTCAACTCAGTCATTAATGTGGCTTATTTTTATGCAAGTCAGTCAATAAAAATGTTGTGAGTTAAGTAACTTACGCCATGGTCATAGCCCTTATTCTGAGCTGGAGGATATAATTTAAATAACAGAGAGAAGCTGTTAGTTTTAATTTTAAAGGATGAACGCTGCATCAAAATGCTTTTTTACTTTTAGCATGCACTGTCTTCTCTCCTAGCTGAGAACATTTTCTGGAAGAGACTGAAGTTTCAGTTTATTGAGCAACTTCATGGATTTTTTTTTTTCCCCCTCTTCTTTTTTAACTATATTGAAGAAATCTCCTGCTTGCTCAAACACATCTTCTGTTTTTACAAGCAGGAAACCTGGGTGGTGTGACAAAAATTGCTGTATTTCATCAAAAAATAAATTGCTTTGGGAGAGGTTTAGCTTTAGAATCGTTAGGCAATGCTGTATTCCTGGCTTCACTGGAGACTAGTGTGCTGACTTACCTGTTTCAAATAGCTGTAGCTAGCGTGGCTTTTGTTTCCTCATCTGTTTTGCTATTGAGAGATTTGAGCAGATTTAAATCAAGACAGAGGACCTCTTCTGTTATGATTTACTACCTGCATTGTGTTTTCTATGATTAGAAAGCATTTACATTTTGCACTACTGAAAATAGCTGTGTAAATACCACTTAGTCTGAAGATGCCTGTGAGCGTTACTTTGTAAATGGGAAGCAAACGGTGGTAGAATCTTTCATGCTTAAAGACATAATTTTTTTCTTGTATGTTGGAAAGGTATTTGTATTAGCAGCGTGTTGGGATTATTTGATTTACGCGAATATATCTAAAAGTTCTGCATCCTGTGATGATTATCAGAAATGATCTTCCAGCTTATACAGAATGGTGTCGGTCCTATTCTGATACAAATCGTAATGAACTAAAAAGGGAAATAACGCATCCTGTTTAGAAATACATTAAAAAGCCCAATATCAGCAAGTAAGTTGGATGGTGGGTTAAAATGACTTTGTGTCCGATGGATCTCAAACATGCTAATCTCTCGTCGTATCTCAGTTTCTCCAAAAGCCTGTTCCTCTTATTTCCATTGGCGCTTTCACCACTGCTGGTGATGTAGGAGCCAGAGATATTCATGGCCTTGTCTCTTGCCGGTTGGAGCAGTTCTAGGCAAAGTAAGGTAAAACCTATTGTTAAGTCTAACACAGACTCTTTGTATCCGTACCATCATCGGGGTAGTGCAACAGTGGCGGAATTGTCAAAACAGGGATGGAAATAATAAAGTGATATCATGAGTACAGGTGCTCGAAAAGTCCGCTCGGGATCTGCTGGGTCAGGGAGGAACACAATCCACAGGCCAGGGGACCTTTGCAGAGCACGTGTCCCTTTTTTTATTGATGTACTTCTCTGAAACCTTTGTTTGCTGCTGCAGTTGCTGCTCCCTGGGGAAGTTCCAAAGGGTTCATCATCTCCAAGGCTTACACGCGTCTTGCTCATACTGTTATATCACCCAGAAGTACTCGTGAAAACTGCAGTCTCACTGTGCTGGGTATCGGAGACGTTCCTATTCCAGGTAGCTTGCAGGCGAAGGTTGCAGATGGAATTGGAAAGGCTGTGAAGAAGTGGACTAAACATGTAACTTTTCTACCAAAAAAAGCTGCAAGTTGTGTTCTGGCTTCATCGGTACTGGCTTTTTCAGCAGTGTCTCAGCTGAGGTGTTAAAAGCTGGCTGGCTTCTGGTACCATTGTGGAACTGAGAAAAGATTGGGAAGGAAAACGCATTAGTTTAAACTTTATGGATCACTTCATAGATGGAGCAGGAAGGGGGAACAATCTCATGTATAAGGTCAGATGGCTGTGTTGAGGGCTGATGGCAAAACCAGTTTCTTTAACAGAAAAGCAGGAGTTGGTATAACAGGAGAATACAAATAATCTTCTCCAAGCATCTCACTTAGCGAGGTTCAGAGTACTCAAGAGTATAAAAATGTTTTTCTCTTTGGCAGATGTGGCCTGGGAAGATGCTGGGCTGCTGGTGGTTGTTGTTGCAGTTTTGGAGGGAGGGTATAGGTGAGAGTCCTCCCAGGTGTGAGGGGGAGGAAAGTGCAGTGTTGGAAGCATTGGGGAGGAGTGAGGAAGATGATGAGGAAGCAGGCGGTTTCTGTGAGGTGAGGGAAAGATTCAGAGGGGATTTGTAGGTAACAAATTTGATTCCTGTAGGAAAGGTGGTAGTGCTTAGCAGTGGCAAAGAAAGGGAAAGAGGTGATGCAGACAAGTATCCTGAACACCACTTTCAGTTCACTGTAGTCAGCACAGTTTAGGGAAGTCCCATCTACAAAACCTGACCACTTAGTAGCTGGTAAATGGGTGGCTTCGGGTCTTTTTGCAGATATGCATTTGTAATTTAAGGAATACATAAAAGAAGACAGCGCCTTCAAGTAGAAAACAAAATACTACATTACCTTAAGAGCAGTGTTCGCATAGGATTGTTACAAAGGCACAGGTTAAAATGTGTCACAAACGTCTGTGTTTTGCTTCCCTTTGCTGTGTTGATCAATACATTAGTCATGAAAGTTAACTGACTGATCAATAGCAACACTAATATTGGTGACCTGGGCAGTTTTATGTCCAGTGTTCAGAAACAATGAATATCAGTGTAAGGATCTCTATATCAGACAGACATCGTAAATACTTCATAGGCTGTCTGTAGGTTTATGGTCATACATTAGAAAGACTACAGGTTGCAGGCTAAGAGCGCTGGTGCAAGAAGGCAGAAACGGCTGGCCGCTCAGCCCAGCCCGCCGTGGCATTTGGAATTTAACATTGAGCCAGTTTTGTGCAATGGGGGGAACACAGTGGGAAGTGGCAGTTTAGTAGCTCCAAATTTATTTTGCACAGTAATCTGGGAGTATGTCGAAATCTTATGTCTCGTTATTTTCTTCTCGTAAGGATTTTCTCTACTCCACGTCTTCTGGGAGCGGGTTGCCTGGTTGTGGTTCGAGCGCTGGGCTGGAACTCGACGCTGAGCTTTGCCGCAGATTTCCTGTGCGATGCTGAGCAAGGCGCTTAATCTCTCTCTGCCTCTCTTCCTCATTTGTGTTATGAAGTAGTAGCATTTTCATGAAGGTAGATTTGTGGCTGTTCGGAGCCCCTTGGATAGGGATGGCAAAGAGGCTTGGGGCATATAACTATGGGGACTTTAACAACAACAACAAAAAAAATCTTGCTTTCATGGGGGGGAAGTGGAGAACGCAGCCTTTGCAGGCAGCCAGCTGGCATCTTTGGGCTGCTGGAGTGGGAATCCAAAGAGCAATCTTTTCCTCTGGGCAGGCTATGGGTAGCGAGTCTCCTTTTTTGTTTCTCCCAGTAAGTCAAAGCTGTGCCAGCACTATTGTCCTAGTGGAAGTAAATTAAATCTCCAAAAGGAGTTTGTTTGAATATCCCCCTCAGGCAGGGAAAGTAGAAACAATAACTACTTTATTCCTAACTTGAAACTTTCTTTTCTCAAATTGAATGTCTTCATATAAAGAAATGCAATTTGGGATGTGGTTGTGCAGTTACTTAATGATTTCTTCTTCTTTATTCCATACTACCCACCAGTCTAAGAACAGTTTTCTCATCTATTTCCTTAAACGGCTTTATCACATTTCTAAAATTTTGTAGCATCATACTTTCTCTTTGCGTTGCAAAATTAAGCATCAATTCTGGGTAACATGAGCAGTGTTTCCAGTTTCTCAGCGAGGAAGTTGATTTTATACCACCATGTTATATGTGCTGGGTGGCTGACCTCTTACTGACAGCAACTCAGAGACTGCTAAAACTGTCACTGTAAATACAGACAAACAAGACCCCTTGGTTGTTTCTGTAGCTGGCTGGAGGTGTGCTTGGTGGGTCACAGAATGAAGAAGTACTGTACGGAAATACCATCCGTGTGTGTGTTTTGGAGGTTTACCTGGATTGCTGCCCAACTTGAAGCAAGTCCAGTGGATGTGCTTAAAGTTGGATTAATCTGGTTACATTACTTGCTGCTATTTATGGTTCTAGACTTAACTACTCACTTGGCTGCCTTGTTGGTCTGGGCCATGTTGGTACAGGTAGCGCAATAAGGCAGAGTGGTTTGGAAAAGACACGGTTAAATTGGTTGGTGTAGTATACTTGTGAAGTTTAGGTATGTACACAGCAGAGCAACTCATTTAAGACTTGAGTGAAGAGAATGTTAAAAAAAAAGATCTGCCAATCTTTTTCCCTAAATTAGGAATTGAATCTCTTTTGTTATGTTTTTCCATTATGATTCCTCTGGAAATGGTCAAAATATTACTGTGAAAAGGACCAAATTCTGGAATATCATTGAAAGCTTTTACCTGTATTAGCGCTTTGACATTTTTCATGAAAACTGATGCTAATTTATTCTCCCAGAGTGAAACAAGCTGTTTCTGAAAATGGTTTGTTCTTTCCTATAGCAGCAGTTGCAGGAGGAGAAAGGAGTTGGTGAGATCTTGAGTCTCGAGATACTTGTTGACAACCACCACGTTGTTCCTCCTGTTGTGGATCTGTTTAGTTTTTAGGGTACGTCTGTGTCGAGGTTTCACGTATGGTCCTCGATGCTCTTGCCAATGCCAGGATGCCTCCTCTTTTGACGGTGAGGACAGCACTACAGTTGATCGACTTCCAGCTTTCTTTACCTTGATACCATCTCACCTTCTTTAGCATGTACGTTGGAAAGCTTGAAGTTAAGCATGTGGGTAGTTGACATTGAGCACTCGTGCTATGGCTATGCAGAGGAAGCTGCACTGGTCTCAAATTGTGATGTTTTGGGTGCTTACAAATGCGTTCCTGCAGATACTGCTGCAGTAACTCAAGATGTTATTTCCTTGCTAGTCTGCTGACCCCCATTGCCAAAAATTTGTCACCCACCATGAGGAAACTGGTGGAAGAAAACCTGTGCTCATACTTCAGCTGCTTCAGTACAAATTCAGCTTCCCAGTGTAAGTCTAGCTCAAGAATTTAAACTAAGATGCTGGACTTTGAAAAGCTGAGGTATGTGCATGTGTTGCCTTCTGTTGGGAGTTGATTTGGGGAGAGAAAAACAGAAGCGAGAGTAGTGATTTCTTAAACCATGAAGCAAGCTTTGCTAGAGCGTGTTTATTAGTATATATCAATTTACAAAATATTTATTGAAGTATTAAGGTAATATAGGAAGAAACCGGCACATATGTTTGCTACAGGAGAGTCAGTAGGTCCGTCACAGGTTAAGATGCTACATGTTTTTAAACTTTGTTTCACATGTCTTTGAAGGGAAATTCAGTAATTTCTGAGAGAGGTTCCCAGGGGATATTTTTCTGTTTTCCATCTCCATCTTTCTTTGTGAAAGTCTTAAAATGCAATGGGAGGACATAGCAAAAAATGTTGACAGTTTTTCTTTCAAATATTCTCTTATGAACTGGCAATACATTGGGAATATTTGGGGGTATAGGAGCTGGATGATAAATTTGACGATACTTTAGTTGAATTGGCAGAATAAGCATGCATGCTGTTTTAGAAAGAATCTCTCCACAGGGCTGTAATAGCTTGATGCCTTCCTCTTCAGTAAGTCATTTTTGTCAAGTTAAAGGCCAAAATTCAAACTGGCTTGTTGTCAAGGACACTAAGCACAGCAGGCAAAAATCCCCAAGGCTACCCAATTCACAGCATAGATAGATAAAGCTGGCAGAGCATGGTTTACTCGTTTACTCTTCTTCCCCTCCCCCATGAAAAATCCTCTTGCCTGGGTTTTTTTGAGGATAGGGACACTATTACGCATACTAATACAATTTAACAGAAAGTATTTAAATGGAAGGTTTGTTCATCTGTTTGTGGGTACAACAATCCATTATTGTGTGGGGGTAATGCAAAAATAATGCACAATCCCCCCAGTGACTGCGTGGTGCTGCAGGCTGCTCCGCCTTCCAGCTGTGCTCACCTCCGCCACAGCTGGAGGGAATTGTCATGGGCAGAGGATCGACTCCACCATTGCGTCCTGGTGAGCACCAGCCCTTTACGTTGGCTGTTGTGTGATGAAGCAGTTCAAATGGGTTAAGCTCATAATCCTAAATCGTGCTGTTATGACCATAAGAAATGATGGAAAATCCTGTGGAATTAGGTGTTTGTAATAGCTTTGTGTTTTACACTTTGGTTCCTGATGCTCTTGTAAGAATATACAGCAGCCCATTTAGGAATAAAGGGCGATGTTAAACCATGCTATTAACTTCGAGTATTATTGACCACTAGAACTCTCCAGGAATATTATGTGTCCCTGAATGTCCTCACTAATGTGCAGTTTTAGCCATGGTTGGTTCTTTTGAATCGTAGATGTTTCTTTCCCAACTGATTGTGAAGAAGCTCCGCTGAAGAAAATAAAATTTGTTTCTCTCTCTTTCGTAGATAACCTGGTATTATCTTTCTCTTGCAATAGTTTTTGCTTTTACAGTTTTTGCTTCTACAACAAGTAGTAGGTAAAGAAATATTTTCAATAGGATGCAATCTTTTTTCCTCAGATTGATGAGGTCTTTCTAGATACATTTTATTATTGGGAGTAAAATGGCATTTTTATATGAGTGAATTAGGAGAAATAGCGTTTTCTCTGACCTTTTCATATGTTTGCATTTTTGTCTTTCATAAAAATCAGCCTGTTTCCTCTGATGGTTTGACTAAAATAAAATGCATATGTTCTTATCAATTTGAAGTTTCCATCTCTTGTTTACTTCACAAAATGGCAAATTAAATTTGCATGTGTAAAAGTCTATTCTTCTAATTAATCTCCCTAGTTTCCAGGATAGTATATGAAAAGCTCTCCTTTGTACTTTTCTCCTTTAAAATAAAAGTTAAAAACCCATTGAAGATAGTTGCCTTTTTATTTATTTTGAATTCAAGGCAACTACTAACATCAGTCTGAACTCTCTTTTTTCATGGTCCTGACTTTTCTTCCTCACACCCCGAATGTGGTCTGTATTGCATCCCCAAAGCAAACCAGACATTACAGCAGAAAATTCAGTCCCTGTGGTCAGTGTTTTTACATCTTCTAGTACATAGGGTGTATGACCTGAAAAGTTTATTGAAAAGTAAACATCTTTTGAAATGCATGTGCTCCATTTTCCTGAAGAGCAAAAGAAAAAAAAAGTAGTCCAGACTGCATATGAAAATTAACTGAGTGTATGGAATGTGCTGTTGCTTTAACATCGTTTTTTGACTACACAAGTGCAGAATTTAGAAAAGCAAGGAATTTCAATTTGATTCAGACGTGCAGTGATTGATATACTTCCAGGGGAAGCCTTGTTTTTTATCCTTGCAGCTGATAAGTTTGGGTTTGTTTGGTTGGGGTTTTTTTGCATGTGCAGATGTTTTTCTAAGCGTGTGGGAACTTCAGTTTAAACTCAGAATTAAAATGCAGAGGTGTCATATTCTACAAGTAGAAGTCTAATTAGCAGATACCCCATTGTTGAAAAAAGCTTCTTTAGCATTAATGGGAAGAGGATCTGTTAGATTTGGTAAACTTTGGGTTTGGAATCAAATAGGTAAATGTAAGCTAAAGGTCTGATGTCAGCCTTTGAAAGAAAAGTTGGATGAATTTTCTGGGCTCTTGAAATGACATTTACTTCAGTGTCATATATAGTAGAAATTCCAAGCAGCAGGTAGCCGTCATGCTAAGTACTACGATGGGCCTGTTTGTATTTCATGTGTCTGTAAACACCCTACTAAATAGCAGATCAGAGAGAACAGAAATGGCTTGGTGGAAAAACAAAATACCTGAAGTGTTGGGAATTTGCTTTTGGAATTTGCAGAGTATTTCTGCATACGTAATTTCTCATCTCCCAGCTATTTCTTACTTGAAGCATTTTTATGCTGTGATCTGCTGATGCATTTAACCCCCTCCTGAAACTGTTTTTAAACCAGAGTGAAAATACTTGTGTTGAGGTCCCCCTTTCACAGATGAGTGCTGAAATAAGGTGAGATAAGGTTAAAAGGCATAAGTAAAGTTATGGAGCTAGTAGGTGCCAGCGAGTGGCACAACTGTTTGAAACACTGGTCCATCAGCCTGTGAATGTACTGGAGTTGGAGAAGGGGTCCAAATTGTGAGCTTTTACGCTTTAATGACTGTTCATCTTGGTAGTTGTGTGATGTAACCAAGTTGTGTGATGTAACCACACTCGGGTTTAAATCTCTGCCCCTGCACCTTTTCCTAGATGTGCTATAATTCATTAAATAATCCAACATTAAATTTACTACTGTAAATAGGCTATAGGAATAAATGTCTGGCTTTTTGTAGGACTGACTTCTGCATATTGTGCAATAATGAACTAAAATATGGTATGCTACATGTACAGCTAATGTGCCATAATAGAAGCATCTACATCTTTTCGTCCTTCTTTCCAAGATTTTTAGGGAATTGAATGTTAATAGACTTTTTTCAAGACTTATTAATTAGATGTATCTGCTACAGCACGATAAATGAGCACAGGTATGAGAGTCAGTTGGCCAGCCTGACACCAGTGTGCAACCCCTAGATCTGCTTAGGGTAATGTAATCAGTTCCAATAATTGCGCTGTCACCAGCTCTTATTAGTGGTGCTTTTACATGGTCTAGGAGACTTAGGCAAACGAAACATGTAAATGGGCGCTTTTCTGTGTTGTGCTATTTAGTTTAGAATTAAATACCTTCTCAGCGTTAAAGGTCTGTCTGGTAACAGGATAGATAATACTTCAGTATTAATCCAGCAGCTTGGCTTGGACTTGCAGTCACAGTGGTGGCAGGTTTTTAGGGGGTTTTGGGGGGTTGGGTTTTTTTTTTTAGTTTAATCACAGAAGTAATTTGACTAGTCTACAAATAGTGTTTTGATAAACTTCAATAGAAATTAGCAAACCAGCCATCAAATGGGATTTATAAAAAGTTGCATGGGAAAATGTGTTGTAAGTAGTCTGCAATTCAAGGCATTTCCTTCGCAGGATGCTTATCAAGTCTGCATATGCTACTTTCAAATTGAACTAGAGCATAGATGAGAACTATTTTTGATAGAAGGGGTAGGGAGGGGAAAGAAAACAAAGCCCGGTTGGAAAGTAGTACCAGGGTTTTTTTTACCATTGCCTTAGGATGTAAATCCTACAAGTGTGCAGAGAGAAAACAGACTTTGAAACACCAGAAGGAAGCAGATTAATCTGTGATGTTTGAGATGATGCTGGTAGTGTAAACGTGATTGAAATAGTCATTGTAGGAGTGGTGAGTAAATATACTAGAAACCTTTGGATAAATTGACTTCTCTTTGATAGTCTGTATACCAAGTAAAGACAAAATGTCCTGCTTGTTTCTGTGATGTTTCTTCACTAGGGAGGCTGTATTAAGTGGAGCAGCTGCCAGTTTTATGGACGGTCATGCTTCCAGATGCCTATGTAGAGCTCTTTTTTTATGATAGCAGCAACCAAAGACTCGTGCAGGAGGTCCTGGTCATGGCTGCCAGCCTCTTCTGGGGTGGTGGAATTAAGATGTTGCAAGACCAAGGGGAAAACGATCCAGCAAATATTTTTGCGGGGATTTCTTCTAGGCTGGAAAGCTGATATTAATCAGTTTTCTAGGCTTTCGGTGGTTTCACAAATCAGCAGTAAAACCTGGTACACGGAAGCTGTCTACAGAATTTGGGAGATGGTGCTGCCTTAGTTGACCATCAGGCTGATGGATAAACTTATGGGACAAGCTTAATCTTCTTTCCAGACTGAAAAATTACCAGGATGAAAAAGGGATCGCACTTCTCGTTCTCCTCTAACTTATGTTTGGCTTTTCATCTGGTTTCAGTCAAACTTGATAAGGGCAGAGATGTTAAGCATACCGGGTCTCCAAGACTCCTGAAGATGAGTAGCTTGGTAGAACAAATCCCCCCTCCTGTGGTCCGCTGGAGCTGCTGGAGGGGGCAAAGAGGGGTGCCCAGCCCCAGCCGTGTGGACTGGAGATGTGGAAGGAGCAACCTGGGAGAGTGGGAGAGGAGCTCTGAGGTACGAAGGGGAAGGATATACATGTATTAAGTCCACCACACACCTATAGGTAAATCAGGCTTCATGAATTAAACTCCTAATTGCACAACTAGACCGAGAGTGGTTTGGGGGTTTATTTTCCCCCAGAACTTATCAACATTCTTCAAGAGAAACATCCAGATGACTTTATCAAGCACCTGTAATAACACTCCCTGTATGTTTGTTTTGACTTAGGGGGTTTGTTTTGCTTTTTAATCCAGATGAAATTGTGTGTTAATTCCTTACACAAAGATTCATCTGTGTCCTGTGAGCACGTCGCTTACAGCATCAGCCAATGCATCAACCTCCTACTGGCATTTTTTAATTAAAAGAACAGCACTATCACTTCAAATTAGTGCCACATAGCTTATTTTAGTAAGGAGTGAAATGGTGTTTAAAGGTTTTTCTCTTATGAAAATTGTTTATTAAATTTTGCTCTCTTTCGGTTCTGTCTAGTCATTTGTCATTCAGTATTTGGAGAATATCAGATTCCTAGGTGTGCGAGTCCTGTTAGTGATATGAATGCAAGTAAAAGGCTTGCTTTTAATATCTCAACTATTTGATAAATAGGAATCACCTTCTTAAAAAAAACAAACCAAACAAATATATTATTTTATGGTTCCCACAAAGCAAGTGTTAGCCTGTTTTCAAGTGCATTCCCTGTGTTGAGAAGGTAGTGAAGAAATAGATATTTCTGGGAGCTTCTGTGTCATGAACTGTGAAGAGATGTTTTTTGTAATCCTGTTCAGTGAAACTGTTAGGCCTCCGTTATACTAAATTACTGTGAGAACAAGTAATGTATCCAGCGAGACCTAGCCCTAGTGAGAATTTTCTTCATACAGCATTTCATTTTATCTGCAATATTAGCACTGTTAACCATCCGTGCGAAATGTAATGTATTGAATCTATTTAATCAATTTAAAATGGAAAGCAAATGTCTTAGGCTTTGACTGAACCAGCTGTCCTCATGTATTGTTTTTTTTAGATATTAAATTTTGGACTTTGGATGTGTTAATATAGTAGTTTGATAAAGAACTTTTTGTTTAAGAGATCTTCCTTCATATTTTTTGTTGCCGGATCCTGCAGCCAAGTGGTGTCACTTGCATAAAATCTTATGTCTGAACATGAAACACATACATTAAGGTTGTATAGGAAGAGGCATGGTATCTTTTCGTTCCAGTTCCAGTTTATTTATATAGTACCTTTGATCCGAGGTATCTCAGAGCAGTAGTGGGATTATAATTTATTGATGTAATGGACACTGACATTTTGTACAAGGAAAACAGCAAACAGTTGCTGTTGCAGGCAAAGTGATGAATGTATAATGTTGAGAAAATTGTAACCAAACATCCTGGTCAGAATAATGCACTGAAACATTTTCATCAAGATCCCAGCCTTTGTGACTGCAGATTCACTTGGGATTAGAAAGGGGGTTTCCTTTATTGAGTAGTTTGCAAGTTGTTCTTAAAAAAAACTGCCAGGGGTGTGGGGGAGGTCCACATATGTTGCTGTTAAGCTACTGCTGAGAAACTGACTTTGCAATGAAAGTGTTTATTTTTTTAATTAAAAAAAAAAATCTTAGAATGCTACACGCATGCTGTATGTTATCTGTTTTCATTCTAAACTCTATTTTTATTTTGCTCTCTGAAGCCAGTCTATAACTAAAACATTCTTAGCATCTTTTGGCTGGAGATTTACTCAAGGACGTTTTTCATCCTGCTTTCAAGAAGATGGTTCCAGCCTTTCTTGAAGCTGCTCCAAAGGAAATTTCCTTCCTCAGCGGATTCGGTGACAATGAGGGAAGTCACTGCTTACGATCCAAAGGCTTAGTGACGTCCTCCTGTTCTTGTCATGTTCTACTACACTTAATCTGAAAGCAAATGGAAATATTTAACATAGCTAGATGGTACAGGATAAGGGTTGGAGTCACTCTGTATCCATGATGTTAGTTCTGCTTGAGCTCACTCAACTCATGAGTTGGTTGTTAGCAGAATAATGTGGATAAATGTTTTATGGGCATGAAGGAAAGGGACTGTGTCAATGTCCATAGGCAACAGACCTCCCTCCCCACCTTCCGACTAAATCGAAGGGTATTTGCCGTCGCGGATTGGTTTTTCTTGCTCAACCATAGATTGGCTCTGACCAGTCTGTTTGTTTTGTCGTTCATCCCTGGTGACTGTCAGTAGCACTGGGCTGAATAAACAGAGACTATTGATCAAATTTGAAGTCATTAACTTGGCAGTTTAAATAGATGCTGTCCTATATAATTAGAACAAGGGAGTAACACATAGGCTGATACAGCTTTATTCTGAATAAAAGGCTCCTTTTCATGAATCTTGTTTGGTGCTATTCAGCTCTCAGTTTTGTGCCTTCACGTAGGTCACACAAGAATTAGACATTTCGTTTAAAATACCTAAAGTGCAGAGGATGGCTTTGCTTGTGTAAGAGAGCGATGACACTGATATAACATGGATCTGCTAAACTTTGATACCAATTGGAAATCGTGTTTGGAGGAAGGGGGTGCTGACGTGAGGTTATTGGTTAACCACATCCAGCTAGACCGTGTCTCGGGGAGGAATACCGCTCCGAGCAAGCAAGCAGCATGACTGCCAGCTCTGAAGCAGTAGCGGTTTTTGATTGTCCATCTCGCTGCTGCTCAGCTGAGAGAAACACATGCCTGTTAGATCTGGATGTTTATACTCAAACACAACGGGTGATTAATTATTTCTGAAGGAAGACGTTTCCTTTCAATGGCTACTGTCATGCGATGTGCCTGTCAGCCTTCTAAATCATTTTAACATTTTAGATGGAGCATGGCCGTAAGAGACGCCGAGTATTTTGCTGTATGTGTGCTGGACTCCTTGAAGATCCGTTACAGATGACTGGCGGTGTAGCGTGAACGCACCGGCAAGGAGCAGCGATAATATTAATATATGTGCAGCGTGCGCCTGCAGACAGCCCGGTGCTCCTGAGTCACACTGCTGTAAGTCCCTAGAGAGCGTGCAAATTCAGCAGTAGGATGCACACGTATTGACCCACATTTCCTCGGGCAGAGCAGCAGTCACATGCATCTCATTGCTTGGAAATCAGATGAGAACTGATGTAACTTGGTTCATCCAGCATTTGCATGACCCGAGCCAAAGTGCTTTTAGGGATTTACCACTTGTGTGACTAATACGTGATTAGGTGGATTGTAGAGAGTGTGTGTATGTGCTCCTTGTAGACAAGACTTGCTGTATAACAGCAGCAGCAGCAAAAAAGTCTTTTATGCATCATTCTCTTATTGTAGCTTTTAAATAGGACTGGTTATTAAATCAGGGTGGTTTTTTTTTCCTCTACATAAAAGCTTTTGTACTAATTCCTCAAAGTTTGTTACGTAGGGATGTTTTTTCTGCAACCAGTGCACAAATGTCCTATAGAAGAAAATAGTGATTCTGTACTGGGGTTAATAGAAAGAACAAAAGTAGGTGAATGAATGATAAAAATTTGGTTTCCAAAAGTTATTAATATCTCTGTAATTGCAGTCTTTTTTTGGAACAAGCCTGGTTTCTGTCCCGTTCTCCTTTCCCCTCTGCCACAGCTTCCTTATTCCCGCACATACCCACGCACAGCCCCCCTCCTTCCCCATTAACTGGTGCCACCGCTGTCACACGCACCCCCTGCGAGCTCAGCAGTGCTGGCGCGGGGCCCAGGCTAATAAGCCGAGACGAGCTTATTGACTGGCAGGTATCCAGCATCGCCGCTCACCTTTTAGCATCGGTGCCCTTCACAAATACAGTTGTGCATTTGGGGCTTACTGTGTTTTTTTTCGTTTGTAAACAAGGAAGGTTTAAGCAGAGCTCTCTGAAAAAAATGAAGGAAAAAAAAAACACATAAAGAAAGCAGAGAGCAATTTGTAACATCTTGGGTGGATGTTAAAAGGGATTATAACTGCCTGAATAATCACAAAACAAACTACTGAAGATTTTAGAGTTGAAAATTTCCAAGAATTAAAAACAATATTCTAAAAGAGCTGATGTACTTTACTCAAAATCAGAAGTGTTGCCAAGAAATTAATTTGGGTGAACACAAGTTTTCTTTCCTCTTCCTGAATTTAAACTTTGCACCTTTATTTTAGTTTTTGTATTGGAAATTTTTCCCTTTTCGTAGCTAAGCACTTAATCAGCCTGAATTATTTTTTAAATTTTACCGGGACAGTTAAGCTGTCTTTTTTCCAGTTTTTTGCATGTGCCTCTTGAATCGTCTGGAACCTGATGGATATAATTTGAATATGAAATGGTAATGAAGACAAAAATAGATGTGTGGCTGTATTTTGCCCAATGTCAGTACGCAGAGTTGCTGTAACAGCCTTGTGGTTCGTGTTCCTGCAGAACACCGGTCTGACGGCAGCTGCTGCAAGGGCAATCCTCCTCCGTGCCGATCGTGGGGTCCTGTGCCCATACCAATGACCAAGCTCTGCTCAGCCCAGCTGAATGGACTTGGAAAAAATACTGGATTGTCCTTTATGTGAACCCCTGCTGCTTTCTCAACATATGGCGTCAGTTGTGTGCGACAAATAAAACTGCTCACCTCCTCTTTAGTACAGATTTGCTACAGCAAGGTATCCAAGTGCTATTTTGAACAACTCTGGCTTTTTTTTTTTGCGGTGATAGCTTTACTTGACTGAGTATTTTTAAAACAAATGCGGTCTTCCCCTTTTAGTCATCTATACTGTCTGTTCTGTATTGACAGCAGCTGAAACCCAGCAAAAGAATGGAGGTTAAAACTGTTCACCAAATACTACATGTACAAGAGCTGGTAACAAGGTATTCATCAAGAAGAGAAGTCAGTAGAATGTTTTAATTCCATCTAGCTTGAGCAATTCCTACGCTTTTCCCCACAAGAGACCAAAAGCATTTATACCTCAGTACTAAGACCCAAGTTAGGATCAAAACTTCATTTATTATGGGCTATTAGGCTATGCCACTTCTTTCCAGCACCAACTCGATCTTGAAGATCTGTATGTTTGTTATCCTCAGGTTGATAATGACAGCCTGGGGAGCTATGGGAAGAAAGAACTACTTCTGAATGAATTCCAGCTGGTTCAATTTTTGGCTGTCCATTCACTAAGTAGCCTAGAACAAAATGAACTCATTGCTGTAGGCTTTTGTACACCGTTAACTCTTCACTGAATATTGACTTTCACCGCCCTGATTTTTTAAATCTGAGCTCGCTCTCAGTCTCTTCAGAAAGTACTACTCTATCTCATCTGTTTGTTATCATGCTTACCGCAAAACGAACGACAGATCTGCTAATAAAGAAGGCAAAAGCTGAGGGAGCATGAAAAAGTTTCTTTGGCAGTGAGGCCCATAGCTTTGAAAAGCTTTATCTGACAAGACTTGAGGCTTTTTGTGTTTCTATCCAAACATGCCAAAACGCACTTGGCATACCTCAGTTAAAATACAAGCATGGAAAACAACTAGATGCGCTAGAAATTAGGGAAAGTTTGTAAGTAATTTGTTAACCTTAGGTATGTGGTTTTAAAGCAATGATACTGTACTGATGCCTTGTTTGAAAGAAAGAATGCTTTTCATTTACTTGCAAAAAAATTTGGGGTGTTTACTGTGCCTCTTGAAAAGTCATCCAGTACCTGTTGGAATTTGTGCTGGCAGCAGTTGCTGAAGTTGTCAGTAATGCTAGAAGAGGTGCTTGGTAAGTGCTACTCTTTACAGTACATTTCTAGCAACTGCATGTTATAAGATTGTCCAGTTATTAAATGCAAAATGTGTCTGAGTTTTACCAAAACAACTTAAACCCAGTGCACTGTTTTTCTTGAGGCTTGTTCTTTTTATGTACCTAATATTCTATAGGCTAAATTTCTTTTTCTTGTGGAATTTCTGTATTGGAGATTCTTCACTTGAATGTTTCAGAATGAACGAAAACATGGATTCGTGAATATTGTGACCACCGTGGTGGTCATCAGTGTTTTATACATTTAACTGCAACTTCTAAAAATTACTCTGGCAAAACATGTTGTTTCTTATTTTCAATATTTTTAAAGATTTTTTTTCCCCATTTTGCTGGCAGTTAATTTCAAGATCAGCAGTGTCCTAGGTCACCTAAGCAATTCTCTTGCCAGCTTCCTGTTCTTGGTTCACAGTGCAGCTTTAGTTTAACACTGAGTTGAGCAGTCCTACTTTGGCCAGAGCCAAACCTGTATATTTAGCTTTAAGGCAATGTTCCATGTGAGTTGTTTAACTAAAACTCTTCTACTGATACATTTAAGCCCTCATGGGATGAACTAATAGTTTACATAGTTTACAACTTACACATAACTTAACGCCATTCATTTTTTAAATAACAATGTTCTTGCTTTTAAGCAATCTACTTAGAGCTTGATGAAAACCAGACATTAATTTTGTACTGTTTATTAAAATGTCCCCATTGGAAACTTTTGTTCCTATAAAGTTGATTTTGTACCTTATTTAATTGCAGTAAGATATCAAAGAAGTGAAATACTGGTTCTGGAAAAACAAATCTCAGTTCTTAAATTGAGATGTGTTAAATTGCATTTGTTTTTCCTCCTTTACAATCGTGTTTAACATTGAAATTGCTTTGTTGAAATATTGACACTACCTGTATGTGAAGGGATGTAAATACCAGCCACTCTTTGGAGATACAAACCATATGTTTTAGGTATTCAACTGAAAAATCTGCTTTGCTTTAGCTTGGAAGTTTTAGACTTTTTACTGTTTGACAGAAATTCAGTGTTTCTATTGAAAAATTGCTTGGCTGTATCTAGTCAACCTTTGCCAGGATTTTCAATACTGAGGTTTCTGCTTTCACAGGTTTTACATGTTTGCAGTGGCAGGTCAGTCTTTTTTTTCTGCTTTCTGCAAAACAAGCAGATTATTTTGAGGCAAGACAATATGTATATGAAGAGAGCTGGAGATAATACTGGGTTAGAAAGTACAAAAGCTGTGTGTTCTGTTCCTATAATTTCAAAAATGTTTTGCTCCATGGACAGGACCCAAGGCTGGATCTGTTTTAATTGGTCTGATTGCTTGGGCTTTCTACTAATTCTAGGTATATGGTAAGCATCCACAAATGTGTTGCTTCTGGTTTTGGTCTCTCGTCCTGTACTTTTTCCTCCTTTATAAAGCAGCAGAGAGCAGTTGTGCAGGTTTTCCTCACGGACTTAGGAAATTAATGTCTTGTAAAAGCTCCAAGTCCATTAATTGGATGATGTTTTGTGGGGGAAGAAAAGCTGCTGTTAATACAGAAATGTACTTGTAACTTGAGTCTCACAAACTGGTTATAAAACATATAGTTGTAGTAGTGGTGTGGGTAGCCCCATAGAGAATATCTGGGAAGAAGGGGAATCTAAATTTCTGTGGTTTATAGTGAACTTAATATTTATTGGAAAAGCCTTTTATGTACTGAATTAGTAAGCAAATGATCAGCTGCACAGGAGAGTCCTTATAAGCTTCTTTTTGGTAATGAAAATAAGGTGTTTAACGCTTTATACATGTAACTTATGAAAGTGGAGATCAGAGACACGTTATATGAAACACACCTAAATTAAATGCTGACTGAGCAGTAGACTGTGCTGCACAGGGGCTCTCATTCTCTGTTACAGGAGTGTCAACTATGTGTAATTTCTGCCGAAGTAATATCTAGAGTGTTTGGGTGGGGTTTTTTTCTATATTTGATTAGTAATTCACTATTGTTTGTCTAGCATTTTGCAGGGAAACAAATCTATATGTCTGAACAATTGGACAGTATTTCTAGAAAGGGCCTTTTGTTTACTGGGAGTATGGGAGAAGGGCTAGGTTTGAGTTTGATCCCCAGCTCTGCCTGGAACCTGTTGTGAGCAATGTTAGATTGAGTATATGGTCCTGTTAGGTGTTGACATTTGTAGAGATTTGAAAAAGGTGCTTTGAAAACTCCAAGTGTTAAAAGTGCAAAATATTTTTGGCAATCTTAGTAAAATTCAGTTTGGAATCTGAGTTATGAGTGCATGTGGGTGGAGGAACATGTTTTTCATGCTTTAGGAATTTTTTTCCAGATGCTTTTTCAGTGCTTGGGTAACTATAAAAGCTGAGTATTAAGACTTCAGTGTAGATTTATTCCTTAGTTTTAATGTAATTTAAGAAAATTGAGCCACATAGTTTTGTGGTGTGTTTTTATTATGGTGATGATGTCGCACAGCACAAAATGTGAACACAAGTATGTGCAAGCTGTGCAGATAAGCCTATCTTGATAGACACGACTTGCTTGAAAATATGAATTATTCAATGCAAGTGCACGTCGTTAGAGATACAAGAGATGTAAGGGAAGAAATCCAGAATTGTGTTGACCCCAGTAACTATAACTTGCACAATGAAGTGTAGAGTAAATGTAAAATGCCATTTTGTATTTCCAGTAGGAATTTTGTCATTGAAATTGTTTTGTTTCACTGTCAGCTGAGGGATTGTATTTGCCCTGAGAACAAGATACTATTCTGTGTAGTTTTAGCAGAAATTTTGAGTTCTTTCCAGATATTTCTATTTCTTACTAGCGTATAGAGAACCTGATACTATAGCTGAAGCCTGAGTGTATACTCTGTTTTCAGAGAGTTGGGAGACCATTTTTGGACACTTTAACAAAGGAAAAACTTGACTGAATTTGGTAAATCCCTCTCTCTCTACAAAATTATTATTCCACTTGGTTGTGGTTCTGGCAGATGTGTTGGTGGGGGTGGAGGACTGAGTTTTAAAAACCATACAGTCAATATAAATGACTTTATGTTCTGTTAACATTTCTCTGGTAAGACTGTGTAATTGATAGGGTGTTTTTGAGAGTGTAAAATGGCAATAGTAATAATTGACTTACCTCTTGAATTCCAGTTGTCAAAGAAAGTGGTTGTGCTTTGAACGTGTTGGGAGACAGTCTGCAAAGAAAAGGTGCAAGGATGTGAGGGAGGACAGTGCTTCAAGGGCATCTTCTTGATGACAGAGGAGTCTTCATCAGTTACGGTCTCACTCTTGCCCCAGCATCTCTGGCTGTATTCTTTACAGCTTTGCAGTCACTGCAGAGCCAAGAAGAATAAATAACTGAAGGTGGTGAAGCAGAAGTTTATGAAATGTTTGCCCTAAAAAATAAACTTAAAAAAAAAAAAGCCCCTGGAGGTACAATTTGAGTGAGAAATAGGAACTTAATGTAGCTGGAATTTGCCCCACGTACCATGGGGCAAATAAATCCCATGGGCAGCTTCTGCTTTTGGAGCTGAGGCTGGGCTGAGGGCATGTCTGTAAGACTCAAGCAGTCGGGGATGCTTGGGTTTTATGTCTACCTAGGAAATAGGAGACTATATAGAGAATATGAGAAGGTTCTTGGCCTGGATTAGAGGAAGGCATAGCAGAGTCATAAGAAAACTGATGTAATAGCTAGGATTTAATGAAAGATTTAATCTGGGAGGTAGCCTTTATATCAGGCATTTGTTATGGGTGAGCAGAGGGGGAAGAAGAGAAAGAACAGTTAGTATGAGGGATAATTGGATAATGCTTATTTCCACCTCTCTGATTTGTGTGCCTTTCTCTGATTCTGTACATCAGCATTCATTCAGCTTCCTATTGATCTCCCTTTTTCATCCCTGCAAAGTTCTTGAACCTATTCCATAAGTCTTAGTGTTTCTCCAAGTTTTACATCTCAGTCAGTTCATTCTTAAACTTGCTTTACTGGTTTTGTGTTGCACATGGTCTCGGTTAACTGGGAATTTAATGAGTCTTGTTCTTCCAATAGTCCTGTGCTGGTTTTTAATGACTTATGTTACTGCGAGCTAAATCAGCCCTTGCTGGTGTGTATATGAAGACTTACTGTTGGTCAGTGCCCAGGAGGATTTTTCAGTTTGAGTAATTCTTAGGAATCCTGGAGATGAAACTCTTCTGTTCTGTCAACTTGGTATTGTTTGCACTACGAGGACTGACTCTTGTTCGTGACTGGTTTCTGCTTAGGTAGGACGGAATTTTGATTCCTGGCTAAGTAGATACTTTAATGACATGTTAATGGACTAATAAAAATGGCTTTTTCTGGGTGTGTGGTTTTTTGAAGATCTCTTCAAAGTTGTCTAGTGTTTGCAACTGGCTACATGAAGCCAAGTTCCAACCCACGAGGAAAGCATGCCTTGAAAAGAGGCTTTGATTTTTACTGCAGCCTACACAAAAGGGCCACAAAAAGGCTTCGTGTATCAAATCTAGCAGCTCTTTGAGAATTGAGGTTTTTTAATGAAGCACTGCTTTAATCTGGTAGTCAAGGTCTGTTTTAGCATGAGTTCAGGCAGAGTCTTCCAATGTCAGGGCAAGATGGACGCTGGTCCTGAAGCCTGAGGGGTCTCAGGGTTTTTTTCGTTGCCTTACATCTCATTGGCATCATAATGCTAAGATTGTTAGTGAAGGCCACTCAATGTACACGTCGGTATAAAATTAGTTCTGTACAGCTAATTGGTTTATTTGGCAAATGTAACGGAAGACTTCAGTTTTGTTTGTCTTTTCTCTGCATGCTAGGCGCTGCAGTGATTCAGATTTGGTTACTGAGAAGTTAAAGCAGTCTGGATTTATGCATTTCAGTCTCAAGCAGACGAAGAGAAAGACCAAAAGTATTCCTAAAGCAAACAAAAAAAGGACTAGAATAGAAACCTTGGCCTTTGTGGTGACAATTTAAACTCCAATTTGTGAATTGTGAAAGTGGTATATTTCAGCTAGCTGTAAAGAAACTGCATTTTTACACACTTGGTGCCTTCAGCCATCTTTCCTTCCCCAATAAGCCCTTTCTCTTGTACCCTACCAAATAAAAATGATCATTACCCTTAAAAAAAAGCAGAACACTTAAAATCTTCATGGGTTGCCTAGTAGTAGAAATAAAAATAGACATTTATCTGCAGTGAAGTCTCATTTAAAGTTATGTGCAGAGAATAGGAATGGTAAGCAGAGTCATTCATAAAGGCGGTTCAGGAGAGCTGGCTTGTGGTATTCGGGGTATTTTCCACAAAATACACCAAACCCTTTGGATGAGACATGATTCCACATAACAGATTCAGCAAAGATTTTAATTGTGGGTCACAGCGCTTTGGGGTGTTAGAGCAGTATGTGGTAAATAGCTGATGTTTGCTTTTTTTCTTCTTTTTGGAGGCTTTTTTACACTTCAAGCACATTATTTTTGCCGTGCAGCCTTCTGAAAACTATTTTTCAGAATGGCAGGATTTTTGCTGTAGAAACCAGCCTGTAAGCTGGCGTGCAGAGGGGGCTGTCCTGGTGTCATACAGTAGAGCTGAGGCAACCCTACCTCCAACACAGCTTACCAGCTTCACAAGTCAAAAGCTAGGCAGACTTTGAAGCATTAGCAGAGATATTTCCATTACTTGGATGCATCAAATTTGACCTGTTTTGCAGCCTTTTTTATTTTTCAGTGGTATGCAGTAATTTTGTTTTCATTTTATGTCAAGATCTTTATTCCCCTCTCCTCCAAAGCCTCATTGTTCTTTGCTTCTTGCTTATATCTTAAAACAAACCAACCAACCTGTAATGCTTTTAATGATTATGCTACATATCTCTATGATTAAAGATGGTCTACACAGAAGTAAATATTAAGTAAAGTCCTTTCTACGTCATCAGCCTGCTGGCCTGTGTTTATCTTCTGTCAGAAAACAAAACGAATGTATCCTGGAATCTAGCTGCCTGTTTGTACAAGCACAAATGATTAACCTGGAATATCAAAGGGAAGGCCAAAGATGGCTGAAAGGTGTATTTGCTAGCATCGTTCAGTATGACCTTCCCCCCCTCCTTTCCTAAGGAAGATGTGGACGTACTGCTGATTTGTCTTGTCTTCAGAATTAACCTGAGTACTAAATTGAAGGCCATCGTTAGCTCAGATCCTATCCATGTGTAAAAGTCCTTGATTTGAGCAAGGAGGCTCTTACCTCTAACTCACAAAGTGTGAATGAATGCAGTCCCAGGTGCAAATTTGCCTGCTATTTTGCATTGGTACAGGCTGGGACCTACGTAATATTTTCATTGCTTACCTTTTTTTTTTTTTTTTTCCTCCCCCCCCCCTCTTCTTTTTCCCCTAGGTCTCAAAACATGCCTACCTAGTTTTTACACTGTGCAGCTGAAAACAGTTGTAGCATATTAGCACCATGCAGCTGAAAATCGTTGTAGCGTCTCAGCAGCGTGCTATGGGATGGGGTATGGTGTATGTGAATAAATCCGGTGTTGATGCAGAGACAGCAATGTGAGGACTCTCTTGCAGACTAGCAGCCATTCTTTGAGCGCTGACAATTCAGAGGGAAGAACTTGGCCACGAAGGCTTTGATTTTGTAGGCTGGGTCTGTTTACTTGGGGATGTTTGAAATGGTTCCTCACCCAGGCTGTCTTTCTCTGGCTCCTTTCTGAAAATGCTGGTCTTGCTGCAGAGATAGGTGTCTCGGTGATGAAGCAGCAGCTTTCTGATGCAATTCTCGGCTGGGTTGTTCAGACATTGGTGCCACTTTGTGCCTGCCTTACTACACCCGTCTGTAGCTTGCTCCTGCGGCACCTCCTGAACCACAGCAGATGATTCATTTCTGCTTTGGAAGCAGGGTGGACAACCGGGGGCTGGCAGAGGAACCGCTCAACTCGCTCAAGTTACATCTGCATTGAAGACATCCCCAGGGTGAATACTCACTTTGTATAAGGCTCGTCCTTTCTTCACCTCCTGCCAAATATGCTTTCACACTAGTACTTTACCCAGCTGGCTAATTTGGCCTTTGAAATTATCTCAATAATGTCAGGTACTTAAAAAAACATTCCCATCCCTTTATAAATATTATAATCTAGATGTAAAGACATTGTTTCAGTGTTGTTTGGGATCTGTTGTATTAAAAAAAAATAGTTCTTCAGTGCTGCGCAGCAATCCAGAGCGGAGTATAAACAAATACTATGTCAAGCTGAAACAAGTCGGTTGACTTTGAGAAGGCAGAATGTAAATGCCCAAGTCAGGAGAATTAGTACCTTCTGTAACATTGCAGCAAATGTGGGGAGATTGCTCCTGCTGACAAGCCCTAAACCTTTCTTGTTTAAAAAGAAAAACGAAAAGAAAAAGCACTTTGGAAAAGATGGAAAGTAGGAAAAGGGAGGGTTGTGCAAAGCTTGTGCAAAGTGTGTCTCAGTTGCCTGGTTTGCAGATAAGTATCCATCCCATTCTCCTCCACCGACTCTGATGCAGGGATAAAATTGATAACTTTTTAAGCCTTTGTAGCTAAATCTATCCAAGTTCACAGGTTTGGGGCTTGAAGTAGCAGCGGTCAGATCCTGCTAGCAGTCTTGCTGAAGTCCTGTTGGAGACAATGCATTTAAGAAGCAAATCTGGCGTATACCCAGCTTTACAGAGCAGGGAGGGGCAGTCTGCTCTGCCGACGGCATGGTTTCACGTCCAAGTCTCCCGTTGCTGACCTTTGTCACCTGTTTCTTTACTGGAATTTAGAAATCTATGGCTTTTAAGTGATAGAGCACTTGACAATATCTTTTTGCTCTAGTGGGTTTAATATGCACATAGTGGAACAGAGCCAATGGCCCATCTCGGGCAGCCTTATTCTGGAGATTGCTCCATAAAGGTTTATTTCGGCTATTAGCTGTTGTGCCAATATTTTTCTTACAAGAAAGAGTAATGATTTTTGCAACCTAAAATTGAGGGTTTCACAGGCTGCAACTGGAAAATTGGCAGCTGCGCTCATCTACTGTAAACCGAAAGCCTGTGGCAGAGGCAGAAGAGTTAAATGAAAAAATATAATTCTTCAATAATAGCTTTAGAAACTCATGCTGCTAGTTAGCTCTAGAAAGCACACCTGAAATATAGAATAAAGGTAATAATTATATAGTCAGACTATATGCAGATAGTTACAGATGGCATACTTTTCCAGCTCAATGTGTTCTTAAAATTGGGGATGGGGAAGTAAAATGACTTATTTGATTTTAAAAAAAGAAAAGCTCCACCACTCACAAGAGCTTTAAAAGTCATTTTCGCTAGTACCAGAACATACAAGTTCTGATTTTACCTGTACTTATTCCCTGTTTTTCTGGTATTTTTTATTTCTGAAGCACTCGCAACAGGAAGAGGAAATTAAAGGTTGCCCTGTCGTGCTTCCATAGAACAGCGGATGACAGTTCTGTAATCCTGTTTTGTTTCAAATTGAATTGCCATAGTCCTGCAGACTTCTCTTTTTTGGTCAGCTGTTTAAAAAAAATACAAGAGAAGCTTTCTCTGATTATGCAGTTTGCCAATGTAAGAAATAAGTAATTTTTAATCCATTCTAAAAATAGTTTCCTGGTGTGGCTGCTTTAATTATTACTAAGACAGAGGATTTGTGTATTTTTTTCCATGAACATCTGGGTTAAAGAGTGGACAACTTTGGTCCGTTTGCTTGATGTGAGGTGAGGCAGTTTTTATTCTGCTAGCTGTTAGGTGGGGAACATTGCTCTGGAGTTGTGAGGTGGAATTCTCCTAGAAGTGTTTAAAAAAAGAAAAAAAATTGCCATATCTTTGCTACCGCATCTTCACTTTCCCCAGTATAGGGTTAAGGTGAGGCTGAGTGTAAGTAAGTCAGGAGTAAGGTGTGATGGAGATGAGGAGGAGAAATGGTCTGTACCAGGGGAAATGGCCATTTGAGTATCTTCTGAGCATTCATTCTCATGCTGAAAGATCAGAACTGGGTAGGAAACAGACTACCTCAAAAATAGTTAGGTCTTTTATAGTTATCTTCCTTTCTTGGATCCTAGTTTTAGATAAGTTAGAGCTCTAATGTTTTCATCTTTGGCTCTGTAGTTATTTTTCCTGGCCTGTTATAAGAGTTTAATGGATACTGAACAATTTGGATTGCTGAGATCATACTCAGCAGTCCTTATTGAAGTCCTTATTGTAGCTGGTAATAGACCTCGTAGAAATGGAGATTGATGTGAGTTTCCTGATCTAATTTTTGCTTAAACTACTGTGCTATTTAGTAGAATTGGAAAGGGGAAAATGATGTCTAATTTGTGGCCCTTTCAAAGGAAAACATCTTGATGCAATTTTTTTTCTGGTATATTTTTTTTTCTCTTGAGTGAGGTCCTGTCATACTTACCACAAACCCTTTTTGTATTTGCAGACTGCTTATGCTGTTATAGCATACCTCCTATGTTTTGTTTTACGATGTGTTGTGTACCTTTTGTGTGCAAAGAGCAGGAGGTTGCACTGTGTTTGATGGGACTTAGCATAGAGGTCTCATCCAGGAGCCCCATAACTGTTCTTGGTTCAGAAACTGCTTAGTCCTTATTCTAAAATGGGTGGGTTCTGAAACAACAACAAAAAAAATCTGGCTTAGCATTTGTGTAAGTATGTGGTATAGAAAATTAGGAGGTTTTAACACAGAGGGACGTTCATTAAATCTTCTGTGTATTGTAACAATAGAACAAAAGCAGCAAAGGAATTTTTCTCTTTATGTGAATTTTTATCTAATGAAAACAATGCTCACATTTAATATTTGGCTGGGTTTTTTATGAATTATGATCAGGTAGTATTGCAGCTGGTATGATTGCTGGAAAGGTTTTTTTTATGCTTTTAAGATTTCTTTATCTGATATTTTGTTTTGCAGTATTATGTGCCAAGAATCTTGCAAAGAAAGATTTCTTCAGTAAGTATGCCCTAATTGTATAACTTTCTGCTCTTGATTAATCAGATTTATTTGTGGATTGTGCATTACTGTCGTAGCTCATCCATTTGTTCTGTCGTTCCATTCTTGCAGTAGCATTGCATTACTACATGAGTACACGTTACCCTGTACTGTATTTAGATAGCGTAGACTCTAGGGTTAGAAAGACCAAGGACTCTCAAATTCTGGTTGAAAGTCTGGCTGATGACACCGCAGGCAGGTTGCTGCTTATAATTCTGTGTTGTGGGATACCAAGAGCATCAATCTCAAAGGGGGCTTTATTTGTAAAGAGTGCCAAGGGTAGAGTAAAATATCCCAGTGCTGCAGTCTCCATATTATGTTAAGGACTGAATAAGAATGACTACTTATGCATGGGTTACTTAAGCACTGTTAAATTAAGCGCGTTTAACCTTTTGTTTTCTAAAAAATTTAACAATTTATGGCAGATACCAATCTGTATGACAAAAGTACATTATCTAATTAGGAACTCAATTCCCTATTTTGGATTTACTAAAATAGTTTTAGGATAGTGGCAACTTTCCTTTCTTGACAGGGGGCGGAACACAAGTGGGAGCTCTTGATAGCATTATATTGGAAGAAACAATCTAAAAAGTATTATGTTTCATAGCACCTTTTCCCTTCTACAGGACTTCCTGACCCATTTGCAAAAATAGTTGTTGATGGGTCAGGTCAGTGCCATTCAACTGACACTGTGAAGAACACACTGGACCCCAAATGGAACCAGCATTATGATCTGTGAGTTGTTGATAAAGTCATAAGTAAAAAATATTCCAGGGATTTATCTAGTAAAGAGAATGCAAGTGTTGGCACTGCAGCTTCACTTTGTATTAGCAAGAAGAGTCACAGTTGCTGCGGAGGACTGATTTTTTGCAACAAGAAATTACCTGTTAATAAAGGAGTGGTACTTTGCTTTTAGGCATTTGAATTTGGAAATATTTGTGTGTCAGGTACACAGCACAACTGCTTAGAGTAAGCTCTATTGGAGCAGTGCAGCCCAGCTTTTACAAAAGATTGTCCTTGTTGTAGTGATTTATTTTTTTCAAAGTATTAGAAACATAAATTTTAAAAGTTTTGTACATTAATCAGCTTGTTGCATAGCTTTTAATGAGGCTGTCTGTAGTTTAATTCATGCTGCAGCAGTAACAATTTAACATGTTGTGTGAAATCAGTGCAGTAATTCATTAATAACACCATTTCAGGCTTAAGCACTTCTGTATTGATAATAAAGCAGCATACCAATGCACTAAAATGTATCAGAATTTGTACCAAATAAAGCATAAATTCTGTGGAGTAAAAAGAGGTTATTTTTTCTATAATTACTCTTCTAATATGTATTTTTCTAGATATGTTGGGAAGACAGATTCCATAACCATCAGTGTATGGAACCATAAAAAAATCCACAAGAAACAGGGAGCTGGCTTCCTGGGGTGTGTCCGACTCCTCTCCAATGCCATCAGCAGGCTAAAAGATACTGGATGTAAGAGCAATTTCTATCTGGTGCAATCAAGAACCTTCAGTGCCTTGTATCTGAGTAGTGAATAGTATTCCCACCCACCCCTGGTGTTTAGTTAATCTTCCCTTTTCTCATTTGCAGACCAGCGTTTGGATCTATGCAAACTAAATCCCACAGATACCGATGCTGTACGAGGCCAAATAGTGGGTAAGAATCCTCTCAGCTAAATGTTCATCTTCTTGAGTAAATACACTATCTGGACAAATGTTGTATTAAAAAAAAACAAACCTGTAGTCATTATTGCTTCTGTGCCTTTTCTGTGTTGTTTCTTCTGACTTTAATGGGATTAAATTACATAACCTGAAAATTTTCATTGTACTGCTCTGTAGGAGTTTGTTTTCTCTCAGTTGATAATGGGAAACAATATTAAAAAGAGGGAATGCATCTGGTAAGGTTTCTAATGCAGTTCCGGAAGGGTAAATGTTACTGTGAAACTGATTGCATTTGGACCAAGGTGACAGGCAAAGAGAATTTTACCTGGAAAAGAGGATCTGGAGGAGTTAAAGAAATTTTGCAAATTGCTGTTTTAATACCTTTGACTCATGTAACCGATTTTCAAATTTCAACAAGTCAGTGCTAGTTTTATGGCTAATTTACCCCATTTTACTACCTTCTGCTGCCCCCCACCCAACCCAAGCTTTTCATTGATACGGTAATGTATTCGGCAAACCCCAAATTTTCACCGTAATGTTGACATCTAGTGGTGAGTAATTTCTTTCCAGCTTAGCTTTCTGGATCCTCGTGAAACACAGATGTAGAACCTGACATGTTTGATATTTACAGAAATAGGCTCAGCTTAAGTTTTGAGGGGGTGATGCCTCTGGTTTTGCTTCTCCCTTTTTAAAAAAATCAGTAATGCTTTAGGGTTATAGAAGGAGTTTTGGTAAGTGGTGTGCTCTTGTGTGTAGGATATAGTTCTCCTTAATTTTTACCCTGTAAAAATGTGGGGGTTTTGTCTTTATGTTGTTTTTAAGGGAACAGTTGTTCTTTTATTATTAACTTGTGTTTTGTTTTTTTATTTCAGTCAGTTTACAGACACGGGACAGAATAGGCACAGGAGGTTCTGTAGTAGACTGTAGAGGGCTTTTGGAGAATGAAGGGTAAGGATTGTTTTCTTTACACTTAATTAGAAGAATAGTTTATATGTGGAAAGAATGTAATTAACACTAAAAATATTAAATATCAGTGTGACTAATATATTGTCTGGGAATACATATCAGGTAGTAAGGTTGTAGCTGGATACTTGAAGAAAATAAGCTAAACTGGATAGGACTTGATATTTTTTGTTACCAGTGCTTCTGGCACTTCCATGGGAAATGTGGGGGATAAAACCATTAAGAAAGTGGCATATCTTGGGTTAAAAGTTGCAGTACTTGAAGTAACGGAGGGAGAGAGAGAGAAACAGTTATTTCTGCATTCACTTCTCTTGTGATGGAAACTCTTGAAGTTTCCCCATTTTCAGACCGGTTTATGAAGATTCCGGGCCGGGAAGGCCGCTGAGCTGTTTTATGGAAGAACCAGCACCGTATACAGACACTACGGGGGCTGCTGGGGGAGGCAACTGTCGCTTCGTAGAGTCTCCCAGTCAAGATCAGAGGCTTCAGGCACAGCGACTTCGGACTCCTGAAGTCAGAGGTCATGTACAAACACCTCAGAACAGACCGCATGGTCACCAGTCGCCTGACCTACCAGAAGGCTACGGTAAGAGTTTTCCAGAACTATAAAATTGAAGTTTTTTTCAAAAGACTTCAGAGAAAAATTCTCCCATTTTAATATATAGATGTGGTTTACCTGTTAGAACATGCAGCATCCACGTGCATCTAATGGTCTGTATTTTGGAAAAGGAACTAAGCAGTGCAGATGGGAGTTTGAGATTGGCTAATTAGCAGTTGGCTACGCCAGGATACACTGAGGGGTTGATGGTAAATTAAACATGAGGTTGTGGTATGATGCTGTTACAGAAAATTCACTGCTAATCTTGGCTGTGTATCTAGGGAGAACGAATGTAAAGAGCTCTTTAAACTAGAGCAGTAATGCTATTTTTTCCTTCCCCCTTGGCATGTTGTGTAGGTTTGAGCCCACATTTGAGAAAAGATCAGGAATATATAAAAGCAACAAAGAAGCCAGTAGTACAGAAGATTAGGGAGGGTGAGATTAAGGAGAATTTAAATCTCAGAAAAGAGCACACCAAATTTAGGAGTAAAGAAATCCAGTTTGGGGGTTTGGGTTGTCTTGAAATCTAAAAATAAAAATGCAAACTAAAACATACTGGTGCGTGGATTTGTGAGTTTCAAAAAGAGCACAGAAATGTGTAGTCAAGTAAATTTTCGAAGACAGCTTTTGAGGACAAAACAGTTTATGCTGCAAGAGATCAGGATGATGGCTCAAGTACTTTCTCCTAGCTCTGACAGAAAGATAATATGGTAATGGCTTTGAACAAACTGTTTATTCTGATTTTTTTCAGATTTGTAGTTAAGAATAATCTGTCTTCCCTTTTCATAGAACAAAGAACAACGGTACAGGGACAGGTTTATTTTTTGCACACACAGACTGGAGTTAGCACATGGCATGACCCTAGGATACCAAGGTATGTACTTATAGTTACAAAGTCAGGGGTTTGTTTGGGTTGTTTTTTGGTTTTGGTTGGTTTTTTTTTTTTTTTTTTTTGGGGGGGGGGGGGGGTCTATGGCAGTAGGCTGAATCTTTAAAAGCAAAAATCTATTAAATGGCCTGTATAAATTTAAAAGAAGAGCTACGAGCAGAGGAATAGTTTTGGATCTTTCTAGTTACCTTTTCACCAAACATTAACGATTGCTCTTTTTGAAAGAGAGAGTTATCTACTTGTGAATCATGTAAAATGAAAGGGAAAAAAATATGTAGTCCTTCAGGAATTCCCATTTGACAAATTATTCCTAAAATGTCGATATGACTTTTGGTGAAGCTACAGATATCTGAATCTTACCTGAATTTCTTTTTTGTATGAAAACAGTGGACTGCAAATGGAAGAAAAAAGTGATGACTTTCTTAAAACCATTGTTTCTTGAGTATTGAACTTGTAACTTTTGCTCTAATAGTGCTCACTCAGGTATAACTGAAGCAGAGATTACTTGTCATCTTTAAACTTGAAGTGGTGTTGGGGTTTTTTATGCTTTAGACCAATGATTTGCAGCTAGAAAATTTGAATCCTGCACATGATTAGTTTAGTAAAGCTTCTTTAAACCTTAAGCTGCAGTTAATCCAGGTCTTTGTGACTAAGGTCTGGCGCTCTTCCTTGAGGAGCTCTGAATCTGGGCTGTTTCACTGGACCACCTGCGCACCAGATTCAAGAGTGAAACACAAAGTCTGTTACTCCTTCAGCTGCTGCGCTGGCTGGATAATACATGGATGTGATACAGGATATTAGAAAACTGATATAAAGTAGTGTGGGCAGAAGTGTTGATAAAACCACAGTATATGGAAGGATATGAAAAATAAAGTTGAGAGAGAGAAGATAGCTGATGTTAGATTAGCTAATATCGCTGGAAGAAGAAATTACAATGCTCATTCGTTCACGTCACTCATGTCAGGCTTGTGCACCCAAAGCCTTGTCTCTTCTTCAAGTGGTTCTGGTTGGCCTAATGAAAGGTATTGCTACTTCTCTCAACAAACCTTTGAGCCAGGTTTTCAGGACCAGCAAAGTAAGTGGACACAACAGTATCTTGTGAGTCACAGGTCACTCTTATTATAGTTGAAGGTGGCTTTCATACTACCAACTTGCAGTGCCAAAACCTAACCTTGGCATTTAGCACAGATGTAGGTTAAAACTTGATGTAATCAGATCTCTACAGTACTTTCAGATGCACAGCTGATTGAAACAAATGGTTACAACCATAATCTTCTTTAAGGAGCCTAACAAAGGCTTGTCTGTCTGCCTGTGTACCCCCTGCTGGCTTATACTCACTGGGACACTAATGAAGCCTTTGGTGTACAAAGTGTTTCTACCTTTCTAAAGCCTCTCCATTTACACATTTATACTGATGTTGCACAGTTAGATTTAGGTAAGGAAATATATAGAGTCGTGTCTTCAACCCTGGGTAACAGATGAATCCATGCCAGCAGTCTAAAGAATACTTTACTTAACAATAGCTTTTCCATCTAAAAATAATCTTCAGGTTTCCTTCCTTCCTTCCTTTTCTTGTCACTCTTGGTGTTTTCCTCTATTAGGTGGCTGGGGCCTTAAGTGTTTTCAGTTTTCTAGGTGTAAGCACATCCTACGTATTGAGTTTGAACACTACCTGAAAGTGAGTGACTGCCTTTAGCAGCACGTAGAGTGATACCCGAAATTTATCTAGGATGAAAGGGGTGAATGTGTTGGTAAAGCCTTACTCTCAATGATTTATCAGTAAAATAGTTAGGATTCTAACCTTGTCTAATTAAAGAGGTGACATTTTTGGGTTTTTTAGGTGATCTTAGTATTTGGCTGCCTTAGCCTCTTAACTTACTGGGTGTTTGGAGACAGTGGTTGGTGCAGAGGCCTTTGGTTAATTGTTTAATTTTCTGCATGTGGATCACGTTAGTGTTAATGGCAATTTTTCTGTGAAATTTTTGCTATGAAAAAATGTCTCTTCCTCCTTTTACAGCCCCCAGAAGCCCTGTCATCACCTAAATGATGATATTGCATATTGAAGTTACTTTTAAGCTGTATGGCTTTGTTACTTTCCAAGCCTTCCAAAGACAGAAGGTGTTTAGCTGATTTACCTTTCTATGCATGTACCACACATACATAGGGAGTTGCACTGCTTAGATTGAGGATTCTAAAAAGACAGCATTAAAATAGCTATTCTCTCCTTCCTAAGACTTTGATAGCCTAGAATCACTGAGCACCAAATTCATTCCCCCGTCTCCCCTTAATGTAAATTGGTCTCATCTTAACTTCAGAAGTGCTTTAACATTTTGTTTGCTTTTCTCCTTAGAGACCTTAACAGTGTGAATTGTGATGAACTAGGACCTTTGCCTCCAGGCTGGGAAGTTAGAAGTACAGTTTCAGGAAGAATATATTTTGTAGATCATAACAACAGAACCACACAATTCACAGATCCACGACTACATCACATCATGAAGTAAGAACCTTGCCTGATAAATAGTTCATGTCAAGTTTGGATTCTTAAATCTTTTATTTTTGTCCAATTTTAAGTATAGTCTGGGAGTCACGAGGAGCTGAAAAACTGCATGGTAGCAATATTGGAGAACAGATGCAACCAATGCTCTAGTCAGGGTCCGAGCATTGGTTCTCAGTGCTGGTTTTATCTAAGCTTTTGGCAGAGACTCTTCAAAAATGTTTTTACTATGCTTTGCAGCCCTCACATTTAAGGGAGGGCTTGCTTATTTTGGCACAACACTAATCTCTTTAGGCTGGTTTGACAAAATTTCCCCAAGCTGTGCTGGAGCGAATATGCAGTTCTGGAAATGCTGGGATGTGGGGTAGAGGGACTGCCAGGTGGTTCCACAGCAGTCTTCTCATGCCTGTCTGGATTAGCAGTTCTAGTTCTGTGCTAGCTATGCTAGACCTGAACTGGCTTCATGTTCCCTTGAGCTCCAGACAACAGGAATATAAAGCCAGCTGGGGTCTGGTCACCTGGTGCTGTGCACAGCCAGTTTGGGTTTAGCAGGATTTAATAAGCTCAAGCTCTGCATCATGCAAAGGCAGCTGAACTGTTACAGAACTGACCCTGGAAGCAGCTTGGCAGTGCTTGTTGAGCGCAAGATGAGACTTTTTCCTGGATCCGAGTTGTCTGTGCTTAAAGCCAGTTGGGGAATCTCTGTATCTAAAAAATATTGCTCCACCACCCAAATAAAGCACTGATGGGTAAGGAGACTTGAATGTATGGAGCTGCAACTATTTGGGACAGGTACATCTTTCTCTTTTAATAACCATAGATGCAGTATTTTTACTGTGTCAAGAATCCCCAGCCTTATTTTGCATGGAGCTGGAATAAAATTCATTGCGGTTGTTAGGTAGTTCCATTTACAAAGCTGTTGTTTGTTCCATTAGAGGTCTCTTTTCGTGTTTTCGTGTTATACTCTTGAAAGTTGTCTCCATATGGGAGAAATACCACACAAACGTTTTAATTACTGCTCAGTCAGCATTCAGTGATCATGCTCCACAGCCTTCCGCAATGTATTGCTATGTAAAAACTGAGCTGAAAAATGCTAAAACTCTTTATTGTAAATATCTGTATTCCTTAAGTCCCTGAATGTAGAGTAATGATGCTCTAGAAGTTACCCAGCTGAATACACATTTCACTCCAGGTTCCTCTTGGAGAAGCTTAATCAGTTCTTCCATCATTGTTTTACATATTCCTTATTGTTAAGCTTCTAGAATAAATATTCTACTTTTCTTTCAAAGTCATCAATGCCAGCTAAAAGAGCCGAGCCAGCAGCCTCTGCCAGCTCCAAATGAGGGATCACTAGAAGACGGTGAGGAGTTGCCTGCACAGAGATATGAAAGAGACTTGGTACAGAAGTTGAAAGTTCTTAGACATGAGCTCTCTCTTCAGCAACCGCAGGCTGGTCACTGTCGCATTGAAGTATCCAGAGAGGAAATATTTGAGGTATTTGATTGACTTTCTACTACTAATAGCAGCTGTTGTCACTCAAGAGTTAAGTAAAACTCATCTTTGATTACAGCAAGTTTGCTTCACCAGAGAGGTAGTGAATACCATGAAGTGTTACAGAGTTGTCCTTGGAATTTGCTTCACAGACTAATGTTTTCTGTAATTGAGTAACAATCTATGTATTACAGTAATGCATATTAGCAGACTTAATTATAGGAAGGAAATAAAATATCTACTTGTAAAAATACACATACAGGAATCCTACCGTCAGATAATGAAGATGAGGCCAAAGGACTTGAAAAAGAGGCTTATGGTGAAATTTCGAGGAGAGGAAGGCCTGGATTATGGAGGAGTAGCAAGGTGAGATTTGGGGGTTTGTCTGACACTTTTTAACTGTAAAATTGTTCTTAAAGTGACCCATGGCTGATATCATTCCCTTTCAGATTACCTGTTAATGGTGTAAGTAAGTTATTTGTGATCTAGTTTATAGGTAGTGGTTGTAGCTTCAGTCTTCATATCATGGTAGATTGGAAGGTGGAAGCATGCGATTTAACAGTTGTCCCACCGCCCTCCTGCTGTCAAAGGCTCATACTAAATGAGTTGGTATGCCTTGTATTTGGGAACATTACTGGAATTAACATGGGATTGAGGTGTTTCTGTTTCCCCTCTTCTCCATAGGTACTCTGTCTTCATCACCATTATGCAGTGAGTGTAAAAGGCTTGTTCAGGATAGGCTATTGATCTTATTGGAGATAGTGCTGATCCCAGCAACAGGCTCCAGTTTCATAAGTGAAAGTGTGATCAGCTCAAATTGTGAGGTCTTTCAAGAAGCGTATAGACTCTGAAGTAAAATCCAAATCACAGTAAAGGTTTTGTTAAATACACCTGTCTGATTTCCAGCAAATGGATTGCAAGACGATAGGGGTTCCTTTTTGTTACATCTCAGCCACATTCAAGAGAGTCCTCTGATCTGTTGGAGCAGGAGTGGAGATGAACTAATCCTAAACAAAGGCTAAAATTTTAGAGAGGACTTGCCTCCCTCTTAAAAATAATAATTCCCTGTGGGTTGCATCAGATCTGAAGTTCTGGAGCTGATTGTAGCATCACTAAAATGCTTATCTTTGTGGTGGCTCAGATGCATTGTGTAAATTCACTGAGAAATTTCTCAGATCCACAAAGGCTGCATCACCCACTTAGGTGTCTTTCAGTAACCCATCCCTGGACAAAGGAAAGAATTTGGAACTTTCTGAGCTGCCTTACCCGAGGCAACCTTGAGTATCCCCACTGTTGACATCCTGTTGCCCTGGTGGCTTTCATAATTGCTCATTTGCTGTAACAGACTCTTTCAGATCAGTATGGCTCCACTTCTAAGCATTAAAGTTGACAGTTCTCAGAATATTTTGGACCTGGGATGGGTGTCCAAATTTAATAATAAAGGGGTATTTGTCATGGTGAGTTGTGAGGTCAGAAATAGCTTTAGTTCCATTCCAGTCTTTGTATGTTACTGAGGTGAGAGAATTTACCTAACACCTCCTCTTTCATTGCTTTTGGTCTCTCTGCCCCTTCTGGCCTCTCTGCTGAAAGCAGAGCTTCTCTAGTCATCAAGCATTTGCAGAAAAACAGCTTTTCTGAAGACCTCCAGTGATTGAGCTGATTTTAAACGACAGATTTTGAGTATTTCTTTATACTGTACAGGTTGCAGAGGAGTGGATGTCTTAGTCTCTAAATATCTGAACTCTGTACAAAGTCAAGATTTTTATGGAAGTGGGTCTTGTTCAGACTCAATTTGTTGATGGCGTTGTCTAACAGCTAGCTATAGCTTCTCTAATTGATGTTAATCCCTTCAGTACTTCTAAACTAAAACAAGTCTGCCTGTGAGTGAAGTAGGACACTTTATGGGTTTTTAAGCATACCTTTTTGGTCTGTAAATGGCGGGCAGTACAAGGTGATCTGATTTTGAAATAAGCATTTCATAACTGATGATTCACAATAATTGTGTTGTCTGAAACTTAAGTGGAAGTTGCACCCTTCTAAAATACCTTTGGGTTTTTTTTGGGCAGAGAATGGTTGTATTTACTGTGCCATGAAATGTTGAATCCCTATTATGGACTCTTCCAGTACTCCACAGATAATATTTACATGCTGCAAATCAATCCAGACTCTTCTATCAATCCTGTAAGTATTAACTTTTGAGCAACATACCTACTTTAACAGATGTCCCCTGCAGTTTTTTGTTACAGCTGGTCTTCCATGACAAGAGTGTGAACCGAAGGGTAAAGCAGAATAAGGATGTGTTAATGAGTCTTATATTGATATAGTATGAAGCAGAGGGGGTTTGTTCAGAAATTAAAAACATGACAGAGGAGGTATCCTTTGATAAGTATCTCATTTCTTTGAGATTCCTCGGTACTAATTGGGATGCACGGTGGTTCTGAGAAGATACATGTAGGTGAAATTCATCTTCACTATGAATGCAGGTAGTTGTGTAGACAGCATTGTATTTCTAAGCAGTGTTCACCCCATGACTGTAGGGGCTTGTATGCCTTGCCTGCCCTTTCTCAGTAAGCTGCTGTGCTTGCTTTCTTTTCTTACTGGAGGATTTGTATTGGTGCAGACCCTAAAAGAAGTAGCAGTTCTGTATTAGTACAGGGGAATTTTTCCTGACATCATATTTCCTGACATTTGCTCTATAAGAAGGGGAAGATAGATTGGAAGAATCTCATCCATAGGACTTATGCCTCAGTTTTCAGAAGTCAGTTTATAAGCAACATGAAAGACATAAAGGAAACAAGCACATGACCTGCTTCCTCAAGAGCAAAAAGATTTTGATGGTTAAACAAAGAATAAACTAATTTGTTTGGAACTGTCATATCTTCTTGAATTCTGGGAGTTTCATGGGGATTTTCTTTTTCTGAGTTTTGCCATTTGAGAGGTCTAGAGGACTTGTATCCAATTTATTAGTCAGGTAATGCACAGATACTTGTCTGAGGCATTTAATCATTAAATGCTTCTGTTCTTGGTTATGTTATGAGGAAAAATGGTGGCTCCTTTTGCCCAGGGGGTTGCAGATAACTTGCACTGAACATAGAACTGATGGCACAGATATAACCACAAGATGTCAGTGTCTTCCTGCTGCCTGATTTTCTCTCCTCTCTGCCTGCAGGACCATTTGTCTTATTTCCATTTTGTTGGTCGGATAATGGGTTTGGCTGTGTTCCATGGACACTATATCAATGGGGGTTTCACGGTTCCCTTTTACAAACAGCTGCTGGGGAAGCCCATTCAGCTCTCCGATCTGGAATCTGTTGACCCAGAGTTACACAAAAGTTTAGTCTGGATCTTGTAAGTACTGTATTTATCAATTGTCTCACTGTAGAGAAGATGGGGTAGAGTATGTTAGCAATAGTGAGATAAAGCCTTACAGAAAATGTTTGCAAAAAATCTTGTAATGGTGGAGATCTATACAAAATTATTAAACTACTGTTTCTATGTCAAAAAGCTCAAGGTACTTGAGGAAAAGTTCTCATTGCAAACTCTGTGTTAGCTCTCCTTGCAGCAAAGTAGATACTAAATCATTAAACGTTGCATGGGTATGGTAGAATATCACAGTATCAAACCCCAAACTCAGGACAGAGTTCTGTGGGGAAGTACAGCCTGGTTCAAAAGAAAAACAACTTTGATTAAAATGGAAATAAATGGAAGAAATGTGGGCTTCTGTATGCTTACAGTTCAGAACAAAATCCAACATTCGGTGTAGCTTTGGGACTCCAGCACGGCTCTGCATTGTCTCGATTTCTTTTCCTAAATGCTGTTTTGAATTTTGTATTTAAAGTTACTGATGTTGTTGAAGTTCACTGCATGTGATCTCTTCCATGCTTCACACTGATACATGACAGCAGATCAGATTATTGCTGTATATATGTATGTGTATGTGTTTTTGTGTATATAGGGTTTTATTCATTATCCTGAGTACTACTAGAATTAGATGGATGACCCATATCTGATCAGGCTCTTCAACATGCATTAAGCTATATAGAAATTGGTGATTGTGGCAATATTCGTCTAGTGGTGTGACATGCAGATGACTAGTTACTAGGTTCATCCTGAAGACTAACCAAGTGTTCAGATAACAAAGCGTCAGCATCACCACTGAGAGTTATCAAAATATCAAAAATACTAGGTTTACCCTCTGTCTTTCCATTGCCAGAGAGAACGATATCACCCCAGTTCTGGACCATACATTTTGTGTGGAACACAATGCTTTTGGGCGGATTTTACAGCATGAGCTCAAACCAAATGGCAGGAATATTCCAGTGACAGAAGAGAACAAGAAAGAATATGTCAGGTATTGCAGACCAAAAATGTATCCTGCAAACATAATGGAAAGAAGGTAGTAAACAGATGAATTGTTTTTATATAGTGAAACTAATCAAGTAAGTATTTTGGGGGGAAACACCTGAATTGTAAATGCCATGAGTGTTTTCATACAATGCACTATTGTAAGACCTGGGAAGATGAAGCTGTGAATTGTACTTTGGTTTTTCTGTTGATAGTGCAATAATTAATTGTGGATGGAAAAAAGGAACTGATAAACATTTCTTTCATAGTACAAAACGTGTGTATTAAAACAAGTTCCTCAGTAATATGGGCATTTTCCAGCTCTGCTGTAAAAAGCCCAGTCCTATCTAGCTCATCATCCCTGACTTTCTTCTTTCCCCCCCAGGTTGTATGTAAACTGGCGATTTATGAGAGGAATAGAGGCACAGTTCCTGGCTCTGCAGAAAGGTTTTAATGAACTTATTCCTCAACATCTCCTTAAACCTTTCGACCAGAAGGAACTTGAGGTACAAGTTATATCCACATGGAATATTGTTTTGTAATTTGTTTGATCCACAATCAAGCACTGATTTTAAAAAAAACCAGAACAAAAAACAAATGCACAAATCTTATTCCAGTTTACATACCAGAAAGCTGTGTATTTGTTTAGCCAAACCCTTTTTGGTTTGTTCTAAACGTTCTTTGGGTTAACGTTATTGAGAGGGCTACTTAAACAGGGAGAGACAAATACTCCATGTTGTCTAACCAAGGACTAATGCTCAAAGCAGGTGGTCTGGGCAGGGAGGAAGTATTGCAAGTTTGAGGAACTGTTGGCAAGACCTAACATGTTGCCTACCCCAGAGCTTGTTTTCTTCAGTAACTGTTTTCATACATGGCTGTTTCCATATGCACATAGGGCATGGTTTACAGGGGCTAAAATAGAAGTGTAGAGCATATAGAAAAGAAATTAATTTGTCTTCTCATTTAATCCTGAGATGCAGAATGCTACCTCTTAAAATAATTCTTGTTACAGCAATTTTTCCTCTGCTTTTGCCTTTTCAAAAAAATAAGGCAACTTGTGGAATATGGACCATTTGTGGTATTGGAAGCACTAGCTTTGTGCTAGTTGTTTGTGCATACTCATTAATCCCATGAAGTTATTCCATTCCATTTCTTAGCTGCTTGAAAAGGTAGATTAAAAATCCATTAAATATTTCAATACTGTCTGCGTCAGAACAGTCACAACTGTCCTAATAATGTAAATGAGTGTAAGCGGGTGCTGTCTTGGTGGCACAAAAAGGCAGCTGCTAAATGGTAGCTCTTAGAAACGTGATCCTCAATACGTAATACTATGGGAAATTTAGAATATGACACACGTTTTGAGGGATGAAGTTTTCTCTATGCCATTTATTTGTCGTTGCCATGGGTGGTGGTTTGATTCATGGCCAGCAGTGACTTCCTTTTACAGTATTTTGCAACCTGGTGTCATCTGGAAAAGAGATTGAAGTAGTATGTCTGGTCTGTGTCAGAGCCTCTCTCAAAAGACATCAGAAAACAGATGAAAAGTTTCTGTAGTTTGTTGTGGAACAACAAACCAACTAGGATGTTACTGTAAGCTGAGCAGGATTCTGTCTTAGCTGGTATTGGCACCTCTAGGACAAACCTGCATCAGGACAATGATGTTGTGTAGCGCAGTAGATGGCATGCTGCTTTCTAAGTCTGTGCTGTGCCCTCAAAGATAATGCTGTACTTTTCAGGTAGCGTAGATTTAACAAAGCAAGTCTTGAATGGGCTTCTGACTCCAGTTCCTTGTGAAAATTCTAGTTCTGATAAGTGTACTCCTTGGCCTCAGTTTCATTGCAGTTAAACTGGAGAGATTTAACATCCATTCTAAACTGTTTTGGAGCATTACTTGCACCAAAAAGGTGGTTCAAGCGCATAAAGAATGCTAGGCTTTGCAAAATGGTTGGATGTATGTTTTTATAGCTGCAAACCTGAAATGACTCTGAATGTTAAAGCATTTTCTAATCCTTTAACAGCTAATCATAGGAGGCCTGGATAAGATAGACCTGAATGACTGGAAGTCAAACACACGTCTAAAGCACTGCATGGCAGATAGCAATATTGTGAAGTGGTTCTGGCAAGCAGTGGAAACATTCGATGAAGAAAGAAGGGCAAGGCTGCTGCAGTTTGTGACGGGTTCGACACGCGTCCCACTTCAAGGTTTCAAGGCTTTACAAGGTGACTGATGTGGAGGCCGAGTTAATCTGTCGTGGGAGAAAGAGATAAAAATTGTGTGGTATTTACTAGACCCTTGTAAAATACCAGTGTATTACTGGACAACTCAAGCACTTACAAACTTTAGATCCCAAGAGCAGTTTTACATTTGTCAGCAGCTCTGCTGATGGCGAACAGTTTAGCCATTGCTGATAGTGGTAGAAGCTGGTAAATCTGTCATCATGTAGCGCTTTGACTAGTGTCAATATTAGCTAATCAGTCTCCTACAACTCTGCAGACTGATGTTAAAATCATTGGGTGGAAGCATGCATATGATTATAGAGCTGACCAAACAACATTTTTACATGAGAATTGTATTCCCTTCATTGTTTGGCAACAAACCATTAGACTTTAAAACAAGTTCCTGAAAATTGCAGTTTTTGTCATCAGAAAGGGTGGCAGTGTTGTAGGCTGTTGCGATTCTCCTGATAAAGTTCCATCTGTTGGCTGACAGTAAACTGATGTTCAAAATTGAAATACATAGTTCTGTTTTACAAGGAAAACCTTCTTGCACTTAAGTCTTTTAATTTTTGAAGGTGCAACTTTGTTGCTATAAAATTTAGCAGCTTTCCAAAATACTAGTCTGCAAATTAATTGTCATGACCAGCCCTATCACTTCTGCCATCCCTTCATCAGCTGCATATCTGATCTACAGATTTAGCTTATGACATACTTGTGCTTGCAGCTGTAATTTTCTCTCTTGCCTTTTTATAAGTAGCAAAATTTGTGTCCATGAATGATGTTTTGTTGAAGTGCATTAACTAGAATGTCTGTCTGTAAGGTTCTACAGGCGCTGCAGGACCCAGACTGTTTACCATCCATTTAATAGATGCAAACACAGACAACCTTCCAAAAGCCCACACTTGGTAAGATGAAAACATTCTGCCTGTTAGTGCTTGCTTTCCTTTTGTCTTGGTTTAAAGGAGTCATCTCTGTTTTGTCCTGCGTATGGATTGACCATGTGATATGCATAGATGACTCCAAGTGTGCTCTGCTAGCTTGGAAATATCTGTGCTCTGCAGCCAGCAAAATAATCGACTTCTCTTCTTATAGCTTGATTTGTCTTCTATCTGTGGTTTCATTTATCCCACAGTTGATTATTCTGGATAGTGAGGTGTTTGTAAGTTTATTTCTATGTGTTCAGCAGAAGTATTCACCGAGAAATGACTCACATCAGTGAGTCCTCGTACAGGATTACAAAGAATAGTTTTCAGATGTAAAATGTAGGAAAAGCGTGCTATTGGTACAGTATAGGCACAGAACCGAGCTCTCGTACGGAAGTCTCACTCTTTCAGAGACAGGAAATCATTTCAGCAGTGGCACAGATTGTCTGCAGGCAGAGCAGGGAGTACGCCTGTCTGATGTCTTGCTTTATTTGCAAGTCTCCTGCATCTGCCACCTGCCTCCTCCTCCCAAATGCTGCCCTATTAAGTCGTGCGTTCCTGCTGCAGAAATGCAGTTGTTTTCTATCTTGTCTCGTTTGGCCACGGAAGTGGCTGAGGCTTTCTTTGATTTTTTTTTTTTTTTACTGATCTAGCTAGTCTAGAAATTGTTTTTCCAATAAATATTTTAGATTCATATACTGCAATGTGTTGTTATTTTACCTCTAGCTTTAACCGGATTGACATTCCGCCTTACGAGTCATATGAGAAGCTTTATGAGAAGCTGTTGACAGCTGTGGAAGAGACATGTGGGTTTGCTGTGGAGTGAAAAAGCAACCAAAGGAAACAGATGCTAGCTCATGGACCACCAAATCAAAAGCTAGAAGAAGCTTGCTGTGAACTTCCTGCTAAGCTGTCTGAAGCATCGGAACTCTAGACAACTTAGAGATGGGGCTGTTTCCCTTCCGCCGCTGGTGGATGAGGGTGGGGGTAGGGGCTTTTGTTGGTGGTTTCCAACTCTATTTTCTCCCCTTTGTTACAATAACCCCTTCCCTCTTCTTCCATCCCCCAAAAAAAGAAATGCAGCCAAGTTCAGCATTTGGCTTTGGTTACACAGGATATTCTGCTAGATTTGTAACACATATTGTGATAGGGTCAGTGACCTGTGGGGTTTTTTTAACAGGAGAATCAAAGTATAATTAAGAATGAGCTTAATTGGTGAGGACTTGCAACTGGTAGGTGTACCTGGTTAGTTTGTCTTAAATCAAGCTTGAGCCCTTGTAAAGTCCGGCGGGTGCATAGTGTCTGACTGGCACTAGAATTTGCATTGCACATTTTAAACACCTGTTTAAAAAGTAAACTTCTAGCAGAAAATACCTCCATATGAACACTTAACTGAAAGGTAAAGAAATCCAAGTTCTGCCTTAGCAGGAAGCTCCCAGTGGAAGCTGTGGCTCACCTTGAGAAAAGTGAAGGAATCTGGGACAGCTTAAATGGTATTGTGTGATTTCTTTTTGGTTGTCCTGGCTGAAATCTAATTGTTTTGCACATGAAAACAATTATTTCCTCCTGCAGAATTACTTTCCATAGTTCATTCAGATCTAAGTACCTTGCAGAGAAGCCTTGTAAGGAGGAGACAGAGGATAAAAATCTATTCAGTCCCAAAGCTGTGATTTCTGTGCCACTGTTTTACCCGAGATGTGTTTGTGTGACTTCAAATTCTAAGACTCACATGGATATTGCTGAAACCTAAGTTAACAGAGCAGACTTCTGAAGTGTTTGGCCTTGGGAAAGGTTTATTTGGAGGTTGAGGTAAAAGGGTAACTATACAGTGAGTACATTTTAAATGTTATGGAAAGCTATTGGAAGAATTTATGACTTCAGTTCTGTAGGGATGAAAATTTCTCCAGAGAGCCATATAAGGCTATTTTGTCAAATATCTGAAACTAATATTGAAAGGTTTGTTCTCTAACACATTGCTAAAACAACTTCCCAGGGGAAACAAAAGCAAATCAAATACCTGAATCACTAACAATTTTTCCAGTTTGCACACCAAGATGAGACAGTATTTTAACAAATAACACGGCTTCAGAAAGACCCAGTTATCTATCAAACATGTCTAAACTTAAGTAAAGCAGACTTGCTTGTATAGGATTTTTTTCTTTGGCAAGCCTGATTTTTAGAGAGATTCATTACTGAAACATTTAACAGATGTTATGTTTATGGAATAGTGCATTGAAATTCAGCTGTGGGTGAGAGATCGTTCTTAGAAGATGTCTACTGGAATACTTCTATTTTGTCTTTTTTTAATTGAATTTGATAATAGCTTTAAACTGTGATAGGACAGAAAGTAGACACTTGTCAAAACCCTGGCATCTTTCTCTGTTTTGTTTGTTTGTGGTTTTCTTTTTTCCATTGACCATAATTCTTGTGATTTGTTGTTGGGAGTAAGGATTGCATTGGAGGTGTAAAATTGTACCATATTGTGAGATTTGCACGGGGTGGCTAAAGATGCTCGTCCTGCAAGACTGTACAGGAGAGGCATATTTAGACCCATGTTCTGTAGGAATCTTTTGGCACTTGGGGACCAGTTTCTGCAGTAGTGGTTGTTGGGACGTAAATGAAACTGTGTGACACTTTTGCAGAAAAGAGAGGAAATGCAACTGTCAGCAGACAAGCATCTGTACGGTCTTGGGCTGAGTAGCAGAATCCCCACAGCCCTGGCTTTTCAAAATGGCTGTGAAGTCATACCTGTTCATAGAGTGTATTTAATCCTTTCAGTATGTTTGTTTGAATGTGCAATAAACCAGTCAGATAGGAAAACTGCAAAATGGATTATTGCCCAAAAGCTTTGCATGCAGTCTCATGTGGATTTTTCACTAAAAGTTTAAAAAAAAAAAAAAAAGATACTAAAGCCCACCACTAACAAAAATCCTATCACACAAGCTCTACATGCAGCACAACTGGCTCAGTAAAAACCAAGCGAGGTGAAGGTAAAGGCCCTTGATTTGGAGATCTATAGGTCAAGTAGCTTTATGTCAATGACACAGTTGACATATGATAGTTCCTAATGTCTTTGCTAGGTCAGTGTTTTATTGAATGCACAAAATAAGAATAGGCAAGGATTGTTGTTTTGAAAAGTCCGTCTGTTTTTTGCTGTATTTAAAAGCCCTTGTCAAGGTACCTCCTCCATGCTGACAGTAATGAGAATAGGGCACTGTCTTTTTAATTATTTCAGTTCTCTTTTAAACAGCTTCACCACCTCTCCCATTGTGTCGTCTTTGCAATTTTGTGCCACTTCAGTGACGATAAAGACATTTTTTTGTATTGTTCTGTACATGCGTTTGAGGCAGGCCTTAAAGCTGGTTGGCTGGATGGAGGAAAATAAAGAAGTGAGGCAGAATGGGTTTTAAGCGATGGCTTGTTCTTCCTATGGCTGGTTTCAAGGCCAGGGAAGGATGAAATGCAAACAAGAGTTTGCGTGGCTTGAGCCATTGACTCTCTGATTTCTCGGGAGCTGTTTGGATAACCTCAGCTGTCTGAATTTGTATGTTCATTCCCACTTGGTCTGCCAGCACTTGAACTGGTTGTTACTTCTCAAACTTGCCCAAAGAATAACATCAAGTCTGGCGTTCATTTTGTCATTACACGTTCCACCTTGTACATGGATACTCTTGGATCTGACCTGAAGGAAATACAAGGTACAGTGTGTCTTTTGTTCCTGTCCTAAAGGCAAACCTAAAAGCTGGTCCATTGGCACAGACCTTCAGTGCTTGCCCTGATACTGCTCATCAGCCTATACTATATGCTCAGGGATGTAGGAAACCACCACTTTGCTCGTGTTTTTAAATCGGGAAGAAATGAGACTGTTTTATGAATGTTAGCGTTAACTTGGGCATTATGTTAGACAAGACCCTGCTTCAAAAAGGCTGCTCGAAGCTCCAGATGGTGAAATCAGCGTTTGCTCAGCAGTATGTACTTAGTTCAAGTCGAGGTGGTTATGAAATCCAGCAGATTTTGTAAATTAGTGATCCAGCCACCGGGCCCTCTGGAGCTGGTGCCCAGGTTCAGGGCCGTGTGGTACAGCAAGTTCCCAGAAACACAGTATGGATCTGTTTTTAATTTGTTAATTTTTTGTTCCTCAACCACTTTATAATGTATTTTTTTTAATTTATTATTTTGTAATGTCATGTTTAAGTATTGCTGCTATCCTTGTTATTCTTCCCACTGTTTTTATTGCAGATTTATTTTGTGAAAGTTGTACACTAATGTTTCATTTTATGTCTAAATCAAAGTATTTAAAGAAATACTAGTTCTATTTAATGTGGTTATGGAACCAGCTGGAATAAACAGTGATTGTATAGTAGGCTGGACCCAGGAGGTCATGTTCATTTTTGTTACATATGCAATAAACTCACAACTTTAAACTCTTGGTATCCACCATTTTGTTAAAATATTTATGGAAGTCACAGGAAAATTGATATGCTTGTGATTAGAGTGTGGTAGTGCTGTGCTTAGCTTAGCTGGAGATGGGGGTGGAGGATAAAGGCAAAGTGTTAAAGGCAGCAACAAAAAAAAAAGGTATTGCTGTTATTGAAAATTATGTAGCATTACCAAATAGTGAGTAAGGTTAAAAGAAAATCCAGTTTATTTAAGAGTTCTGCATGATGAAGCTGTCCTGGTGTTAACACTGGTCTCTCATGAATATCGAGCATCATTTGCTCACAAAACTGGCTCACGCTGTTTTGAGTACCAGCACCTCTGCAGTGGGATTGTGGTTGTGGTAGTTAAACTCGGTGGCCAAGGTATGGAAATGCAATTTATTTAACAGATTTATATGGGCTGCCCAGATAAAACTCCTCCTTTCCAGGTAGAACACTTTGTTTCATTCATTCTTTAACTGATTAATTACCAGCCTTAATCTTTTTCCCTTCTTACCTTATTTTGTCCTGTTATTTTTCCAAAACCTCAGTTTTCAGGAGAGAAATTATAATTCCCCCCCCCCCCCCCCGAGAGTTGGAGAAAGATTCATTAATGCTGATGAATTTCTGCTTTCCTGTTTGTTTTTCTTTCTAATTAGTAGTGTTTTGCAAGTGGAGAAAGACAGTACGAGTCTGAGGACAGTGCTGGCGGTGATCATTCAGTGCTCAGTGTCAGGGTGTGCGCTTTCTAAAGCTGAAAGCTAGGATTTCTTTAATATCTGCATATTTTGTTGTTTTTTTTTTTTAAAAAGGGGGGGAAACAATTCAATAATGTTTTTTATTCTTTGAGTAACTTCACAGTATGATCAAATGCACTAATACACACTGAGAAAATGACTGGGGAGCTGGTTTTGCCCACTCCCTCATTTCAGCCAGCAGCAGGGACTGAACAATTTTTGCTTGATGATTTGGAGCAAGCATTGCTGTCAGTCCTTCAGTGCTCTGTCATCCTGCTTTGTTTTTTTCTTTAATAAATACTTTTTGCAAAGTATTCCTGATTTCTGGTATCCTTTTGGTATGTGGACAGAGCTAAGAGAGAGAAGGATTCCTGTAGCCTGCTCTGGTGGATGCAGTATGCTGTAGAGGGGTTGCTGTAGGACTTCTGCGCTATGTGAACTTTTTGAAAACATGATAAAAAATTAGTGCTTCTCTTAGGAAATCTTACAGAGCTCAAGGAGAATTGACTGTCTCTTTTATGGAAGCTTGGCAAGTCAATGAAATTCCTCAAGTTAAATTTTCCAGTCTCTGCCTCTTTCTGCAGGATGTACAAAACCAGACTCTGAGGAGGAGCACTGGTCTCATAGCGGCAATTTCTTTTCTGATTGATGATGATGCTCCTGTGTCCTGGGCACTCTGCCCGCTTGGGGAAAGACAGCCCCTGCCCACTAGCGTGCGCTTTAAAAAGGCATGGCAGAATGGGGTTTAATTCGCGAGCAAACCTTTTGATATTTTCTGTTGGTGCTTTGCAGTTTGATGCCTAGCTAAACCCTCCCTCTCGCTTCCCTTTTCAGCCTTTCTTCACGTGTGGCTTAGCGTAAAACTAAAACCCCAAAGCTTTGCCAATAAATAATCACAGATTAAATCCTTCCAGGTGTGGTGGGGGATGGAGGGCAGGAGGAGAGGATGCTGCCTCTCTTTCTGATCTTGCTAATTTGAAACAAGGTCAGAAGGGGGTTATACATCTCTATAACCCCCTTCTGCAATCTCACGACTACTCGCTGGCTGGCTGATGCAAACAACTCCCACCTCTCCTGCAGACCCTCTCCCAGCCTTGGCCGCAGCATGATTGTGGTGCTTCTATCCCTCTAGAGAACAAGAACCCCTGACACGGGACCGGGACGCTGCTGCGTTAGAGACACGCAATAAAAGAAAACCTGCCTGGAGAGCTCACAGCTGGATGTAAGATGACGGGAAGGAGGTTAGGCACCAGCAGGTTAAGCGGGATAGATGTTTTCTTGCACCACAACTGGGCTTTTATGGCCTGCAGAAGAGGGGTGTTTCAGGGGCGGGTAAGCGTGGCTTTGCAGGCAGCCGCAGGAGAGTCGTGCCAAGTTCGCTGATCTCTGTCCCAGATTCAGAAACAGTTGGCGCCCGCAGCGGAGGTCAGGCTGCGGCTGGAAACCAGATGGCTGGGCCACAGCGGTCCCTGTGCGGGGAGGAGGGAGAGAAATGTTCCTGGAGGGCTGGGGAGCCCCTCGCGCTGGTCGTGGTATTTGGCCGGGTTTTAGAAGATCCGAGAGAGAAATTTCTGGATGTGGTGATGAGGAGGAAAAGATAAGCGAGCAGTGTGAGTCTTGCCGGTCCAGCTTTGTCTCCTCTATAGAGGTAACCTGGGTCAGGGAGCATCTTCCTGGGCTGGCGTACATTTGGTCTGGGAGTTTTTGAAATTAAATTTTAATTGGATGCTGATTAAATGACGCTGGCTGCCTCCCCCGATTCCAGTCTTGGACACGGCCAGGCAGGACCTGCCATCAAAGTCCCGCAGTGGTGGGGTCCAGGAGTGTGTCCGGACGCCTGGGAGTGATGCTGTGTATCTCGGGACGGATCTGGAGGGGGCAGTGACGGCGATGTGTCTGCGCGATACGGATCTGGGCTGGATGCTCCGATGGGTGGATCCGCTTGGTCTGGCTCTGCAGCAGAGCAGCAAGCGAATGTCTTTTATCCAAAGAGACCGATCCCTGCTGTCCGACGTGGGCTGTGTTTGTTGCCACCGGGTGCCTGTGCTGTCCTCTGACACAGCCTCGCGTTTGGGATTTGGGAGGGCCAGGGCACTGCCCCACAGCGGGGTCACCCCACCTGAGACAGCCGCTGGCCGAGAGGGAAATGCAACGTCCTGGGTGGCTCCACGCCACTCGCTTCACCTCCACGAGCATCGACGGCCACGGCGCGGGGGGACGGGCTGGGATCCCCCAGCACCCACATGCGTTGCTCAGACTGGGAACCCGCTGCGCCGGGGTCCCTTATGTCTTTGCTTTTTGGTGGAAATCCAAGGGGAGCTCCCCTCGCTGCTTCCCAGGCGCTGAAATGTCGTTCCGCTTTTGCGGGATGGGGGACACGGTGGTGGTCCGTGGGGAGCCCTCGGCAAACGGCTCATCTCAAAGGGTTTGGCTGAAATGATCCGGAAAAGCCGTTTCCAGAGGACTTGCAGTGGGAGCCCCGATTCCCTGCGGGAAAATTTTTTTTTTGGACTGATTTGGCAATAAACGAGTTTTCAATAAAACTCCTAGATAAAAACTTTACTGTGAGAAAGACATTTAGCAAAAGGGCCAGGGTGAGGTCAGCGATCGGAGCTGCTCTGCTGCCAACTTCCATCCTTTTATTTATTACCATACTCGATAGCTCTTACCGGCCTCCCACAGAGGAGTGCCCCGGCAGAAGGGAGAAAGCCGGACCGGTAAGCGAGCACAGTGCTGAAGGTCATACGTACGCGTACGTGGAGCTGGGGCACCTCATGGAGACCACCAAGGTGGAGATGTTTCCCACCACCCCAACCACGCACGTGGTGGCCGGGATGCAGCCGAGGAAGGAGATGACCAAGAGGTCACCGGTGCTTTTGGAAGAGGCATTAGGCTGGGCGGTGGCATTTTTTGGGTGGCAGGGCACCGAGATGCACATGCTCGGCTCCATCCTCCCTCGCCGAGAGCCGAAGAGCTCTTCTGGAGGAAATCCTGAGCTGCAGAAGAGGGAGCTGCCGGCTGAGCCGTCCGGGAGGTGGGATTTCATCCCTCTGCCCTCACGGTGGGGATGCGGGGACACCCCCGCCGCCCACCCACCCTCCTCCTTCCATAACGTGCGTTGCTGCAGGCACATCATTTTCTATGAGATTTGGTTTTAATTACTATTCTTTTTTATTTTTCCCCATCTCCCGGGTCTGCGGTGCTGGTTTGATCTCGGGCTGGGGGGCTTCATGGGGGCGGGATGTGGCCCAGCTCTCGCCCTCCCGGGGGTCTCGGCTCCCTGTAACCAGGTATCAAAGGAGAAATTAATGTCGTCAAAAATTCACAGTGGTGTCTTGTCCCTCTGTCCTGTGGCCGGATGGGGGTTGCTGGGTTTTGAGGGCATTTTGGGGATGGTAACCGATCCGGTGCTGGGAAGGAGGCAGCTCGAGGATCCCAGGAAGGCGAGAAGAAGAGTCCACGGACCAGCTTCGGTCCTTACGAGCAACATAGGGGATAGCAGAAGCTCCTGGCTTCACCCGTGCTTTTGGGCTGAATTAGCAACGCTGGTGATGGGGGAAATAAACCCACCCCGGTCCGCAGGCAGCGAGGGCGCGGAGAGCCCCACGGCTCTGTTCTACAGCCGCTTTGCACCCCAAAACCAGAATTTAACACCTCCAAAGGCAGCAGAGCCCCTGGGGGGGTTTGGGGGGGGGATCACCCTGGGTCTGGCTCCCAGCCCACAGGGGCAGCCAGGCAGTGTGACTGCATTTCCCTTCCAGCAGCTTAACCGCTGTGGTGGGGCTGCACGCCTGCACCCCCCCTCCATGGCAGAGGACCCCCATGGGGGGTCTGCACCCCCAGGGGACCTGCATGCCCCCCCATCGCAGAGCACCCCCCATAAGGGACCTACACCCCCCCATGGCAGACCCCACAGGGGACCTGCACTTCCCCCCCAGGGTAGAGGACCCCCCCAGGGGACCTGCACCCCCCCCATGGCAAAGCACCCCCACAGGGAATCTGCACCCCACAGGGGACCTGCACAGCCCCCCCCCCCCAAGTCAAAGCCCCCCCTGGGGGACCCTTCCTGCCGGCCCAGG
>NW_010972731.1:6281667-6367755 GCF_000737465.1 Haliaeetus leucocephalus | reverse complement strand
CCCCCCCGCCTCTATGGTAGGTTTGCCGAGACGGGACCGCTCGGGCCGCCCGTCTCTCCCTCGCCGCTCTCCGCTCCCCGCCGCTCCTCTCTATGGTGCGGGGCGGTGCGGTCACGTGGGGCGGGCAGGCCGGAAGGAGCGGGGCAGCGGCGGCTAAATGAAGCGGGGCCGGAGGGGCCCGGTGAGTCCCGGTCGTGGTCGCCCGTTCCTGCTTTCCCTTCCTTCCTCCCCGTGGTCTCGGTGCGGTCTCCGCGTCCCGGGTGGGGTGGAGGGGAGAACGGCGGTAGCCAGGCGGCGAGGGAGGAGCTCGCTCCGGGCACCGGGGTTCACGCCGGGGCCCCCCGCTTCGTCCCCTGGGCCTCACCGGCCTCCGCGGTGGGGTGGGTAGGCCGCTGCCCCCCCCCCGGTTGGGGTCCTGCCCGGTGTGTTCCCCTCACTCAGGGCCTGGTCCTTCCCCCCCCCCAGTTCCCCTCAGGGCCGGGGTCGTCGTGTCCCCCCGTGTCCCCCCTCCCCGGGGTCAGTGGCCCTGGGGTCCTGCTGAAGTCCCATGTGTGTCCCCCCGCCCCACAAGGAGGTGAAGAAGGTGAGGGACACCCAGGTACCATTGCCCGGCGCTGCTCTCCGTGGGCTCTTTTCAGCGGCTCGTTTCAGGTACCCTGGGCTGTGTGTGTTTGTACCGGGGAAGAAAAATAGCGTCGGCTCCCGGAGCTGGTGGGGAAAGGCGGATGTAAGCTTGTTCTTCTCCTTTGACCCTCGTCTTGTTGTGGAAACACTTGGTGCCGTTGGGACATCTTGACATTTCAGGCATCTGCTGTGGGAGCTGCTGCAGAAAAGAAACCCAAAACACAGCTGTCCTTGGAGTTGAGAGATCTGTGTAAGAGATCCTCCTCCTCCTCCTCTTCCCCTCTCTCTCTATCGATTTGAGTGCTAGCTCAGCTTGGTGGGAGAGAGCAAACGCTGGAAGTGCTAACGTACACGGTGTTTATATAACGGAGGTGTCCTATGGGTGTTTCTGCCTCTGGAGCTGCACTCGTTCCCCCAAACGGCTGGAGGAAGGTTGGGATTTCACCAAAGTATTCCAAAACTGAAGAGCTGTAGCTAACTCCAGCGTGCGTGCGAAGAGAGGAGCACGAGTTCACCCAGGCAGCGCTCCCGCACGCTGGTTTGGGATGGGTGAAATGTAGGTCGGCTTAAAAAGTCGCCGTCGTCTCGCAGATCCGCTGGCTTTGCAGCCACGCTCGCTGGAACCCCTGTGCGGCCATTGGGCGGGTAGTGGCCTCTTGCGCCTGCGAGTCTGGCCCAGGAGGTTTTTCTTTTCATCTCACCTTCGCTTTATGACCCGAAGCATTGTCTTTGAATACCTTATCTTAGAGTCTTATGGAAAAATACCAGAAACATAGCTTTCGTATGAATAAGTTTAGGTGTCGATGTTTCTATTTAGCTTCCTTACTGCGTGTCAAGCAAGATTCAGTTTCTCATGTGAAGTGTTACGGTTCGGTCACTGGTTTGAGACCTCTGATGCTTTAAAAAAGAAAAGCTAATGTTGCTGCTGTGCGCTTTTATTTCCATTATTGAGGCGTAATGTTGAGGGTCTATAACTTGGCTGTCTGTGCGTCTTTCACAGCGTCTCTTCTTGTGTTTCTTTTCCAGCTTACTGACCGCTACGCAGAACAGCGGACTCTTCTTGCTGTATTTTGGGCAGCAATCCTAAAAGCAATAGCCAGTTGCTGTGATGGCTGAAAGGCATGGGCAGCCTTAGTGCTAAGACCTATGAGCAGTCCCCTGTGTCTCTATTCTGTCTCTGTGGTGGTTGGTTCCTTTTTCTTTCGTTTTCTGGTATCTTGATCAACCTGCTTTGGAGCTGTTGCAGGTTTCCAGCGGTAGCAATGGAGGAGAAGGCAGGTGTCCCCCATCAGGTGGATAGACTGGACTTTGCATGCTCAATTATAAAGTGTCCTCCTCCAGCTTCAAGAGAGGATGGCATGTGAGCTTTTCCTCCAGCGACCTGTTTGGAAGGTGAGGGGGGCATGTTTTGAGACCCATCATTCTGCAGACCCAAATCTTGAGCAGGTTCTGGTACGTCCCTGTACAGGTACTGGGCTGCAGGAGCATGCAGCACAAACCATATGGTGGAACCCATTTTCTTTAGGACTAGTAGAGTTGCAGGGACAGCGTTTAATTACAGAACTGTGGGATTTACAGCTTTAATCTGAGCTTTTCATTTCTAGGACGAATACTGTGCAAAAATTCCACTGCCTTACATCAGGCCTTTTGATACTGTAAACATCTTAATAGATTTCATGTGCTGGGTGTCTGCATGGTGTGACTAGATGTTAATAAACAATCATCTTGACAGGAGTTTGTGCCTGGAATACCAAGACTTGGGAAAGGACTCAGACCCACTTCCTGAAGATCTGTAGAGACATTCAGCCCATCTGGTAGTGCTGCATTTTGGTAATGGGCCTTCCGTCTCTTTTTCTTTCCTTCCTAGGATGCTTTCCTGTCAGCCTGGCTGCAGGCATCCTTCTCGGGCAACTGCATAAGTCAGGGCACGAATAACAGTTCCTGGAACAGCGGTTGGGGCAGACTTTACTGATGATAAGGTACATTCTGGTTTCCAGCAGGGTGCTGGCAGCCTGTTCCTGGGCTTGTGTTTCAGAAGCTGCCTCGGAAGTCCAGATTCCTGGGTAGTCCATGCTTTGTCTGCCTGAGAATGCAGTGGGCGTTACTGCCGCCAGCAAGCTACGATTGCTGGCAGCGTGGCTTGTGCTTTGAAATGGGACACAAATCGCTAAAAAGTCCTGTGGCAAAAATAGGTGGAGCGAGCATGCAACTCCGGTGACTTTGGCACAGCTGGAGAGAGGCAGGAAGCATATCTCGGGGGCCAGGAGCTGTTTAGCAAGCCTGAGTCGCCCAAACCCAAGTACAAGAGACGTGGAGCCCTTTGGGTGTTTTTTAGTGCATGCTGGAAGAAGCTCCCATTCATTAATTTGGAATGGGTGTCTTATTTTTATTTATTTCTTTTTAAAGTCATTGTGAGTGGTTTACTGTGTCATAGCGCCAGCAGCTCGGTGCAGCAATGGGCGTCAGGGCTTGCCACCGGCTGCATTCTTTTCGGGACAGTCAGAACTGCGCCACTAATTCCTCTCATCAGAAGCTTGGGGGTTTTTTTGCACGTGGATTCAGTCTGGAGATATTTTAAGTCTCCATTTAAATTATTGAATTCAGACATCTTTTTAACTACTTAAAGGAGAGGCGCTAACAGTCTCAGAAGTCTGTGCGTGCACTAAAATAAGTGTTGTGTATTGCCTGCCTTGGTCAATGGGTGGGCTTTTCAAGCTGCTACATGTAATATCAATTACTCGCAGTAGGATCTAACCCTGGTGGGGTGAGTGCCTTTTTTTAATACAGTGAGCAGTGGAAGGTGCGAGACATGCAGCTGACTTGGGACACTAGCTATCTTCCAGTAGCAGCCCAGGAGATAAGGTTATCGGTGTACTGACGTGGTAGTTCCTGTGTTTGAAACTGAGCTAAATAACATGCTGATCAGCATTATTCTGAGAAGAAGTAGAGTAGTTTTGTTTTAAGCAGGTTACTGGGACAGAGAAATGTGGGAAATTGGGGGGGGGGTAGGCAGGGAGAGCAGGAAAAAGAGAAAAAGGCCACTTAGCAGTGTCCTGGTGGCTTGGATAAAGTTATCTTTGCCAAAGCACCGAGATGCGAGATAAGAAGGAATGCGTTGCTGAGCTGGGATAATCTCGCTCTCAGCAGCCTTCATGTCGCTTTTATAGAATTTCAGGCTTATTTTGGAATATCTCAGGAGTGATGTTTTCCCTCTGGGTCAGTGCTTAAGAGCTTGCGGTGGTTTTAAATGCATAACGGTCCTTGAGAAAGCTTAATTCCTGAGGACTAGAAATCATATTCCTGCTGAATGACACCTTTCTCCTAATTACCAGTGCTGCTGTGGTTCCTTCCCTGCGTTCGTGAGGGGAACTGTCAGTGCCTGATTAAGTGGAAAAAGCACTGGGCTTTGGGGAAAGATTTCATCACAGGGCAGCTGCTACCCCAAGTCACGATGCCATCTCATAGTGTTTCTGACCCAGGTCGGGGGAATTTAAATTAAGCATGGCTTCCTTGCTGGCTTTGGGGGAGCCCAGCTCCTTTGCTGATGCCGATGGTGCCTGTCTGTTCACAGGGTGACTTTTGGAGGCTGTCATCATTGCTCATAACGAGAAGCGAAGTTGATGAGCTGAAATAAATCTGGGAGCGTATGTAGGTGTCAGGGTGACCTGAAGTGTTTTCAGTTGGCTTCTCAGGACAAGTCCTGTATTGCTCACACTTGGTCTGTTTATCTCTGTAAGAAGGCCAAGCTACTGTTTGCATTATTTAGATAAACATTTGGACAAGATCTGTAGAGGCATCATGTGATATTACTCTGTAGTATAAGGCGATCAGGATTTGTACTAGCTAGAATCTTTGTTTGGGGAATACAAGGATGGAAAACGGCCTCAAGTAATATATTTTGTCTAAATCACTTCTCACAGAAGGCTCCTGTACAATGCTTTGTCTACACTGATGTGCTCTTACCAAGCTGTGGGCACTGTTATTGCTGTTTCTCAATAAGAGAAAGGAAGACAGAGGTTGGCTTTTTCAGCCTTTGCAAAACCAGAGTTAGGAACAGATTCGTGCTTCTACTTCCAAATACCATCCTGAAGACATGATGCATTTTTATATTTGATGGAACGGGGGAGGGAAACCTCTCTTGCAGATCATTTTTGCTTGAAGGTACCTGAAGGCCGGTAGCAGAAGGGGCGCTTACCCAAATACCGGTGGCAAGTACAAATGTTGTTGGCCAGACGTGTTACAGTGGGATAGCAGAGTGGAACAGGCAGCGATGTTGACAGCTGCCTGCAGCAGAGCGGCGATGCTGCCTAGAAGACTTTCCTCCTCTCCCTGCTCTCGCTGTAGTGCACTGTAATGCAATTTGAGGAAGATGACAGCAGCAGCATAATGGGGAGGCAGGAAAAGAAGCTTTTTTTCCCTTGCAGGAAACCAGCAGCGTGGGGTGTTTCATACCTCCCCTGCTGCTAGGATTTCCAGCTACAGATGAAGAAGACTGGCAAGACCCATTAGCAGCAACTTGGCTAGCACAAATAGTTCATGTCCTCTCTATATTGTTAAACCGGAATCCTATTGTAGTGGAGCAGGCTTCATTGTGTATAAACTGGGAGGTGCCCTTGGATCAGCCATGACTAGCACAGACCAGCTTGCAACGGCTGGAATGCACCCCTGACTTGAGCACAGTGTCTGAAGAGTGCTCCTCAGCTTAATGTTTTTGTTTGTTTAGCAGTTTGTGGCTGCTTTTACTGACCCTACATCCCAGATGGTTAAATAATCTGTTTGATGTTGTACTGCTGCAACACCCAGGAAAAGAATTTATATTCTGCAATGTGAAGGCTTAAATAGTGTTGGACACTTGACTGTGATGACTAAGGGGTAGGCACGCAAATTTGCAGCTTGGAAACAGTCGTGTCCTTAGCAAATGGTCTGATTGCAGCCTGTGTAACCTCCTAGCTGTGGCCTGTAGTGGTTTTTGTAGTCTTGCATATGCAAAATGTTTGTTTGCCTTGCGGTGAAATTGTTAGGTACCCTGCAGTCTCTTAAATCTGCATGACTGTGGACCTGGAGAATTAATGTGCAGTGCTTCTTTCCTTGCTTTTTAGCTGGCCAACTGGTAACTCATTCATTTGTGAACTTCAATAGGCTCAGAAAAGAATAATGCTGGATGTGGCGCATCTCTAAATCTGGCCGTGATCCGATTTCACCGGTTTCAGTTCTGATGTAGTAGTACGCTTACCTCAAATACAACCTTTTTTCTTTTCTGCTATTTTAACGTATTCTGCTTAAACCCTGCAATGGCCACGGCCACGTGGCGTGGATGAAGTCAGACTGGACAACTGTCATGATCCTGGAAGGCTGCCCTCAGTTTCTGCTGCTTGAGAGCCTGCTTGCTGGGCTGGAATTGGTTGGCCACAAGGCTAACGCGTGGCTGCAAACAAAACTAAACCCAGTTTTACAAAAGCAGTTGCTGGCTGGCTTGAAAAAATCTTGTAACAACTGGTCATCTGCAGTGCTTGAGCAGTAAGGACATAGTTACTGTTCTTCAGATGGGTTGGTGGCAATCCTTCTGTGCAGCAGTTGTTGGGTGCGTGTGCTGGTTTTGGCTGGGATGGAGTTAATTTTCTTCATAGCAGCTAGTATGGGGCGATGTTTTGGATTTGTGCTGAAAACAGCATTGATAATGCAGAGATGCTCTAGTTATCGCTGAGCCGTGCTCACAGAGTCAAGGCCTTTTCTGCTCCTCACGCCGCCCCACCAGCGAGGAGGCTGGGGGGGGGCACAAGAATTTGGGAGGGCACACAGCCGGGACAGCTGACCCCAACCGACCAAAGGGATATTCCAGACCATATGACGTCATGCCCAGTATATGAAGCTGGGGGAAGAAGAAGGAAGGGGGGATGTTTGGAGTGATGGCGTTTGTCTTCCCAAGTCACCGTTACGTCTGATGGAGCCCTGCTTTCCCAGAGGTGGCTGAATCCCTGCCTGCCGATGGGGAGTGGTGAATGAATTCCTCGCTTTGCTTTGCTTACGCGCGCGGCTGTTGCTTTACCTGTTAAACTGTCTTAATCTCAACCCGTGAGTTTTCTTGCTTTTACTCCTCCGATTCTCTCCCCCATCCCGCTGCGGGGGAGAGCGAGTGAGCGGCTGCGTGGTGCTTAGTTGCCGGCTGGGGTTAAACCACCACAGTGCAATAGGCAGCTTTTTTTACTCTTTCCAGCAGGAATCGGTGCAGAGCGTGGACTTGCTGCTCAGGTCCCGTGCGTACCTTACAAGGTTTCTATCGGTATTTTACTTTCAGTACTTAAGGCATTTTAAGACTTGTTTCACTGCAGAGTGAACCTGGCCTCTTGGCCCAGTATGGCTCTAAGCTGGCTCTTGTATGTATTGAAGCCCTTCAGTTGAGTGTGTAAAAGCATCTTTGAAAGGCAATTCCTGATCTTGGACTAGGAGCACGTATAGTTTGAGTGCTAGGTAGGTATCGGCTGTGGTTGCATAGTGTCAACTGTTGGGCTGCAGCTTAAGATCTTCCCCCTTCTTGCAGTTTATTTTAGCATCTGATTTCTGTTCTCCCAGTTATGCCGTGGTGGATGTGTGAGGAGAAAAAGTATCTATCTGAATCCTACAAAAAAGTTTTCCAGGGCGTTTCTTTTCAAAGCTGTAACAAATGCTGGTGGAGCTCAGTGTGAGAGGAGGTGACAGGCTGTGGTGCGGGAGTGTGACCGTCTTAAGCAGGTATTGCAGTGAAACCCTTCTTAACATGAAGCCACAGCTTCTGGCCACTGCTGGCCACTGACCTTTGAAATTACGGCAAGTGTGGATGCTTAACATGGCACAAAAAACAGGGTACGTCTGTAATAACCAGAATACGTGACCTGTGAAGTTGTTCTTTTTGGAAGTCCCTAATTCTGGGATGTTTGACACCTAACTTTTAAGTCGATGCTTCTGAAAGTACTGTGCAGATCGGCACAGAAACCTTCCTTTTTACTAAGGTGGGCTACAGCAACAGGTCAGGTTTTTTTTTTCCTTCTGTGCCACCTCAGGGTCAAGTCTTAGCTTTTTATGCTGTCAGCAGCTTTGTGAAATGAGGTGAAGTGTGCTTTGCAGACTGCAGCCATCCTTGAAAGCAAAGTTTCTTGTGCTAGGTTCAGGTCACGTTTAAAATAAAATTAAAAAAAAAAAATCCCCCTTCCTTTCCACATTTACTCCTGCTGGTGCATTATATTTTTTTCTGGAACATAACTTCCCAAGTACAGCTTAGATGTTTGTTTCTGGAGTTGCTCTGCTGGGCAGCAGCTTAACATCTAGGATGCCATAGCAACCTATCAGTCCTTTGTGATTTTAAGTCTTCTGGCTGTTACTGCAACTAAAACTGACTCTTTGTGCTTTCCAGCCCTCTTGACTTTGGTCTAGTTAGTCCCTCGCTGCTGCTTTTAATAGCAGTTTGCTGGTTGTGTGCAGCCTGTCTCTCTTCTTCTTGCTCCTAGTGCCCCCTGCAAACAGGGCTGCGAGCGGAGCAGGCTGCTGGTTGCTCATCTGTGTGAATGTCAGTGCCATAGCCTGTCCCAGGGTTACTCGAACGAGCAACCTTAAACTCCTTTATTTCTGTTGCCTCTCCAGTGAAAAATGGTGTTAAGACAGTAACCTGAAGGTTCCTGAAGATGTGCATCCAACTTGTTAAATAACTACTTAAAAGGTTGCACTTGGTTCTCTTTGTTCTGTTATACCTTTTAAAGGTGACATTCAGGATCCCTTAAAAAGGGAAAGAAAAAAGGAAAAAAACTACTAAGGATTTGGAGAGGAAATGCTGTGTCCTTTCCCCTGGAGAGCTGTATGAAGTACAAGTACCAGAGGAGCACTCTCATGTACATCCTGGGGCACACAGGGCATTTCTCTTGTTCTTTTCTGTGTGGCCACTGGGTTGATGGGGAAGAGAAGGCAGTTGCAATTAGTGTTATGTAGAGCTGTAAGAGGTATGTGCAGCACCTGGTAGTCCACGGAGTCCGCTCTTTCAGACACCAGTGGATTTAATAACGGTGCTGCTCAGAGAAACGAGCCTCTGCCCCATTCTCTTGGGATACACATGAATTCGGGGCAAGAAAACTGGAAGTAAAACTCGCTCTGGAAGCAGCAAAGCTGCAAAATACGTGGTTTCACGTGCTCTTCTGTTTGTCCCCACCCTTATACTACAAAATCAGAACAAAACCAGTTCTTTAAAATGATGGTTTGGGAGATAGGCTGTGAGCCCAAAGGGATTGGTTTTGCGTGTATGTGCTGCTGTAGCTGCTAGTGTCTGAATTGTTGCTTGAACATGAAATGCCAAGCTGGCACCTGTGTTTGTGATGTGGGAAGTAGGTTTTGGATTGATTATACCATATGATCTTGCACGTGCCAGAAATCTGAGGCAGGCAGAGTAGCACCCTTTACAGGAGCTAACTGTGGAGATGTCTCTTCCTCCCTCAAAGCCTTGAATTTTCACTTTGCTCTTAAAATGAGCTGCTCGAGGCAGTGCCATTAACTCTCTAACCAGACTTTGTAAATTTAACTTTTTTTTAAGGACTCAATTTGACAGGGGAGGCAAATGATGGATCCAAAGCTCCCCACCTCTTGTGCAGAGCATGTTTTTTTGCATACATCAAAATTAGCAGTCTCATGCTGGTCAGAGAGATGTAATGATATGGAGCCCTGTTATTTAGAAGAAGGACTAATGGGGGTTGTGGGAAGGCACTGAAATGTCCAGCGGTTGACCTTGATGCCAGTCATCAGGGAATAGCTTGAAGGCATCAGAAACTTTCAGCTGAGTTGAATTAGTAGTTGCCCATTTTTGGAAAACACATACATCTGTTTCAAAACAGTCTTACATTTTGTAGAAGAGCTCACAGAGCAGAGATTGGTTTTGCTAGGAAAACTGGTATCATTGTAGGTGGCCAGCTGTTAGATGAATAAGATAAAACTGGGCAGATTTCTTTCCTCTTGTACTTTGTGTTAATAGCTGGAATAAAAATGGAGATTGGGTATCTAAAAAAATTATGATTAAGTGATACTGTCACCTTAATGGAATGACAAACTGCAAGTGACATTGATTAGAAGTCCTGTGATGTACAGACAGTTGAGATGTTTCCTGTAAGTCCTAAGTTGACTTGCAAAATGGGCATAGTTAGGGATTTGAATCCATGTAATCCCTAAAAATCTGTGCTCTTAATTGCTCCTGACTAAGCAGTTTTCATTAGATTGGAGCAGTGGCACATAGATGTAGCTCGTACCCTGTTAATCCATAGCCTCTCTTTTCAAAATATCTTCTGATGTGTTCTTGGTAATGCTGTTGACTGAGGCTTGACTATAAAAATGCACAGCAGAGCTCTGAACAAGGCTACAACACACCGTACAGGATTTTAGTAAAGCTGGACAGCCCCGTGTTAGTGAGCTCGTAGTTTGCTTTTCGTCGATGGAGTGATCCATAAGCACTCTGCAGTTACCAAGAGAGCTCGCATCAGTGCTGTGCCTTGGTGGAATGGGCATCGCTTGCTTCGGTGCATGTTTCTTCACAGGGCAGCTTTTCTTCTTGGGTAAAAGAGGGTGAGGAATTGGGAACTTCTGTGAGATAACTAGAAGTTGTGATTGCTGCTGGAGAAACTTGAAGACCTTCTGTCCTTCTTGTCCATCTTAATAATGTTCTAGCCTGGAGCACTGCTTCTGAAGACAGTTATGATGCTGGTGTGGCTGCAGAAATAGTGGCCGCTCTTCTGAGGTATTTTCTGAACAATGTGTGTGTTGGCTGTCTTGTACATATGGGGCAGTAAACATTCAGTTTTGATTTATTTGCCACAAAATGCTTCTATTGTTAAGTGGTCTTATGTTTCGGTGTGACAAAATCAATTCTCTGGCTTTCAGCAGAACTGTGTTACCTGGCTCTTAATGGAGAAAAAATTGTTCATCAGTTTAAGTTCCTTGATTTTGCTTGGATCTGAGGAATCCTGTTGTCTTCTTACAGGGTGTACGTGTCTGTCTAAAATCATTTGGTAAACCAAGCCAGCTGCTAATGTCTTGTGAAACAGTTTTAAAACTTGGAAGCAATTCTGTTCTTAAATGATGTTCTGGTATGTTGTTCCTCTTCAGCACATGCTAGGGGTCCAAAAATCGGTGGCAGACCTGTATGGATGCAGTTGCCATAAGTCTACCCCTGTTCTGTGCTCCTAAGAGGAGCTTTTTGTGCGCTATCTGTAGCGGGTTGTGCCGTTTTCTTAGCAGCAGACGGAGCCGCTGCTGGAAACCAGGTTGTCTTGCCTGTGAGCCGCTGCCCACACATTCCTAACTTCAGGAGGCTGGGGTAAAGCTTTTGGGCTGGGGCCAATGCTTTTGTTTTGGCGTGGTTTTCCACTTTTTGCCTGAGCCGCAGGCAGGCCTCCGTGCAAACCTGCTCGGGAGAAGCCGTGCTGCGGGTCCGCATCTTAACCTCTGGCTTTATTCCTTCGCGAGGTGCGATGCGGTGGCAGTAGCTGCCTTGTGCATAGCAAATAGGACTTGTTTGCGCACAGCGGTTCTTGTCGGGCTTATGATCAGGGGATTTCTAATTTTCGGTTGGGATGATGCCGCTTAACATGATCAACCGCTGTTAAACTCTCCCTGCTTTTCCTAAGTGACTGTTACAAGGAGCAGCCCCCAGCAAATCGTGAACCCTTTGAAATGTTTCAGTAAAATGCTTGACAGTTAAGTTGGGGTGGTTTATTTCCCTTCTGTTGTGTGGGGTTTTTTTGTTGTTTTTTTTTTTTTTTAAGGGCTGAATTTTTAGCTTTTCATTTTGCTGGTTGTCACAAGCCATGCATTATTTAAGTAGCTTCTCTTTGTTTTAGCAGCTTGAAACGAGCCAGAAATTCACCTTGCTCGCAGGCTACCAGCAGACGCGTTTGCTGCCCGCAGGCAGAAAGTAGGAGTTGATGCTCTTCTGTCAATGTAGGTGAGCAACGGTGGTGTTGCTGGATGGGGGAAAGGCTAAAACACACAATGATTTGATGTTGCTGACATCTCTTTCAAGTTGCTCTTCCCCCCCTGCTCCCCGTTCAGTTGGGATTTCAATTCCTACCTCCCCTGCAGTGCTTTCTGTCTAGTCCTGTTGCCTTGAGCTAGAGCCAGAGAAGAGCACTTTGAATCTAGTCCCGTCTCGGGTATGTGGGAGTTCAAGATTTCAAGTGCTGTTAGTGGGGGGAAAAAATATGTTACACTGTGTCTCGGAGGGGGTCTCCCCTTGACTGTTGCTTTAAATTCCAGCACTGTGTAAAGATGCTCTTTGCAGCACAAATGAGAGATGGAAGGAGCGGATTTGAGTTCTGCTCCAATTACTGCAGTCCAGAAACGCCTGCATATACCGGGAGTTTAAATATATGTACAGTTCTGATGCTTGCTATTTTTAGGTTGGGCTAAAAATACGTGACGTGGTGTTTGCATGGATTTTGAATGGGTTTTGGAAATCCTTGTGTTAACATTCTGTGTCCACCTGAGACCTGCTTCACCTCTTAGCAGCTGTTCCATCAACTCATAGTAGTGGTTGGGACCCGTGGTTTTGTAGAATATATTTTTGCATGTATGAGAAGCTTTTTTGTAAAGTACCAGCGACTTCAACTGTCAGTCTGAGATCTAATCGGGTCAGAGAACAGTTACATGTAAGTTCCTGATCGTCTCTGATTTTTCCAGTAGCTGTTCTGTTAATGGGTTCTTCTCCTCTCGAGTTGCTGTAGGAAAAACCTTAACAGGGAGGATTTTATTGCCTGTGCAGTGAAACTTGGATGTGCAGAGTCATGAATACATGGGAGTAATGTGGAAAACAGAGGGGAGATTTGGTGGAACCGTGTCTTCAGCATGGCAGTCTTAACTGCACTGTCGATGGGTGGATTCAAGGTTGTGACAAGAGTTTTGTGTCACCCTAATACTGTATAGGGATTCAAGTCCAAGTCCAGTTTCTGTGCTGTAGTGCAGGCAGTAGTTTTTAAGAAAAAGGCGTGGGGGTGCTTGCCGAGTGTCTATCTGCCTGCTGCCAGGTCTTTTTCTTTTAAAACGGTTCTAGTATCCTGTCCTTGACTGTGTTGCAAAAAAGCTGATGGTAATGTTAGAGCTTGGTTATAGGTAGCCTTATTCTTTACCTATAAATAGGCACTGATATCACTGAGGTAGCGTGGGATAGCTTCTTTCCATCTGTCTTGCTTGCTTTTTTATTATGTTGTTTATGTAGGGCAAGACCCTAGAGTGGCTTTGATCTTGTTACTTCATGTTCTTGGCGGCCTAGTGCTATAAACATTAATAAACTTCTTTTTCATGCCACTAGATGGAACTGGCTCATGCTTATAGATATTTGTTTAAACTTGAGCTCTGTATTGAGTATTGACAAAATGAATTGCTAGCTCTTGGTGGGAGCTTGGCTTTTACCCTCAAAGCAGTGCTTTATTAAGCTGCTTGGGTTTTTATGCAGTCTGTTTTGAAATAGAAAAGTGGTACATTGCCAGTTCTTTCCAGGCTTGGCTTTTTTCTTTTTTTTTTTTTTTCCCTTGACTGTGTACTACAGTTAATGCTGTTTATTATCTTCCTGCTTTTAAACCACCATGAGTCTTTTGGTGATCTGTGTGCATGTTTCTCCTGTACAGGGGGTAGACAGTGTGTTATCCCAAATTTCATTTCAGATTATTTCCTGTACCTCTTTCTTGATGCTCAAGGTCGAAGTGTGTAAATTCCTCTCTATGGGAACCAGACTTGCCTACAGAGAATACAGTTTTAATGTCAGTCTTGTGGCTTATCCCTTGTTCTTGGATGTGAACAGCTGTGGTTTAGCAAGGATTGGACAAAGCACCATTTGAGCTGTTTGGGAGAAGATTTTTTGGTGACTGTGCCGAGCATTTGCAGTGTCGACCCACCCGTGCATACATGCGTTGCCCAACTCTGCTAATGCATTGCATGCCCCTGTACGGGAGAAATATCCAAGCCGCTTAGCTTTGCTCAGAGGAAATCCGAGCAGACACCTGTCTAGCCTCTGTCTGCACCGCTCAATGCTACGAGGGCTGATTTGTGGCTTTCACGAATGTCCTTGTTCCTCCCTGGCCAATCTCGGAGTGATCCTTTGCCGGTTTTGCCTGCCAAGAGGTTCCTTTGTTGAGTGTGACCCTGCGTGAAGGCAGCTGAGACAAGGCGGGTGTTAGCTGTGCAGGGGCTGTTGGTTGTTGCAAGGAGTGCTTTGAAGGACCAACCTGCTGGGAAGCAGAAGCGTTTGGCATGGGTACGTGAGCTGTAGAGGCCTGGGTACCGATCCTGGCTTTGCTGCTAGCCTGCTTGGTGGCCTTGGCCACGCTGGTCCTTTCCGTGCTTCCATTTCTCCATCTTTTAAATGGCAGGAAGCGTATTGATCTTGTTTTCTAAAGTACTGAGAAGGCTAAGAATTGAAAAATGCTATGCAGGACTAGGTGGTAGCTATTCACGAGTACCAGGGAAAATACAACTGTAATAGTGTGGGTGTGACCTTTTTAAAAGGACAGGGTCTTCACCAAGTATGCTTACAGTGAGTGACCCAGCTGCTGAGCTGCTGCTCCAGCACCTGTCTGCAATGATGAGAGCAGTGCTTTCATGCCATTCTGGCAAATAAAGGAAGATTTATTTCTCCTCGCTTATGAGGCAGAAGCTGAAGAACCTAGTGGAAATACTCCCCAAAAATCTTGCTTTTGAAGTGTTTTCAAAGCATCAGTAGGCCCATGATACTCTTGGAGCTGCTTACTGGAAATAGGGTGTGCTACTGAGGTTTCAGGGTACAAATATAGGGGTAGTTGCATATTTGTAGTAATGCTGGCTAGAAGAGGCCTCTGCAGTTCCCTAGCCTGATGTCCCACTCAAATTTGGACCATCACCAGTGCTGGGACCAGGTGAGGGTGGGTGTTTGTAGCCCAGCCTTGAAAACCTTTATGGTGGAGGTTCCCTCTGGATAGGGCTGCTTTAGGCACTGAGCCATGCTGCTGGCATCCTTTGTGTGTGTTAAGCAAGCGTCCTGCCCTGCAAACGGGAAAATGCTGCTGCCTTGCTTATTTATCCCACTGCCTACAGTGCAAGGCTGTGGACTCTGTGCAGGCTGTTCTGCAGGAGGAGGGTGCGTTCCTGCCCAAAACCGGCTGACTCGGTGCTGCCATGCAGTGTGTGCTTTCTGTGAAATGTGGCTTGGGTTTTGGCTTTTTTTAAGTGCTAAATTATACTTTTTAATTTTTATTATTTTAGCCCGTATTAGAATATTTTTAAGATGGTAATAACTAGTTCCTTGGGCATGGGCGGGGGGGGCATAAATATGAGTACATAGTATGCATCTGAACTGATTTCTTTATTTTGCTGTCCTATCCTAGCTGCAAATTCTGTTCCCTGTGGAGGAGGTTAAGTAGAAGTATTGAGGAGGAATTTATACTGCTCCTGTGTACTAGCAAACAGGATTTTATAGCAGACCCACCATTTTCTTCCAACTTATGCGTCAGTAAATATTTAATAATATAGATTCCTCTGTGCTCTAATAATGAGATGAATACTTCTCAATAAAAAGACCTCCTTTCTCATTCCAGTGATCAAATTGTGCTCAGAATTCCCGTATGTATTCAGCTGCTCTGTGATAGCAGGAATTGAGAGCTATAAGCTGATAGAGCATAAAATGGAAACCTACTGTTCAGGTTGCAGTGATTCCTCTGACCTCCTAATCCTGTTTGGGAGCCTCCAGCCGGCTCATTGTGCCTCTCTGACAACAGGTGGGGGTAGCAAATTTTAGTCCCAAAAGCTCAGTCCTGTGAAGGAACCTGATCCCTGTTGCGGTCTCTTTTCAGTTTGAGAGCAGGTGGCATATCCTGGAATTTGTACCAAACCCTCATTGAGGAGGGAATGTGTCGTAAATCATGAAAGTCTCTTCTTTAAAATAGCAGATGGTGGCAAGGAAGTGTGCTCTAAATGTGACTTGTTCCCATGCTGGTTCACAGTGCAGGCACAAAACACACGCTTATATACTGCCCTGCCAGGGGTGCAGCTTCCTTCGTCGTAGAAGTGAGCTCAAAGCATCTCTGGTCCCTCTGAAGTTGTGCCTTGGCTTGGCGGCACACAAGGGAATTCAGGGTGTGATGCTGGTGTCTCCATTTCAGCAGTGTGGCTCACTTGTGACATTAAGTGCGACAGGCGATGGTTGTAACGACATCAACTGGTACGCTTGAGGTGGAGGCTGATGTGGTGTTACCCTGTGGCAGCTCAGGCAAGTGGCTTTTGCTCCTCTCACCAGTAGATGGTGGCAGAAACATCACTGTGTGAGTTGATGCATCAGGTTTTTGACTTCTTGGAAACAGGAGAAGATCCACATATGTGGAAGGTTTGAGTCCTGGCCGGACAAAATTACATCTTGTTGTGTTTTCCTCCCCTGCCCCTGCCACCCTCTTTCTGTGATTGCATAGCTATAAGCATCTTTGTGTCTTCTCTAGAGAGGCTTCTCGGGCCTGATTGCGCTCTTCAGTCAGCTGTCTTAACTGTCGGAACAGAAGATAACAGAAACATAGAAACATGTCTGCTTTTAGGCACTGAGAAGGTGGTATGGAAAAATATCCTCATGGAGACACTGTGCTGGGAGAGCCAGGAGAACCCCCAAAATGATCTAGCAGCTTAGTCTTGGGAAAGCCTGATTAGGGTTCTGCTGACTTTGCCTAACTCTCTCCTGTTTTTATTTTGTCTTCTAGTTCCTCATGCGAGCCTGACTGCCATGCGTGGACATTGATGCTTTTGAGTACAGCTGTTTAAAATGGCAGAGAGAGGTGGAAATGAAGAAGTAATTAACTTGAACAGCTTCCGTAGTCACAGAGGGAAAGGTGAGTACTGACTGCTGCATATTTCCAAAACACTCTTTGTAGAACTTGGTTTACAAGCAGCAGAATTCATAGATACTACACTTGGAAGAGCGCTGTTAATGGGTACCTGATAGTGGTCTGTTTAGCATGTCATACACTGCTCTGTTACACTTACTTCACAGCCACCTACAGAAAATTCTTTCATTTTATGCAGACATGCAAAATATTTGGCTCTTCTGTTTCTCATGTTGTACTGCCTTAAGGCAGATTGCTGACTTCTTGAGAACACCATGTAGAGGTATTTCAGCAGATCTGAGGGGCTTATGGTGTTCCACGCTTCTGAGGGCCTCAGAGGAAAGAGGCTGGCTCTGCATTTATATCCTCATAGGGCTGTATGGATGTATGGCACCTGTTCCTCCAAGAGTGGAATTCAAAATGATGCTTTCTGTGTATGCCTGAAAGGTGATAAATGAATACTCATGAATACTTATGCTAAAGCATGAGCAAAAAAGTTGTGGCAAATTGTAGGGAAAGCATGGTTGTATGCTGTCTCTGCAGTGCAGAAACCCTGTTTCTGGCTTGAATGTCTCTCCTGCGTTCAGCAGCTGTGTTCAGTAGCATCTATATTCCACTCTTGACAAGCCGTGAGGGACACGGTTGTCATCTAATAGCAGGATGTCTTCTGCACCCACAGCTAGGGGTCCTATCTCGGTCTCGCATAAGGTACTCCTGCAAAGTCACACTTTTTCAGAAGAGGCCGAATTGCACAGGGAACCTTATCTCTCCGTTAATAAAAGAAAATGTTTCATCCCTGAGATAGTGAAAGTTCTGGACTTCCCTGCAAAAATTAGGAAGTACTCTGTACGTGGCCTTTCCAGAATAATTTTTGCAGCCACTTGACTCGTGCTGAAGTTTAGGATGGAAGAATATCTGCATAAGTGTCAGTGACTGTTTCATGCATGTCCTGTTGCAGTGAGCTACATTTTGTGCAGGTGTTTTGCTCAGAGGGCCAAGGGAGGTAGGAGTGGCTGTAACAGTAACTTGGAGAGGAACCAGTGACCTTTGAGCGCTTCTTCCCTGTTGCTGCAATGCAAATGCAAAGATTGCTTTTTCAGATGTTTCGGTGCTTGTGTCCTGTAATTTCAGTTATTTACCTTTAGCAAATAGCTAACTTTACTTACTTTACTACAGACTGGATAAACCGCAGGGACGAAGGTCTTATCATGATATCAGATTCCTCAGACGAAGAATTACCTTTGTTGCTGGAAATGCCAGCAGAGCAGCAGCGTGAGGAAGATGACGATGATGTAGTCATCTTGGCAGAGGTAATTTTTCATTCTTATGCTTGCCCTGCTTTATTCATGGCCTTTATAGCCAGCTCTTGTGCAAATATCTGATGCATTCCTTTGAGAGTCATGTCTGGTTACAGTAATTTACTTAGGATGTCTGAAATGCATGTTGAAATGATGGCATTTTGCTGACTTTAAGTGTTTAATCATATTTTGGGCACAGGAGGGGAGAACAAGGCTGTTAAACTGCATTGTAGTTAAAGTTCTACTTAAAGGCTGTAGCTTCCATAAAGTTATCTATAGAAATCCAGAACGGTGGAGTGCTTTGTAAGAGGACTTGATATTCCTTAGAAGGCAGTTTTTCAAAACATGCGTTGTTTGACCTTGTATGCTTTATATTCCTCTATGTTATTTGGATTCTTGTTGGGCTGTGGCAGGCACTTAAATTTTTGCGGTTTCACAAAGCCAGCCCACCTGATAAATCTCTTTCCACTGGCACCGGCAGTCACATTGAGGAGGGCCAAAGTCTTTAGCCTGCCCTGATTATTTTAAATGTCTTATTTCATATCTAAGCTATATTAAGAATATATTCCACTTTTCTGTTAAAGTAACCAGAGGCATTGAGAAAATGGGTTGTGAAGCTGACCTTTCTGTTTCTTAGTTGAAAACAGTAGCAGAGAATATTCAGACTCTGTTGGCATACAGCAGTCTGTCTGCCAGAGGCAAGGACAAGGCCAGAGATTAATGTTTTGAGCTTTGGTTCCTGCCTGTTTAAATAAACTGGTGAGAATGCAAATATGCCATCAGTTAGTTCCTCCTTCCCAGACTGTTTTACTGGGAGGGAAGTGGGGACTGAGGTGAGCTCAGGAAACTATTCCAGTCTGAAAGTCCTGTGCATCCCCAAATTGTGCCAAATGTTCTCTTACTACCTGGGGACAGACTGAGGATGGAGTTTGGTGAAACAAAGATAGGTGGGTTGCAGTTTTATGCCTTATTAAGCACCTTGCTAAACAGACCTTTCATCTGCTTCCCATCAGAAATTTGATTAGATGCAAAAGATCATCTGGAGCAAGGATTCTGACATGCAGACAAGAACTACTTACTCTTGTCTGTCTTCTTTTTAGACCCCAAAGCATCAGCAGCTTCTGCGTCCCAATGTCATCAGACCTGCTGCTCAATGGCAGGGTGCAAACACTGTGGGAGAAGGAGGATCTAAAAGTGCTGTCGAGCCCTTGAGGAGCACATATCTGCAAGATGAGATCTCAACTCCGCTGTGCCAGGGAGACCAGAATAATCACATGGTGGAAAGCAGTGCTGGACCGAGCAGGGATGAGAATATGAACTTTGCCTTGCAGCAGCCCGGACCATCTGAGCTTAATGGCCCCAGGTTTGAACTTAGAAGTAACGAGGAGCCTGGCCCAAGTTTGCTTCCAGCAATAAAGACGAGTCCACAGCCTGCTGTTAACAGAGAAATCATTAGTCTGGAGAATGCGGACCTTCCACCACAACAGGAAGAAAAGGTAGAAGCCCAGGGATGGCAAGGACAGGACTTGGAGCCAGAGCAAAACCTCGGAGGAACAGCTGTTGCACCTACCGCAGACCAGGAGATCCACAAAAACAGCCAGCTGGATCACCCATACTTCCAGACGTTGGAAGATGAGCCACATGCTGTGGTAAATGGTTGTGCTCCTCAGCAAGGGCAGCCTGAAGCAGACCCAGGATCTTTGAGGGCATATGGAGAGGAGGCTCCTGGGCCAGCCTTCCCCCGACCTGAACCACAGCAGGATGGGATTCCAGGTCCTGCTTCACCCCAGCCAGCGCATCCACCAGAAGAAACGGGTCAGCTGGCAGCTATAGACAATGAACAGCCAGGTCCAGCATTCCCTGCACAGGGCTCTCACGAAGTTGGCTCTGGTAATGTGCCAGAACAAGGAGCTGCTGGGCAGGACCAAGACCCCACTGCACTGCTCATCAGAGAGACAGTAAGTATTCCCAGGGCTTGTTTGCCTTCTGTGTGCTTGTTATTTTCAGACAGGTTTTTCAAGGTGTGTAGTGTTTCACATGCTGAAAGCACAGCCCTATTGACTTCAGCTGCAAATCCTCCTTGTTTTGGCTGAGACTCAGCTATGCGCCAGTGAGGAGCATGCAGTGAACTGTCTTGGGAAAGTTTGGTTTGAAAGACTAACCCCAGCACTATGGCAGAAGCAGTGAGACGATGCGAATCTTGAAGGCGCTGTTTGGCTTGGGATGGGCTCTCAGCCAGAGAGGTTTAGCAGAACTGATTGCAGGGTCTCAGGGGCACAGTGAGGTGAAATAACATGGGTCTGTTCCCTTAAAGGCTACTGCCCTCTCAGTTCTGCTAGTTTGTTTTTGTCTGGCTGGTTCCTAACCCAACTCTGTAGAGCTGGTTTAGGAATGGATGTAGAGCTAAATGAGCAAAACTGAGACAGTAAACATTGGCAGAGGGGTAGAGGGTGGGGTAGAGAAGCCTTAGAGACATGGCTGCTAGCCTTGGCTGCTTTCAGCTGGCTCTTCTAAAGTAGTTTGGTCCATGGCCATGTTAAAGCCACCATGGTGGTCAGGGGTAATGGTTGCCCTTGCAGTGTGGATTTCCAAGCAGTAGCACTGAGGGTTTACTGGATAAGCAGCATGAAGACTTGTGTATGTTAACTCCATGCGCTCCTTTCTGACTCTGTGTGTGAAGCTTAGCATGAGGGGCACTAGCTACAAGAGCCAAACCACCAAGGATGGTACTCCTTAACCTTTGGTATGTTCAGCAGCTTCGGTAACATGGTGTATATTTAATAATATTTAAAAAAAAAAAAGTGGTCTAATGTTTTTATGTAGTGGTCCAATTTTTCTAATGTCTAATGTTTTCCATTCCAATGCACACTCCTCCCTTTGGTAGGAGGAAGGGTCTCTCTTGATGCCTTACGGAATGCTTTTTTGCAAACAAGCGTATTTTACTGTATCTGTATCTTACACCACCACCCCCATCCTCTCCAAGTCTTCCCTCCCCATCCCATATCTGATTCTATTTGTGAAAACTGGGATTGAGGAAAATATTCTTTAAGTAGCAGTCCAACAAAATTCAGTTCTTTCCAAGTAAGACCTTGTTGATCAGTGACTTGCTTTTGAGATGGATAAGTAGAAACTCTTGCATTTTCAGGGTTGCTTGACAACCCTGACCAGTCCAGTCTTGCAAAGCAAAATATCATCTGGTGGAATTGATTGCAGTACCTGTACAGCAACCCAACAAGAGAGAGCAGCAAGGGGTGCTCTTTGCTATGTGGCTAATGCTGGGAGAGCTTTCACAGAAGTGCCAGTAAAGGTTTGTTGTCTGTTCTGATCTCGTTGCTAGTGTGTCTGGGTGCTTTGGGTGGGTATGTGTATTTTTTGTTTTTTTTTTTTCTTTTGCTTTGGAATGTTGTATTTCAGCACATGATCTGGAACTCCTTAGTCTTCTGTCTGAAGGTAAATATTAGCTTTTCTTGTGTTGTAGATCATACCTATGTGCCTTGCCTCTTTCCATCCAGCCTGAATCACTCGTTAGGCCAGCTGCTTATGGCCATTCACATCAGTACCCATACTCTTTTTGTGAAAAAGAGCTGTTAGCAATCATCCTGTGGAGCAAAAGAAAGCCAGCAGCTTGCAGTATCCAGGCTGGATGGATATAAATGGTCTCTTGAAATCCATTTTGGCCCTTGTCTCAGGAGCGTGCTAGATAATTACCTATAAATCTCTGTCTTTGGTGCCATTGCTAGGTTGTGCTACGCAGCTCCTCTAATACCTATGTAACCTTTAGCTTTTCCTACTGTAGGAAGCAAGATTCCCAGATGTGAAGAAGGAATATATTGAAGAGCTAATCAGTATCAAGAACTGCTATGACTTAAATGTGTAAGTACAGATCTAAGAGCTAGGGTGTATCATACAACAGTCTGGCTGCAGTCACGCTTCCATTTCCCTACCCACTAATGATGCTGTTCTAGAGCATATCCAGGCTGGGAGTCAGCACTGCGTCGATAGTGCCAAAGAGCAGAGTATTATTTTTTTTTTCTTCTGATAGAGCTTTTCTTAAATCCTCTCTAATTCTGGTGTTGTGCTGTAACTTCTCTGCTTTTAAGATAATTTGTTCATTTAAAGATATTACATATCATTTCCTCTTAACTGTTACTAGGGTTCTTAAAAAGGGTGAGTGTCAGGATTAAGGTGTTGAGATGAATTCTATAAAATATAGTACGAAGGTGGGTTGGTGAGTTTTGAGTTGGAGGAAAGAGTTTCCTACCTCTTCATTTCACTGGCTTTTTCCAGGTAAAGCTGACCTGATCTGGACTCCCTTATTTAGTGTCATGATGTTGGCTTTTATGCCCTTTACTTAATCAAGCAGTAGTGGTACTGTTTGAGTTCTCTCACATCGCTTGTTGCAGATAGAATAGAGCAAACACATTTAGGGGCTGGTAGGATTGTTTCTAGATATCTGTCAAGGGACTGATTTTGGTCAAACTGAGCAGAAACATGAGCCAAGAAGGGAAGTAAAAGGAGTGGAAAATCAGCCTGAGGACTGTTGATTTCCCAATTGTGTTAGCAGCTCAAGAATACCTTGGTGTTTATCGTGCTTGATATCTCTGGGAGTCATGTTAGAATCAAAAGTTTAAAAAAAGTCATTAACCTTATCGATAAGTTGCATCATGTCCTTGCCCTTTTGGGTGAAGCTTGCACAGCTGAAGAGTGAAGGATTGCGTGTGTTGGCACCAGCAACACAGAGGGGAAAGTGGTTTGAAGTAAATCACTTGTGACTTGTCTGATACTAGGTGGCCCCTCTCTCTTTCTCCCTCTCTGCAGCTGTCACTGCTATCTCAAACATGTTGAAACTAGTTATTATGTGATACAAGAATGAAGAATAGGTGTTGGTTGCCAGAGTATTCGCTCTATCTTGTATGAATCCAATGCCCTTTCCAGTTAACTAGGGCACTAATTAAGCAGCATTCAAATGCGTGAGGCTTAGAATTAGTTATTGGACCATAAATAAGTTAACTGGCAAGGAACTAAGGATGATCCCATCCGTTGGGCATAGATTTCCTCTTCTGCTGCCTTTGCCTGTGTTATGAAGTCATGTCTCCAAAGTAGGGCTTCTTGGTTAGAAAGTCATCAGGCTGTAACTTCTTTCTTGTCTTTCGAAAGTGCTGTCCCTGCAGTGGTGACGTGGTCAGCATGAGAGCAGCTTTCAGGTGCCCGCACTGCATACTTTGTGCACCTCGGCGTGGATGGTTGTGTTGGGAGTGTAGAAGACCAGTAGGGCCATTCCTTGGGGCAATTGGGCTGTTGAAGTTGGGCATCTGGCTGCAGGACCCTCTTGCAGATTGTGTGAAAAAACTCGTCATTGTGTCCTGCGGGGATTTAGTGAAGCCTGATAGAATTAAATCTCAGTATCGGCTTCTATCAGTCTTAATGTGTTCCTTCCCTTTTTGCTCCCGAAATCTCTTCTCTCCTATTGTGTGCCACAGACCCAGTGAGATGAAAAGGTGCTTACAGGCTTCCCTGTAGGCCATCTACAGTGTCTGCTCAGCGGTGCGTTACCCACTTACTGGATGATAAAGATTTCTTCTCCATATTTTTATTCCTTTAACCAAACTATCTTTTGAGTTGTCACTGCATCTTTTGTATGAGAACAAACGGGTCAAAGCACTGGTCAGCCTCGCTGGCAGGGTCTCTTTGATCTCCATGGTATGTCAAGCTGAATCAGGCTTGAAATATAATAAATAAGGGTGGCTGGGTTTGGGCAGGGATGAGGCTTTTAACTGGCTCTGTGTCCTGTGGTGCAGATATTAATGAACAGTGCTGCAAGTGTGCGTGCATTGCGCGCTGGGACCCACTTAACTAATTGTCAGACACTGAAGGTTAACATCTCTGAAAATCCTGAGCATTGAAATGGCAACATGCAGAAAAGTTCAAATGTATTCTGACTGTGCCCCAGCTGAAACCCTTGCGTTTGAGCTGCAGTGATTTGAGCTCCTTGAAGTTTCTGTTTTGTTGGATTAAAACAGTTATCTTTTACAAAGGGATGGGGGTAGGGCTGGAAGCTATTAAATGCTCAGTGCCAAGATATTTTGTTGTTTTTCTGAAATGATTGCCTTAAAACTTTCAACTGTCCTGAAAGATAAGATGTGGGAGCTCCTCTTAGCAGGGTATCATCTATTCAGCTTTTGTGTGCAGAAGCATTCACACTCAGTCAAAAGCTTCTGGCTCAATATGTCAATACCTGATTAAACAAAAAGAAATGCCTCTGCTTTGAATGTGAAAGCAGGGCTAAAGTAATCATGCCTTGATAGTGGGTTAATGCTTCAAGCCAGTTCAGATTTCTTAATTAGGGACTGATTTCTGACATCAGGAATGTAAATTAGCTGCAATTATGTCTTTGCTGCAACCTAGCACCTTCTTGTTCAAAAAGTTTTACAAATGTTAATTGCTTGTCCTAGCTCCTTTCAGAAGGATATTACTCTACAGCTGGGGAAACTGAGGAACAGCTTATATTACTTGATCCAGCTAGCACAGCTGGTTAGTAGTGGTTGAGAATAAACTGTGAAAGTCTGATTCAGACAGCCTACAACAAGCTTCCCTTTTGAAAGGGCTTCTGAAGTACTTGTGGATCTCCAGCAACTGGGTATTCTGAAACTACTTGCTAGAGTCTTTTCTAAGCTGAAATACTCAGTTAAACTAAATCTACCTGACAGTTATGATTGTTTGTGATGGGATCTCAGGTATGCTGCATTTACAGGCTAGTATGCAATTTTTTCTGCAATTATTTAGTGATTATTTTCTAAATGCTGTTCTCACTAGACCAATTTCTAGTGGAAGCTGGACAATGCTGGTGTGATTTCAAGCTTTATTACAATGAAACCTCTATTCAGAGTACATATTGTATGTAAACACAGTTTAAACAAGTTGCTGTGTCTGCTCTAACATGAAAGTAGATCGAGACTGGAGGCTTTAATTCAAATTTGAATCTGTAATCTTTTGTTGAGGAATACATCAACCTTTCACGGGTTTTGTAGGGGTTTGTATGCTTCTTTTTCCATAGACGCATTTGTGTTAGCCGCAGGAGATGACAGCTAGATTTCAATTACTGCTGCTAATGCTGTGACTGTTCTTTCCTGTATGGTCTTCATAATGTTAATTCCAGAGTAGCAGAAAGTTAGTATACCTTAACTCTTAGTTGTGTAGCATTTGACATGTGCTCAAAGGAGGTGCCACTTCACATGGTTTTACTTGTGGATGTGAGTGGGGAGGTAAGCCTGATTGTTCACCTCTGGCATGGAGAGATGTAGGTTGGTTAGTAGCTCACCCATACAAGCTTCATGTATGTAAATGCAATTGTTGGAAAGGCAAATCTATTTGCTTTTCCTTCTGCAGTCATGCAGCTGATCATTATTTACTTAATTCTCATTTACTTGCAGTTTGCTCTAGTCTAGGACTTCCCTTGCTTCTTACAGGGCAGTCTGTGACTTGCCTGCCTAGCCTCATAATTATAGGATACTAAAAAATTGGACAAGCAAGGAATGAACCTGAGCTCCCAAACCCTGAAGTAACTATATTTATCTTTTCAGACTTTGTAACTTTCTTCTGGAAAATCCAGATTACCCAAAGAAGGAAGGCAGAGTGGTTTTAAATCCCAGCAGCAGCCTGCTCGCCAGCCAAGATGAGACAAAGGCAAGTGAGAGAGTATCCTCGCCTACAGCATGCCTCTCATCCAGTCTGTTCAACCTGAGTGGACCTTAGGATGTCTGGTTCTGTTAGTGCGTATTTGTAGAGTGCTTGGTTGAGCCATACTTTCATAGGAGGCCTCTGGGTGCGTTTAAGAGGCTGTTAAATAGCAATAGTTAATTGCTTGCAAGATGATTTCCAAGACTTTCCTGTTTTGCTGTTGCATAGCTGAACCGTGTCTTCTCTTTTGCATTCAGCGAGACCCTCTGCCCTACCTGCCTGTCAGCTATCCTGTCTGAAGTGTTCATTTTGATAACTGATATGAGAATTCCATAGTCGGTCTGTCACATGAAGTAGACTTGGCCCTCAGGTCTCTCTTGTGTGGCCTTTAGATATTGCCTTTCAGCATCCAAACTGGAAATCTCCCTGCAGCTGCTTGAATTTTTTTTTTTTTTTTTAAAGACCCATTGACAAAAAATTCTCTCTGAGCTGCTTTGAGTATATTGAAATAGCTGTGTGTGGCGTGAGAGAGAGAAATGTTGAATACCTCTTTCTACTCTTGGAAGCGTCTCTCAACCTCGAACCAATAAAGTTGTTCACTCTTTATAGTAACCTAAATGTATCCTCTCCTTGCTGTCCCGTGCAGCCATGCACAATGGCTTTAAACTACGTGGCTAGGAGCAGAGCTGCAGTGTGGTGCAGCTCAGGGCAGGTTACCCGCCCAAGTGCATAGACCAGTAGGCTTCACACCCCCGCTGTGCTCTAAGCTGATGCTTAGACAGGTGCTCAGAACTGGGTGCCGTGTAACCTGAATTTTGGGTGGTCTTGCAGAAGGTCCTGATCACTGAAGGAGTGGTTTGGGGTGTTCACAAGTGTGTATTTATAGCAGCCTTTTTATATCTTTTGCATTTTCTCCTTAGGTGCCTAAAGTGGACTACTTCGACTTTTCCAAACTTGCCCCACTTGATCAGCGGTGCTTTATTCAGGCAGCTGACCTCCTTATGGCAGACTTCAAAATGCTGAGCAGCCAAGACATTAAGTGGGCACTACATGAACTCAAGGGACACTATGCAATCACGCGAAAGGTTCTCCAGTTCAAGTCTGTTTTCTTTCTTAGGGTTATCTCCTGTGTCCGCAGAGAGCAGCGTGATGTCTTTTGCTTTACTATACCATCTGCTAGTGTGTGGTTATGGGCTTTTTTAATAATCTTCCTTTCCTTTTAAGAAGTATTAATCCATTTAGTAGACTTGCAAAATTTATTGGCCAGACAGCATGCTGCAGGAAGTTTTTACTTTTCTCTAATAGGAGAACTGGGGAAACACTAGCTAGTTGATGGTAGGCGATGCATTAAACTGAGAAGTGTTCCTGTACGTTGCCACTGAAGTGCGGTATAATTGCCAATAAAGCCTAGACATTTAGCTAAATCTTAAAACATTTAACTGCTGCTATTAGTTAACTGACTGCATGTAATTGAGAAGAAGCCCAGCTCTTGCTGTCCTGTCTCTTCTTATTATGACTTGTGGAATGAGTCCTATATTCCTTGTAAAAGAGTTTCACTGTAATGGAGCTGCAAAGACACTTGTTTTAAGTATCAAGAAACTGGATGTAAATGTGGCTTCAAGCTTTTGACTTGGATCTACTCCTCTGATATGCTCCTCTTGCATGAGCTTCTTTCTCCATTATTCCAGGACTTAACTAAAGCCAAACCTCCTTCTCTCTTCATTTGCTTGATTGAGCACTGAGTATTTCAGCTTTGGTTTGTTTTGTTGTTTTGGTTTTGGTTTGTTTGGTTTTTTTTTTTTAAATAAAAAACCAAACCCAACAAAAAAAAAAAGCCAAACCAGCTCTGTTGCATCAGAGTGGACACCAGCTGTATTAGAACTAATAGCTGAGGTGTTGTTGAAGTATCATTCAACTTTTTTTTTTTTCCATGGAATGATTGCTTTATGAGTAGATAAAGCAACAAGGTGAGTAAAGGAAAGAGATATACTTGCCTCTATATGGGGTGTTTGGCTTTCCGGTTTTGGATCAGTCTTATGTGCATGTTTGTACTGTGCTTCAATTTGAAGTATGTGCTTCTGCTTTCTTCCAGGAACAGACAGGATTTAAGTCTGTATGTTGTTTTCTAGGCCTTTTCAGATGCTATCAAAAAATGGCAGGAGCTGTCTCCCGAAACCAGCGGGAAACGAAAAAGGAGGAAAGAAATGAATCAGTATTCATATATAGACTTCAAATTTGAGCAAGGTAAATACCAAGCTGTATGTATCGTGGTCTCTGCATCGTTATTGTAAGCAGAACTGGCTTGCAGCAGAAGGGTACTGTTCTTGAAAAGGGATGTGGTCCCAGAACAGCTATGTTTCTGTCACTGTCTGGTATCTATTTTGGAGATATTCTTCATTAGTACCACTGCTTGGTACAATGCTGTTGGAGATGCTGAAGTTATGCAGCTGGTGGTGTGTGGAGGAAGAAGGATTTAAGCTTTGTTCTGGCTGCCGCATCCCATTTCATTGTGCCTTTAACTCTGCTTTAGGGGATGTGAAAATTGAGAAGCGCATGTTCTTCCTGGAGAATAAGAGACGGCACTGGAGGTCCTACGACAAGCTCTCTCTTCTCCCACCGGTGCTACTGGAGCAGGAATTCTATGAGCAGAAAGTTAAAGAGATGGCAGAGGTGAGTGGTAGGAGCTGTTTTGATCTTGTGGTGCAAACGACTTCAGCTACTGTAGAGGTCTTGGCCCTAAACATGGAAATCTGCCTCTTAAAAGAAATTCAAACGCTGAACAAAATGTTGAATAACTGACTACCTTTGCCCCTTTACTACCTGTTAACTTGTATAACTCTTCCTAAGTAACTCATTTTTGAAGGAAAAAAACCAAGCACGGAGTATCATATTTACTTAAATATATAGCTGCTACTTTTGCAAACACTGTTCTAGACCTTTTTTGCTACAAAATAGTAAAATCTCTACTAATTAATTGTTCCTCTAATTGTTAGCAGGCTTCTCTGCTGCTTTAGGGCTTGTAATTGCAGCTCACTGTTGGTGGTGAATAATGACCAGGCCCAAGGCAGTCTGTCCACTCACTCTGCCTTCCGCAAGTTGGCAGTCTCCGGAACGTCTTGTCCTGTGCTGAGGACCAGGTGTTTCGAAGCAGAACCCTGCAACACCCACTGGTGTGTTGTCTTCCCCTTGTAGTCTGAGGAAAGACTGAATTCACAGCTCTGCACCTACGGTCCTTTCTAAAGTAGCTTCTTAATGATCCTTGCCTCTTAGGCAGATGGATAGTGTCTCCTTTTAAACACAAAGCTAATGTTCTTGGGGCTTTCTCTGGAGGGGTGCATTGGGTGAGATCATCTCTGCCCATGGAAACCTGAACCAGCAGCCCTCCATAATACAGAATTCGGTTCTTTGTTCTTGCTGCCTTTGCTTCTCCCATCTGTTTTAGCTGAATCATAAATAGCTTAATGGATTGGAAGGATGGGCTGAGTGATGTTGTAAGCAGACAGTGAGCCTTTTATGGTGGTTTGTAAGTCCTGAGATAATGTAAAGGAGTGTAGAGGCTGGAAAATTGCTTTATCTATTCTGTAAACACAGATGCACATGTCTCTCTTACAGCATGCAGACTTTCTCCTTGCTCTGCAGATGAATGAGGAGCAGTATCAGAAGGTCAGTATCTATAATGTGGTCCGTTGAGTTCTGCTTATGCATAGACACTGTTTTGCACTTAACTACTTCACAGACTCTTTTGGCTTCTGGAATGGAGCTTCTCTGAAGCTGCATTTGCACTGCTCTGCTTTTGCTGAGCTGGCAAAACCTGCACAGTGTGTGTTGGCTGGCTTTTAGAAAAGGTAGACGAGAGCTCAGTCCAGCAAGACAGTATTGATGCATGTAATGATCTGTAGTAATTCAGTCAGCTGCTGCTTGTATCTTTACTGGCCAGAACAAACATTGCAATAGAATAGTACCAGGTTTGCTCTTGCTACCACCATTATGGCTGTTTAAAACAGATTTGCTGTTGTTGGAGCTCTGCCAGTGGAAAGGCCTTCGTAATTTGCAGAAAGGACTCTAAAAACCTGAAAATCAGGTCTTTCCCTTTAAACAAAGAGAGAAAAGTTAGACATCGGTTCAGCAGCTGTGGATTACCTTTGTTGTCAACGCCCATTTCTCTTCAAACTTTGGAGAACATGTTGGACCTTCGAAGAAGTGGGCATACTTACTTTTCAACAGTGGCAAGCTTCTCCACCCCTGCAATGAAGAGGCCAAGATAAGGTCTTTCCAGGCAGAGGGGTAAATCTTTCTTTAGAAGGCAACAGATCTGAAGCTTGGTTTTCTCCGTATGAATGGTGTGTACTCTCTGCTGCTTCCCTGCAATTGCAGCTTCCCAAACCCAAGATGCTTTTCTGCTTGTGAGCTAAGAATTATTAAACACCATGTGTTCTGTAGCTTTTTGGAACCTGTCAAGCAGGACATGTAGATATTAAGTTACTTAAAACTGAGTTTCTGGTTGTGCTTAGTGAGTTTTGACCACCAAATAGGATATCTAGTGGAATGGTGTATATCTGTTGCTCTTTTTTAGAATTATTGCTGGCATTGTTTATGGCTTGCAGTCATATGTGTCTGTGTGTTGCTATAGCTGTCAATGTTTTGATGATGATGCTAATACCTCTGTTTATGGCTGCAGGATGGTCAGATGATAGAATGCCGCTGCTGTTATGGGGAGTTTGCGTTTGAAGAGCTAACTCAGTGTGCCGATGGTCACTTGTTCTGCAAGGAGTGCCTAATTAAATATGCTCAGGAGGCAGTCTTTGGTTCTGGGAAGGTAAGAATTTCCCAACTGTGAGGGGAAAATGGGTGAACTGCTACTGGGAGATCACATTGCTGTTTGTGTAATGTTGTCTGCTTAAATCGGATCTAACTGCATTTCCCAGGAAATATTTGCATGGAATTGTGTCCTGAAATCCAAATCCAACAAGTCGGTCTCACCATCAAGTGAAGCCAACAACTCCACAATGGGATCTTTGCTGAACAGGATTTCAGTTTTGTTAACCTCGTCTTCTGTGCTCTGTGCTTAGCAACTTGGATTATTAGGAAAACCTTCTACAGCATTCGTAGTAACAACAATAACTTGCACTTGTCTGTTTTTTATTTTCTACTTAAACCAATGGTATCTGCACAGAGAACGCACTCCTGTCTCTGACTTGGCCAGTCTCCTCCTAGCTAAGAGTATTTGTCCTTCACAATATCACTGTGATCCCAACTTAATTTGGGAGTTGGTTCCTCTATGATACTACTAACCTTCTTGGTCTGCAATTTAGCTAGCAATTATCCTGGAACTTAGCTGAGCTATAAACAAGTCATTAACCTGCTCTGAGGTGTGCATGCTCCTTTGCCTCGAGGTATGATGATCAAATTGTGGGATGCTGTTGTACTCTGTGACCTATATTTCATGTAAACATAAACTGGCAGCTGTATTTTTATATGACTGTATTGACAAGAATACAACATGCTGTTTGTGAGCAGAGTGCTAGTTCTCAGCAGAGACTGTACAGTAATAACGGGCTGCTGTGTGGTCACAGTGGACTTGGAGAGAGTGAACTGTGATCCCAGCTATCAACAGCACCTTCGTGCCCACTGTGTGTTTGAGGCCTGATCCGTTTAACTAGTCTTGTTCTTCCATAGTAAACCCATTTTCTGGCAGTCATCTGCTGACTTAAGTTCTAGTCTCTCTAAGCAAGGCTCTGCACTGGTTTGTTTGGAAATGTTCTGGGTACTGAGTATTGCTTTTTGCTAGTATCATACTAAACCTGAGCTCCCTCCTTCCAACCCTAGTCAGAGCTCAGCTGCATGGAAGGCAGTTGCACGTGTTCATTCCCCACCAGCGAGCTGGAGAAAGTGCTTCCAGAGAACATCCTCTGTAAATACTATGAGCGGAAAGCTGAGGAGGAGGTGGCTGCTGCCTGTGCAGATGAGCTTGTCAGGTAAGTGTCCAGCAGAGGATGCAGACCGCACTTACTGTTGTAGAAAATTGTTCCCTGAAACCGTAAATGTGTGCTGACTATGAGATAGGTAGCTTTCAAAGAGCTGTATTATAAATTCAGGCTTCTGCCTTCCCAGATCTGTTTTTATTCAGGTTGATCTGCCTTTGACTAGGAGCAGATTAAAATTCAGTAGTCTTGTGTCCCCCAACACTTGCTTGCCAGCTCTGTGCTGATCCTGTAACTTACATGGTCAAAAGCAGTGCTGAGCATATAATATTTTGATTGCAAACAGGGAAGTGATCGAAGAAATATGAGCAAAAAGGCAGTAGTCAGCACATCCTGGTGGCAGGTGTTTGGTTGGCAGCCTTATTAACTACCACATACCTATTTGACTAAATCTGCTTTCAGCAAAGATATGTTTGGTGCTCTGCATTAATGGTGTCTTATTATGGGCTACAGGTGTCCATTCTGTAACTTCCCAGCTCTACTGGACAGCGATGTGAAGCGGTTCAGCTGCCCTAATCCCCGCTGCAGAAAGGTAATTGGGGGAATACTTTGCCATTTGGTCTTTCCTGAAGTATTGGGCAGGAGAGCTGGGAGGACAGCTCACACTTCCTAGTAGCAGGTGAATGAATATCTAACGTGGCTACGTGGGGCAGCAGTCAAAGTATTTGCTGGATCCTACTGACGTCCTATAAAAGTGTGTGGCTGGACAGATGAATTTCAGGGCACTGTTGCTAAAGACAGCAGTATTCCTTTCTTTCATTGGAAGATGTTGGCTAAAAAAGTTTATGGATGCCATAGGCTGCTGTCGTGCATATACAGAAACGTTTTAGGTGAACAGGGAGCTGGGTGTTTAAAAGGCATAAAACCAAATTGTAATTCTTTATCTAATGAAACTTCTGAAGAATGAGCTGAAACAACGTTACGTGCAATCCCTAAGAGAATTAGCATCTGCATCTTTCTTTTTATGCTGTTGGCTGAATACAGATTCAGTTGGAAGTGACAAAAACTTGTTGGAAGAGCTCACTGAAATGTGAGCCATTCAAAGGGCAGAAGATCTTTGTGTTTCTCTCAAAATCTGCTAATAGCCATAACGGCAGAATCGTCAGGCCCAATGGGGGGATGGAGTGGGGAAAACTTGCTGCTTCTGCGCTATCTGTTCTGGGGAAAAATAGAAGCATAGAAATGTGTTTCACAGTCTCCTGAATGTATGCAGAACCCTGTTTACATCTGGTGCCAGTGAGCCGAGGCAGTGCTGTATCAGTGTTTAGCACTGAAGCTACAAGGCTTCTTGTGTAACTTTAGGCACAACAGTGAATTCTCGTGCAATATTCTGGGAACTGCCTGTCCCTCAGCAGACTTTTCTGCTAATCACTGAAATTTCTCTTGAGTGCATTAACCTTATGCTTGTAGCTGCCATAGCTTTGGGTTCTCGTATTGATGTGATACCACCATTGCCTGTATCAAGAAATCAATAGGAAGTCAAATTCTGCTGTCTGGAGAAGTTGAAGTTGCCATTCTGTAGTGAAAATGGAACTTACTGGGGGGAGAAAGCTGCTTATGAAAGATGCACGGTTTCATTTGAGATCTCTAACGTGTCTCCAGATATGTTTTGCTAACATCTACCTCTAGCATTTGAGAAAGAAACGGAATTCTGATGGATTGTCCAAGTGTCACGAGCGAGGAGACTTGATTGTCACTAGGTGGCAATGTTGATTCATGTTTAAATAAAAAAAAAAAATTCTTACTGTTTTTGCAAAAACTGAGTTGTTTTCAAAATGTACATATGTCAGCACCACGGAACAAAATTCAGGCTTGAAGAACATGACTGCTTCAATGTGCAAAACGAATTGAAGTTGCTTTTTTTTCCCTAAAATGTGTAATGTGGCACAGTAACTGTGGTAAGAAGGGTCAGTGCTGAAATGTTCCTTTCCTTCTGGTTTGCTGTTTCATTTCCTTCCTAGCGTACTCCCTGTCCCCCCTCCCTGGGCTTGCAGCATTCCAGTGGGCTGGATTTCTGGTTTCCTGGACAGCTTGTGTTGATTCATTAGCTGAAAATCTGCTGAGTAGCTTTGTGCTCTTCTTAGAAGTCTCGAACGACTTTAGGATTTGAAGTCGAGGGTGAGGAATTCAGATAGCAGGATGTGGTGTTGTCTCACAGCATCAACTGCAGTGGTTCTTCATATTCCTGCTATCTTGTCTTTCTCCAGAGTGAAGAATTTCCGTTAATGCTCTTGCTTGCAGGAAACTATTGCCCTTAGGGAGGAAAGGGCTAATCTAGGGAACTCTACAGAGGTTGGAGAGGATGCATTGGCTTTGCTAGCAGTACTTCTGGCAGCCTCGGTGGTGGTGATGACTGATCCTGGAAGGAGTCCCTCTCTGGTTGGAAGGACTGCACTTGCACAGCTGAACCCAAAGCGAGGGGAAGTGTGGAAAGGGAAAGGTCAAAATGTGCCTCTCCTGAAACCTCAAAGCTCTTCAAGGGTGGGCGGAGGAGGACCAGATGGTGGACCTGTTGTATTTCTGTGCTCCATCACCTGGATGCTTTGTCTTGCTTTGAGAGTTCATGTTGATACTCTCAGGCTTTCCTTTAAATCTTGCAGAGATGTTGCTTCATATCTGGGCAGATATGGATGTATTGTAAAGTATGTGATGGGAACCAGCTGGAAGCCTTCATTTTGGCTGTATGTATGTATCTTGGGCTCAATAATAAGAGCTCTAGGCATCCCCAGGTCGCTGCTGATGCATCTCACCTGTAGTTCCCTTGCAGGGACCAAAATGTGGCTAAGTGTAACCTCAGCAATGGGCAGAGCTGCTGGTTGCTTTCTGTGACTGAACGGTTGCACGGAGAGCATGCAGATGAGCCTGCACCATCTGCCAGAGCCACAGTGGCTCCAGCTGTGTGGCGTGAAGTTTGGCTCCTAGTTAGGTGGCCAGGGCTTGAATCTTAATATCATGAACTGCAGGGTGGAGGAAAAGCTTAATTAGCCAAGGAAAAACATTGCCCAAGCCACCCTACGGATGAGCTGGTGCTGGGGGAGAGGCAGCTTTTGCTCGGACTTGTCGGAGTTTGAGGTTTTGCTCTAAAACAGGTTGCTGACCGCGCGTGGAGCCAGGCTTCCCGGTGACAGGAGGGTTTGCCAGCCTGCTTGGTCAACCTCGATCTTGTTCTGCGCAGGGATCCCTGCGTGGAAGCAGCGCTCAAATTTCTCATCTCTAATGGTGCGCATTTCTCCTCCCAGTGCTCTGACAGAGCAAATCAAAGCTGGCAATTCTGGTAAAACTAGGAAAGGCACATGTTGCTTGTTGACTTGTGCAGCACTGGGAAGTGAGCATGCACTTTTGCATGTTGGGGGAAGTACTGTTTCTCACCAGAAAAGGAAGTCCATCCTTTCTTCTCAGCTTCCCTCCTCCCAAGACCACATATTGTTGGTGAAGACAAGGCTTTTGTTCATGGGCTGCTCGCTGCTATCCCCGGCGCCGTGTTGCGGGTGGGGGAGATAGTCTCCCCTCTTTGCAGTCTCAGCACAAAGCACTGCAGGGCTTTCAGCCAGCAAAGAGATGGGGAGGTGAAAGCTGCCGTTGCCATGGAAATAATGCATGCACCGAACAGTGCTGTCCCTCCGGTGCTGGAGAGCTTGAAACCCTCAACACTCATTTCATAGCCAGGCCATACTGTAGGGACTTGCATTTCCAAGACTTTTCCTTAAAACTCCTTTGCGTAGCTTACAATTTTTTCTTACTTTATTGTACCGAGTTGTTGTGTGCCTCGGTGCTGGCTGGATGGGAAGAGGTGGTGGCGTATGGTTGCACGGTGCTAAATCGCATTGCCCTCGGTCTGGGCAGCTGCCAGTCTTGTTCGGGGCTCCTTAGTGCATGCTGTTAATGAGGCTGTGTTTGGGGAGTGGGTTTGCCTGCTGGGTGTCTGAACTGTCATGCTGGAAAAGTGAGCATTGATGTGCCTGCGTCAGATAAAATCTCCACTCTTGCCTTTTCGTCTTCAGGTTAGGCTCTCTGGTCACAGCAATCCTTGTGTGTACTTTTAATTTGCAGGACTAAGACTTGGTATTTTAGGGGACTTCTTTTTAAGCTGCTAGAATGTCTCGGGATTGATTTCAAGGTGCTGGCTAGGAACAGATGCACCCAGCTGCTTTTAACCTTCATTTTCTGTTGGAAGCGCGACAGGTTTAAGCTTGTACAGAGCTCTGCCTAGCAAGCTGTGTCTGAACATGGCTTCTCTTAGCAGGGTGCTAACACTGCATCCACAACCCATGTTAATAAGCCTAAGTCACGTTGTACGGTTTGCAGCAACTTTGACGTGAGTGGCCTTGCTGAAATAAACTGCTGCATGATCAACTGGACTTAAAGTTACAGAAGCAGCTAAGGGGCATGCTGCAATGCCTGTGATCTCTGTACCTGGTGTGGTAATGGGACACACAGCTGCTTGTGATTCAGAGGTAGGTAATGAGGCAGCCCCAGCCACCTGTGATCCAGTTACAAGTGTTTTATAGGGTGCAAGGGGAAATGTTTGTGTAATCAAGTACCCAGCAGCAGGGGATGTGTTCAGGATGTCGTAGCCTTCCAAGGATGTCATCTAACACACACCACAGGGCCCGTTACTTCTGTGCTAGAGGCTGAGGCTGGCCTGGAGCTGCCCGGAGCTGCCCTGCCCGACTCCAGATGCGCTGTGGTTTTAGGCTTAAACCCTATCAAGGTTTGTCACTGGCAGGGTGCGTGTGCAACATGGAGGGAAAAAAAAAAAATTTGTTCTGGTTGGAGAAATTGAGCTTGTCCAAAATGCCTCAGAGTAGGATGTGCATATGGAGAATTACTTAATTCTCCTTGTTTTGCAACATGTTTTCCCAGCTGTTGAAGTCTGCTGTCTCATTCAGCTTCCTGACAGCAGCGCAAACATTTTGAAGGTCCCATGGCCCTGTCTCATTCTCTGTTCAGCCATTCTTACTGCTGTTCTCTGTATGCTTTTCCTTGAGCCTATTTGTTTAGATTTGATTGTTACTTAGAGCTTAGCCCCACAGCTTTAGCGGAGAGAAGAGCCGAAGGTAGCACTCGCTTATGGCAGACCCCTGTAATTTCTTTCTGGTGGCAATGACCTCAAGGCCCAACTCCCGCATTTAAATTACCATCCTCCTGTGTCTGTGTGAATGCAGCTTAGCAGAATTTGTTGGAATGAGGAAGAAAGGAAAATGCAGCATGGAGGACCTTGCTATGTGTCTTACTGGGGGGTGTTGGGAATGGAGCACTTGTGCCTGCATACGCTTTTGTCTGGAGGCCTCTCTCCCGCTTGTCTGGGCCAGCAGAACGGTCTAAGCCATCTTTTCATGACTCTGCCATCTTCTTCCTCAGCACTGCATCCCTGAAACCTCCTGCTCTGGAGCTCTCAGCTTTCTCCTCCAGCTCAGTGCCTTCGCTGCACCCTTTTTAAATGAGCGGTGCGCATGGGAACACGCTCCGCTCTGTTACTGCCAAAACCACAACAAATGGCAAGTTTCCGTCTGTCATCTCAGCTCGGCTCTGAGGCACTCCACGGCTGGGCAGGCGATTTTCATTTTTCTTCCATAAAAGGACATTGAAACTCGTCTGCAGCGGTGGTGCTCTGTGCCGCAGGCAGGGCGAGCGGTGATGCTATCGACAGCAGTGCCGGCAGTGCTGCAGCAGGAGTGCCAGTGATTTCCGTATCTCTCCTCAAAGGGATGGGCAGGAGGGAGGGACCAAGGCTGAAGGTGGGGTTGAGGTGATTGTAGGTGGCAGATAACACCCCACTAGGCTTTATTGCCAAGTCCTAAAGGAAGATAGATAACAGGAAAGTGTTCCTGGTACAGCAAAGCCTTAAAAGTACAGTCCCATGTAGGAATAGTATGTGTGTGCTAAACCACATGGTCCGTCCCGTTGAGGCATGTAGGGTCGAAGTTGCATGGGGAGTGCTGAGAGTTGGGAGATTTTGTCATCCCCAGCTTTATGCTGGGCAAGATGCTTACCTTTTGGGGGGGCCTGCAAGGGGAACAAGGGAAAGCCACATGTTGGGCTCTCCTTGCTTCCCTGGAAGCTGGATGGTGCATGCCCACAGCTTGCTCCCTGGCTGAGAAGGAGCACCTAGGAAAGCCAGGGACCACAAATTGAGTTGTGCCCCCCCCAGGGGAACTCCCGTAGCTTGCTTTTTGGTGTATGCTTGGTCTGGGCTGGGAGCAGCTATACAAATTGAGTGGTGCCAGCACTAGCTTACTCCCAAATGCCCCTTTCCAGGGAGGAGGCACAATGACCAGCCCAGAATCACTTCTTGCCTTGTCTATATGCTTGCCACCCTTCCTCGGGACACATAGGAAGGGGCTGTAGGAGCTCTGAGAATACCTCACCTGGAAACAGGGTAGGAGCGGGCAGAGTTCACTGCTGTGGTGGGGTGGAGAGACTCCATCAGTGGGAGCTCAGGTGCTGCTGCTTTTACAAGGTCAAGTCTATTTATGCAGTGGTATGTGGAAATGCTTCACTTGATAAATGAGTCTGACAGAGGAGGAGAGGGCAAAGCCCAGCCTGGAAATGGACCTGAAGAAAGAGGTCAGTTTAAGTGGGGTATCTGTCTCTTAAAGGCGGGGGGGGGAAAGCTGCTGAAAGCAAGAACCCAAACTAGTCTTTAAAAATAGACCATGTAAGTCAGTGCAATTTCAAGCCACAAAGCTTACTCCTGTGCTTGCTTTCTGCCTTATATAGCAATATTCATTCAGTGAAAAGGAAATTCTCCCACTGTTTACTGACCAGCAAATACCTCTTTGTCAGGTCCATAAGAGGTAGCAGCACTATCTTCCCTTTGTAGCTTTGTCCTTTGCTGAGGAAAGGTCCAGAAGTAATAAGGTGAACACAACTTCAAGTGGGGATGGAGACTTCAGCCTCTGCAGTCTTGTCTCACCTTCTCTCCCTAGGCACAGCCAGCCACCCTTTAGGCAAAGGAGCCACTGAGAGCAGCTGCAAACCCGTGGTGGTCAGTGCAGATGTGCGATGACAGTGTCTTTGGACATAAGCTGATGGACTCTGCGATGGGTTGGATAAGAACGCCCTGGGCAGGTGGTGCCGGGGTGTGAAAGGTCCTCAGCTACCTTGAACGTGGCGAGTTGCCGGAGTGGTCCCATAGCCAAACTGCTGGGGCTGGAAGGACCCTGAAGGCTGTAGTTGTGCTAAGGGTGGAGCAGAGGCTGAGACCTGCAGGCTGAGATGAGCTGTAAGCTTTGCCTTTTCCTCCTAGGTCCCTTTGAAAAAGAAAGGGAGGAGTGGTGGTGTTCCGTTTCATGCAGGGAACAAGAGAAGGGAGTAATGTAACATGATTGCCCTGACATCAGGGAGAAAACCTAAACTTCTGTATGGACCAGAGTGCTCAGATTGCTTAATTTGTTTGATTTTTAAACAGTGAAGTTAACTTAGCCTCTGTCACTTGCCTGTCCTCGCAACAGGTAGCGATGCCACTGAGCTGTCCTGGGACTGCTGTGGGAGCTCAGTACAGGTACCCTCCACGGCAGCAGGGGCAAGTTTAAGGTTAAAACTCTGCCTGGTGTTACTTGTATTTGCAGAGCATCGGAGCAGGGTTATCGTTTTGCTGTCGCAGTGGAAATGGAGGTTGGAGAGGATGGAAAAAGGCTGTTCCCAAGCCAAATTAAAAACATTGTTCTGACCTTACTCAAGAAGCTACATCTTCCCTCTCTTTCCTCCCCCTCACATTCCTGTCGTAGTAATCACTGATCTCTAACCTCAGCTTCATCTGCCACAGCTAACCACTTTAAAAATGCACTTTAAAACCCCTGACTCTCTGCATACACCTCATCTTACCATACCTTAGCGTTTCCAGGGCAAAGTTATCTTTGGAGGGGCATGAGTCAGCAGTGGAGGTTTTGAATAGTATTGTGTCAGGGCAGCTGATGACTGTCTCCTTCGGGCCAAAGCACTGAGGTGGCCTAACCTGGCATGTGTAGTGCAAGGAGGTGTTTTGCTTCTCCTTTCTATTTGCACATAAACAGATTTCAGCAGATGACACCGTCATCAGACTTCCTGAGCTAATACAAGGCTGCTGCAGACAATGTCCATTTTGGAGGCTGTCAGTAGAGTTTGTTTCCTAATTTGGTCACAGTGTGCTCAGGGCTGGCCTGCTTTCCTTTTTTCTTTTTTTTTTTTTTTTTTTTGCTTCTTAAAAACACCCATCCTTTTATATCATTGTTGCAGAGGGGAAGCTGTTTGTGTCGGAGAACCTCTAGCTCCTCTCGCTTCCTCTCTGCAGAGGAAGTGATACTTGAAAGGTCTCTCTGAAAAAGCGATGTAGTTCAGAAGCTGATCTTTCCAGTTTGGCTTTTTTTCTTCCTTTTCCACTCTTTTGTGAGCTCATCTGCATGAGCCTGCTGGCTTTTTATCCCTTCTGGGTGGTCATCTGAGCCCTTAGTGCTAGGGGACTTTGGAATAGTTCTCTTAAGTGACAGAGGGAGCTATGCTGCAGTTAAACAACAACATTGAAAAGCTGATATATTGGAATATATATTGCAAGGGGGAGAGATATGTGCGATTTCAGCTAATGGAAAGACCACATGCTTTGTGTTGTTTTGTACATCCCTACTAACAAGGGGCCTGGTACCATGGAGAAAGCTGTAAATGCTGAACACGGGGAGAAGAAATAGCGTGGCTGGTCAGTTCTCCTAAATGACCTCTAAAAGTTAGCTCAAGTGTCTTGCAAATTGTTAAGAAAACTAGGGACCACCAACCCCTTGAGAAGATGCCTGCTTTTCAGTGTTGGACCAGAGTCAGCCCCAAACAAGCCACCTTCTTGGTGTGCAGGAGACGGTTTAGCCCTTCCACTGTCAATCTGAGTTTTCATTCAGCAATAGGAACAGCTGAGGAATCAACACCAAACCTGTAGGCTCCTTTATTCTTTTAACTCTCTGCTGGACTTAGCAGGAAAAAGAGGGATACTGTCCTGGTTTCAGCTGGGATGTAGTTAGCTGTCTTCCTAGTAGCTGGTACAATGCTATGTTTTGAGTTCAGTATGTGAAGAATGTTGATAACACTGATGTTTTCAGTTGTTGCTCAGTAGTGTTTAGACTACAGTCAAGGATTTTTCAGCTTCTCATGCCCAGCCAGGGCACCTGACCCAAACTGGCCAACAGTGTATTCCATACCATGGGACGTCCCATCCAGTTTAGGAACTGGGAAGTGGGGGGCAGGGTTTTCGCCGCTTGGGGACTGGCTGGGTGTCGGTCGGCGGGTGGTGAGCGATTGCCCTGCGCATCATTTGTACATTTCAATCCTTTTATTACTACTGTTGTCATTTTATTAGTGTTATCATTATCATTATTAGTCTCTTCTTTTCTGTTCTATTAAATCGTTCTTATCTCAACCCAGGAGTTTGACTTCTTTTCCTGATTTTCTCCCCCATCCCACTGGATGGGGGGGAGTGAGTGAGCGGCTGCGTGGTGCTTAGTTGCTGGCTGGGGTTAAACCACGACAGAGACAAAAAAAGTTTCCAGGTGATGCAGTTGAGGATGCAGCTTTAGCAGCTTTATTTGGTGCTGTCAGGAGGTTTGTGTGCCAGCGAAGCTATTGCTCTTGAGGGAGCTGCCATCAGTGTTGGAGAAGACTCCCTGGCCTTGGAAGCACCGGGAGATGCTGGGTCACCTCTTCAAATCCAGCACTATTTTAGGTTCAGAGTACATGTCATAAACAGCTTCAGCAGAGCCTCAGGTTAAGGTGCACCAGGAGCAGCTTGATTACTGGCGTTAAAGGTTTGGCTGTAGATGGAGAGAGGAAACTTCAGCGTGTGTCGTGTGTTGGATGCCAGGTTACTGTTGACCTCTGAAACATGACTAACGGAGAAATGGGAACATGAAGTGGTGAGGCAGCAAGTTTAGAGGGGGAAAGGGAAGGTGAAACAAGTTTTCTTCTGATTTAGTAAAAATCACCTTTGTGTGTCACTTATTTGCATATTATCTTCTAATTAGCCATGACTGACTCATCCACCACTTCCACCTGAAAGGAACAATATGTTTTGAAGTTTACAGTTTATAATCTCAGTAGGCCAGGATTTCTCCTCCTCCCTCCCCTTCCAGTGCCCCCCAAAATGCATTCTCTTACTGCTTTTAACCTTCAAACCTATTTTCTTCTGCTCTCTCTCTGTTACTACTCTTGCATTATTAATGGGACTGTAGCAATTCAGCCAGAACACTGACATTACTAATTACTACTTGTAGCAGAGGAATGAGGAGCAAGATAGAAACTGGGTCATGAAATGTTGTCATCATAAAATGATAGCATTAGAACCGGGGTGCAGAACTCTGTACGAGCAGGTTTGCATTGGACAAGGCCTCCTTCACCCTGTAGCCTACCTGCGCGTGTTCACCATGCGTGTCCTCCGTGCTTATTTGCTGCATGCAGATGGGAAGACCATCTCGCAGGTGCAAAAAGGTTAATGGCCCTGTAATTTTCAGGAGCGATACGTTGTATTCTGCCTGGTAGCACTTCAAGCATCACAAAATTCATGTGCTCTTCACTGCTGGTCTGTGGTAGGAAGCCCCTTCCCTTGTTGGTGTCAAAGGCTGAGGAAGCATAAGTGGCTGCGTTTTATTTTTGCATTCGGCGAGAGCCTGTCACACTCGATGCGTTCAGATTGTCCTTGGTAGTACCAAGGGCATCCTATAGCAGCAAACTGCTCTCCGTGCTCCATGTAAGAGAATATGGCTGCTGTGAAATCAGAATGAGAACATTATTTGGGGGATGCAGCAATTAACCTGTGAATACCGGGCTGCTGTAAGCATAAGGAATTGCCTGTCTTGCTTCTGGTTAATGGAGCTGTGCCTCTTCAGTCAATTGGGCAGAGCATCCGCTTGGGAGTCTGGCATCCCTTGGAGGCTTTGGATGAGCAGTTGTGCTGTTGTGTTAGCTTGCTCCCTGAGAGAGGGCCAAGTGTGAAAAGGGAAGTATCGTTTACTGTAAAATGTATAAACTCTTATGCTAAGTGACAGTTAGAGAAAGTAATCTCTTTAAATGCATGCTGTCTTCTTTGAAATAGTTAAAACAGCTGAAACACGTAGGTCAGCAATAAAACACAAATACAAAATCGATTAACATGTGCTGGCAAAAGACTGAAGTCTGTCTCCCAAAGAGATACTTTAAAATAAGAAAGACAAACTGAAGTCTAATCTCTCCCAGAAGTATAAATTCGCTTGCTAGTCTTGAGGGACGAGAGCATGTCTCTGGGTGAGATGTTGGCTCAAGGTGGCGGATTCCTTAGAAGTCTCTTGGAGACAGAGGAAGGGACTGTGTGTTTCTTCCCTCTCCGTGGTGTTGGTCCCAGTATGCGTGACCGCCTGTGCATGCGTCAGTTGGGCGACACTGCTTTTGGATAAATATGGGGAAGCATCAAAGCAATTTGTGTTCCGTCCCAGCTAAGCGGTCGTGCATCCAGATGAACTAGTAGCGTGCTTCATTTATATTCTTGACAAAGCCAGGAGGCCAGCACATGAGCAGCATGACTCCCTCGCAAGTCAGATGGTAACTCGCACAAAGCGAGCTGGATATTTAGGCTGGGCAGACTTGACAATATCCCCTTTCAAAGATTATCCTTTAAACTGTCCTAGTCGCACACCGCCTTTGGCGCCTGCCTGAGCCTTTTGTAAGGATGAACAGTATTTAAAAGAGAGGCTGGCTACTCTAATCTCTTCTCCGTGGGCTGAAAAATCTATCCTGCTGTAGCTAGCCAACTTTATTTCTCTAACTGATCATAATAAGTGTAGGGCTCTTAAATCCTGGCTCATGTTTTATCCGTGGTGTTGGCGGGGCTGCCTGTTATCTTGAAGCGAGCCCAAAGCAGAGCTTTGCTAGTGCAGCTTAGGGCACTTGAGGGAGAGCAGACATTCCCGTGAAGTGGGAGCTGATGATAGGCAGTAATTTCTACCATGTATTTAATAAAGCCATTGTGGAGCTGGAGAGGTCTAGAGTTTACAACCCCAGTATTCTTTTTTTTTTTTTAAAAGGCAAGTACTGTTTTGCTGTTAAAACTGAGCATTGTCAGTAAGGCAAATGCTTTCTCTGTCCAAAATTTCATGTGCACGTATTTAATTAAAAGGCGATGGGGTTAATGAAGCTTTGAGTGCATAAGGCCTCGTTCCTTGAATTTAATTTTCTTTAATTGCTCCAGAGATTGAAATTCCCAGCTGTGGTTGTCCCCTAACATGTGAATCAAGGAAGTGGAAAGGGACAATTTGAATTGTCTCATTCGGTGCCAGCTTCTTCCTCTTCTACTGATTTTTCATCTCTTTGGTTGAAAGAGGATTAGATAAAAATGCTTTAAGTCAGTGTTTCAGCTTTGCGGTTGAATTGGCAAAGCTGCGAGTTGCCGACACCTTGGACACTGGGAATGAGGTGAAAAACAGGGAGTGTTTGTGCAGATCGTGTCAGTCATCCCTAATGTATTGCAGAACATAGAGAGCAAATACAGTTTTTATTCTTCTCCCACCCCAGTACCTGCCATCACGTTCAGGATCGGAGGGGTTAAGTTAACTGAATTGCATGCCACAGCCCAAATCAAACCAGCCTTCATTAGCACACAGTTTAAAAAAAAAAACAAACAACAAAAAACCCAAACCAACAGTGGTTTGGGCTGGATTTCTTGCTTGTGTACAGGGGTGTTTGAGCTGTGGCTTTAGTGCCTAAGACCTCTGTGAGAATCAAGGTCTTTTTATGGTCTTCTCGTGTTGACTGTTGTGCGAGCTTGTAGTCCAAGCTCTACAAAGCTCTTTAAAAGGGCAAAAATCTAAAATGCAGCAAATCTATGGACCAGCGAAATGATCAGTGATGGAAACAGCCGATCGTGTTCCTGACTTCGTTATAATAAAAACTTATGACCCTTGCTGAATGCCCCCATATGTGGCACTCTCTGTCTCTGTTTGTGACAGATGCTGTCAAATAGTCCAAGGCTACCGTCGGTTTTTATGCATCCTCATGGGCTTGTTAGCAGCTATAGCCTTGACTAGATGGTTAATAGGAAAGAAAGCTTCCAGCAGCAACAGAAGGTATCGGGGGTTAATTGAATGCACATCTAACGTTGGAACAATAGGAGCAACAAGAGTTTTAGGGTTTTGTCTTTTGGAGGTCTTAGCTGTCAGAAATCCTTGGGAATATGTGTAGTTGCATCCTTTTGATCTGGTGGAGACTTGCCATAACCATCCAGCCTGTGGTACTGACAGATAAGCATCCCCTACGTGAACAGGTATTTCAGAGCTGTCAGGCTTTCCCAGTAAGAAGCTGGTGGCTGCTGGTAAGCTGTGGTGTATAAGGTGGTGTCTGGGGTACGTTTGGGGGGCCGGGGGGGATTGTTTTGGATGGACTATGCTTTGCTCTCAGGAAGGTGTCCGGTCTCTTGCCGTCACTGTGGGAAGGTACCCCTGCCCTGGCCGTGGAGCCGGAGGGGTGCAAGGGTGGGTATGGCACCCAGCATCCTAGCGATACGCATTTTGGAGAGGTGGCACAGAGCCAGGTGCTCTCCACCTGTGAGCTCTAACCTGCATTAATCAGCTGTATCCATTGAATCTCCGCCTGAACAGATGAATCCATAAAACCACTGGGGTTAAAAAAATTTCATTATTTTCTAGCGTTCTTTAATCCTTCCTTATTTCCAATCAGCCTGCTCATCTTCAGCTGGAGTCAGCACAAATACATCTCTCAAGCTTGCGCTTCTGGCCTGAAGGAAACTACCTTCTTTACTCCTACATAACACCTCTCCTGCGCCTTGATGGTTTAAGTGACCTCTGCCCTGTCGAATAACTAATGGTCAGGTTGTCGTGCTGGGGGCCGGGAGGTCCAGAGCCTGGCCCATGTGCGGCTGCTTCTCCCGTCGTGGGCTCGGGGAGCAGAGGTGATGCTTAAGTGGTCTCCGTGCTGCTACCAGTGTAAACAGAGCAGATGTTTCCCGGAGTCGGAGGAGCATTAATGGAATGCATCGGCCCCGGCTGATGTAAAACATTGCTGCGAGTTTCGGGGATGAGGTCAGCGGTACTGAAAGCTGATGGGAGTTTAATGTCGAGTCTGTTTCTCCGAGCCGAGGGGGTCAACTGAGAAAGCCACGGCTAATGGAAACGCAAGCACACTTGTCATAAATCAGTGCCAAAATACTGAACGGGCATAGCTGCCGCTGGATCCCGCAGCCAGCGACGTTTCTGTAACCACCCATTAGCTATTCGGTGGCTGCTTTCCTTGCCGGGTGCTCTTAGCGTTAGTGCTTGACTTTAGAAGGGACAAATAGAGGCTGAAAACAGAGGGTTTGAGGGAAGCTGAACCTCCATGTGCTGGGAAAGCCCTGCCTGCTTCACTGCCTTCCCCCTGGCGTTTGGGGGGTCCTGTAGTTACTGACTGCATCCCACGCGTTTGGGGAATGGCAGGAGGGCAGCTGGGATTTTGTTTTAAACAAGTTGTCCTTCTGGTAAAAGGAGGTGGATCATGTTTCTGCCACGAGGTTGCTAGGAAGTCCCGAGGCATCCAGGAGAGCATTGAGAGGCAGGAGGCAAAGCAGGCTTGGCACTGCTTAGAGATCATACTTTTTTTTAAAAACAAACAAATCTTGTAAAAGTAAAGAGCAGCATTTTTCTAGACAATGAGAAGTCAGTTTGCTCTCCAGACCAACCAACATATTTCCCGTAAAGCTGGACACTGTAATGTACCATTTGCCAACAAGATAAAATGGTCATATTTGTTCTGTGATTTATCCTCTGTGAAGCTAATCTGAAAGAATGCTTTATTGCTCTATTTATTTTTTCAAAAGAAGCTTCTTTGACCTCATTTTTTGCGTTGGGAGCATGCATGCCTTTAAGCTAAATCTCAAAGCCCAGTCAAAATTGGGGTCTGTCTTCAGGGCTGCTGCTTAAAACACAATATCTGCGGGCTGTTAGTGGCAGAGATGCCATTCAGAAGCCGAGAGGTGAGCATCTCTCCCCAAGGCCTTTTCTGTATTGAAAAGCCTCGCCACGATACCCAGCTTCGTACAAACCAACAAAGCCAGTCTGCAGCTAGAAGGGTTTTGGGATTTTTTTTTCCTTTCTGGGTCCTCCTTAAAGGGCAAAGGTTAAAACAAAACAGATGCTCTTGGATGGTGTCTCTGCTAAGAGGGAGTTGCTGTAAGAGGCCGTGCCTTGGCTCCTGGCACGTGAAATGAGGATGCTACCTCGCATTTGCAAGCGGATGTCAGGCTTAATAAAAAAAACAATCTAAAAGAGCCAGATGATCCCCCTGAGTGGGGTGAGAGAGGAATATCGGTGGTGGTGTTGCATTACCTCCATCCTAAAGTTTGTGTATGCAATTATCCATGTAAGTAAAACCTGAACGTGCCTCCTTACGGCGTGTTCTCCCCAAACAAGGGAAAGGATTGCAGCTATCGGAGCGGCCTGCGAAGAAAGAGATGGATCTTTCAGGTAGCTGGAAGCCGTGCAAGTTAGTGTGTTTGCTGGTAGCCTGCTACTATATTTAGTTTCTCTTGGCCTCCTAGAATGAAAGCGTTGAACCTTTCTAGATATGGAGATAGGCACAACACCAACCAGCTCTGAACAACAGCTTGCCAACTTCTTGGCTTTATAGTTGTTGTTTTCAGCCTTGGTCCTCACTGTTCCAGTGTTTGGGGTAGAGGATAGTTAGATGAGGTTATCTGAAAAAGAGTTGGTTTTGTAGCTGTTCTGTCTGCGCATGAAAGGTGGCGTATTTTTTTAATAAAAGCTGCTTTTTGAAGTATTTTGTTATCCGGTGGCTTTAACCCTTTGTGGTATATTTCAGGCATGCAGAGTGAAGAACAGGTGCTTTGCAAGAGTCATTAGGTAACTTTTCCAGTTTTGTACCACAAACAAGCACACGGATACTTTCAGACACAAATTTCTTGTACTGTATGAGATCCCTGTCTTGAATAATTCCGACCTACCCATGTAATTAAATGAAGCATTTTTTTCTTCCTGGAACTTTATTCTGGTTGCAGCTGTTGTACAAGCTATAGATTTCTAGATTTGTGTCAGAAAACCATGACTTCAGACCACTGGGATTTTTGTGGGTGGGTGAAAGTGATAACAGATTAATGAGTTTTACTTAGCATCTCCATCTGCCAGACTAAACTATGTTCTGCATAGGAGCCTTAACACAGCTGTTTTGAGCTGGTCCTCTAAAAGCAAAGCACCCTTTACCTAGTCAAAGCTGACCCCTGATCCAAAAAAACAAGCATTGCTTTTTCGAAAGGCAGTGCCTTATATATAATTATATTTACTTTTGTTTTCCTGATCCAAGCACTGTGATGAGCTCAAAGTGTGCAAATGAGGAAAAGCGATGATCATATGGAGAAATGCAGGTGATCCCCTAAGGACCAGGTACAAGCCCCGGGTACTCACCAAACACGTGCATCAGGTTCCTTGTCTGAAATTTGAACTCTTATTGCTGTCACACTTGCAATTGCCTACCTTATGCTTTACCTCCATAAGCAGATAATTAAAACATGTAGTATAAAATCAGTTTTCTCAGTCCCAATGTAGGTGACTTGTACCAGAGGAAAATGACTGGCAAGCGATAGCTGTGCATGGCCTTATGTGTAAAAGTGTACGCGCTTTCTCAAATTGCAGTTGGCTCAAATCTCTGTTGCTGTGAGGGGCAGCCTTAAAGTCCAGCTGCAAGCAGAGCCAGGGTGAGGAATGAGATGACCTGATCAGGCAAAAGCTGCTGTGCATTAGCTGTAGCTGTTAGCTTTTCTGTTTCCCTCCTGTGAGCTCTGAAAGTTAAATGGGAATGAAGGAACTGCTGAAGAAGGGACATGTTATCCTTTGCCTGCGTCCTGTTATAGGTAGCAAGTTGCCATGGCTAAGACACCGATCAATTATTGTTATTTTGAAATAGAGGATTTTTCTTCAGCTTTTTTAATAGAAATGGGTATCTGTCATCTCCAGTGCCCAGAAAGTATCTGCAAAAGCAAGTGTTGGATGTTAGTGTGTTGCGTGTGCCCTCACATACACGCTCCCCTGCTGTTCCTGTACGCCCTTTCTCAATTTTTTCATTGCTTGCAAGACTGGATAAACAACCCTGACCCTAAGGAGCCCAAAGGCACTGGAGGGTGTGGGGGAAAGGCTGGCTTGGCTGATTTGGCTATGTAAAACTGAAAGGTATTTACTCAGTGCATTGGGTGGACTGTTCTTGTATGTAATGAGTTGTGCAACTGCACAGCTGTACCAAAACAGAGTGAGGTCCTCTGACTTGTCTCCCACATGGACTCATTACAGCTGCTTGTCAGGAAGATGCAAAATTCCCGTGATCTGTTTGCATATGTTACTCCAGATTCCCTTCTGTCCAGAGTGCCTCTCTGTTTCATGCCTGGAGTATCAGTGAGCCTTCTCGTTGCTTTCTCTGGGCTTGATGACAGATGCCATCCTTAAAATTTGGACTGGACAGTTCCTCTGAAGTACCTCACATCACCATGGAGAAGTGAAAGCAAGCGATGCAATTACCAGGAAAGCTGATGTAGTCCTTGGACTTGCATTCTGGGGCTTGTAGAGTCTGAGAAAGATGATCTTATTTTCTTTTTGTTATGGCATTGGTGACACCAATGTTTTGTTCTGATTCTTAGTCAAGAATGACAGGAAGCTAGAAGACCCTTCGAAAAAGTTTAAAAGCATTCTCTGCAGTCTAGAAATCCTGCCTTGTGGCAAGATGTCAAAGCTAAGTCCTTAAAGAGAAGTGTTATGAGATCACTTGATAAGTCTGTAAATGTACACCTTCAGAGATGTATGTAACATCTTAAATGTAACAGGTAATGATAAGATAGTATTAAAAGTCTAAAAGGTAGAGCTGGTTGAAAACCCATGCTTTGAGTCAGCCTGGAGCTTTTGGATCAAGTTAGATATCTTGGTTGAGAAGGAGAAAGGGAGATTTTAGACTTAGTTGTAAATGGAATTTTTGATACAGGGAATAGCTGCTTTTATAGGACTCCCTACTTTAATGGTGACTTTTGGCTTCATTCTGAGTTGAAGTCTTTTGCTTTAACATCATTATAGTCTGTAGCTCCACCATTTCAAGCTGTGATTCAGCTAGATTGTCCAGGCTAAGCCAGACTAGGTGTGAACAGACGTGGCTGGCCGACAGCCAAGGAGCTGAAGAACCGCAAGAAGCGGTAGCCTGGATTCAGGAGGTAATGCTCTCCCGGGGATTGTGTGCTGTGTTAATTAGGGCTACCAGGGGAGAGACAACTTTGGAACATGTGTGATTCAAAGGCCACAGGACAAACTCAAAGAAGAAAAATCTATAGAGAGCCATTAGACGAAGTACCACCAATGGTGCAGGGAGTCCCTGGCCCACGGAGAGCAACTTGCAGGAGCAGCATGCCTGCCCTGTCCGTAGGATCAGGACTAGATGGACTTCTAATGTAAGATACCACACTAGGTCATGCTACTTTTGCTGGTGGAGAAAACTAGCACCATTTTGATATACAGAAGTAAGAGATCTGTATGGAAAAGGGCTGTAGGTAAACACTGCACGTAAAGCCCCGCTTTTGGCCTGAACTCTGCAAAACAGTCTTTGTTACAGCACAGTGGTTTGTTAAATGGCTGTTGTTCCAGGCTGATGATAGTCATTTCTGTACACATATACCAAGAGAAAGGTCATGCTATAAACTAGGGTTCCTCGATTTCTCGTGCTACTGAACCGATGCATGTGGATGTGGGCGTGCGGGAAAGTCCTGCTCTGAGTTCTCCGTGCGTTTCTGTTAGTGACTCTCTGCTTAGCGTTGAATACAGATGTTTATGCATATACTTAGAAAAGGCTGGTGTGGAAACAAACTCCTCTTTGCAGCACTCCACGTCCTGCTTCATATTTTAAGACTCTTCATTCTCTCATAGTAATTTTCCAAGTGGATTAGCACAGGTCACCAAGGCATCCACATCAGTAAAATACAGCGAGATGTTACTGTCATCTCCTGAAACACTCCAGCACTCCACGCCGTTGCTTATCAACCCGCACTCCAGTAATCCTAATAGCTATGTCACAGCAAGATTAATAGAAAATCCAGGCAAATATTTATGGTTCCCTTCAAGGTACGTATTAATCCGAAAATGTGAAGTGGGGTAGATGCGTTACGAAGAGAGCTCGGAAATGTTGCTCACATGGGCTGAGACGGGATTCTGCCAGGCTGGGTAAGCTGCTGCTGCCGGTTTGGGGAAGAGGCGTGGGGCAGCTGATGCCGTTGGTTGTGGTGTTAGCGAGGGCGCAGGAGGGGACGCGAGAGCTGGGCAGCCTCGGTGTGTAGCATCCCTCAGGTGGGGATGGGGAGAGGAGCAGCTGCAGCTCACAAAAGGAAAAAGGGAACGAGAACCAGCGTCTCGGTTGCCCTCGGTGCTACAGCAGCATCATACAGCACCTCGGTAACGAGAGAAAGGAGAAGAACCATAAAGGCAAAGCAAAGGAGGAGCTGCTTGAGGCTGGAAGAAAGAAGCAGAAGAGCTATATGGCAAAGTGGCATCTGATAAATGCCTGGGCAGGCAGTATTGGATGGGAGGTGATAGTTTTAATCGTGGTGAAGTCTGGTTCCTTTTTGTCTGTGAGGCTGTGCAGGTTTCTGGAGATCGGGGGAGTGACACGAGAGGGCTAAGGAGGTATGGCTTCCTCCCCCAGACTACAGCTAGTCTCAAGGTGATCGGGTGCCAGGCTCCAGCCTAGCTAATGGTGAGAATTCTCTTCTAGTTTTAAAATCCCTGTGCTCATAAAAAGGTCTAAACTAAGATTTTAATAGCAGCATGTCAACACATGTGAACCGTGCACTTGGGAGCTGCTCTGGAGGAAGATCTAGTGAGGAGCATGGTGGATGTGGCAGTTCAGCTAAAGTCAGGCAGAGGCCAGTCTCTGAAGGGGAGAGCTGGAAAAAGAGAAGGGGACTCTTTGTGGATGTAGCTCTAAACTCTGGGAGATATCTGTAATGTCCTTAGTGTGCCATAGTCAAAGAATGCTTTGTGCCTGGCAAGGCCGTGGTAATCGCTAATGCTTATAAATATTGCCCCCCCTTTCCCAGAGGTGGGGGGGGGAGCAGGATTCCTTGTATTTTGTGTGGGGTTTGGGAGTGTTTTTATTCTGAATCAGCTGCAGAGCAGTGACAGCAGAGGGAGCGAGTGAGCCTGAAATAGTTGCTTTCAACAAAAACCAGCAGCAAATAATCACAGCCTTTGCAAGAGGTAAATTAAAACCATCTCCAGCTTGGGAAACATGCACAGCTCAGCATCTTTCCTCCATAAATATTTCCCTGCTGTTGAATCTTTGTAACCCCTTCGGAGCCCAGCAGCTGTGCTCTTCCCTGCTAGCAGCAAGCTGCCTCTTCACCGTGTGCTCCCCGAGCGTCTGCTGGGCAGAGATTTGGGCCCATCAGTAACATCTCTGTGGCTCTGTCGGATCTTACTGGCCTGGAGAAGTCAAGAAAGGACTGGTGTGAAACCAGTCTGGCCTTCCTGCGTGGCACTGGGCAGCCTGACACCCCTACGGAGCAGTTGTTAGTACTAGAGCAGTAGATTTAATAATTTCCTTAGTACCCCTCATGCATTTCTATTGCTAAAGCAGCTTTAGCTTCGGAGGAGGTTGGTCTCACTGTCTTCTGTCACCCCCTTTAAACATGGGGGGCGTCCAGTCTTTGCACACTCATCGGGAGCAGTCAAGTAGCTGGAAGTGTGGGTTTTTAACGTTTGTTATCAAAGCTCAGTCCCAGCCAGATGATATTCTTTCCCACCCTGTCTCAATGGCATTGCATCCTTGTCTACACAGAGATTCTGTGAGGCGTACGTGGGAGTTTGCTCCGAGGGAGCTGAGAGCAAGCTGCCATAAGAGGGCTCCAGAGCCCTGTTCTTGAGTACACTCCTTTGTGGAGCGATTTTCCCCTTTTCCTTTACCAGTATGTCCAAGCTGCCTCAGCAAAACCCTCATACACCTGCTCTAAATATTCTTTTTTTTTTATCTTGTATTGCTCAGGCTAGTTATGAACCTGATCTCTTCATTTTAACCAATATAGTTGTACGTACTGCAAAAATGCCTTGTACTAATAAAGCTTATTTCTTTGTCTGAATAGAGAAATTTGACTTAGTAAGACTCTTCCCTTCTGTTGCAACTATACCCCATAGCAGGAGAGAGGAGGCCTGAGACCACTTTGAGAGGTGCCATTCATCTGTATGCAGCGTGCTGCATGCCCGTCTGGTAATGAACACAATGAGACTCAGGGATGGGGGTTCGGGCAGGGGAAGGAGTTGTGTTGCCATGACAATATAAATTGCAATGGATGACTCTTCAGATAAAAGCATCACGGTTTTCAAAGGAGGGGAAAAAAAAAAGTGGTGTAAAATAATAGCAGTTGAAATATGGTGTGAATTCTAGCTTCAAGTAGATGTGGCTTGCTAGAAAAATGTGGGGTTGTAGGTGTTAATTCTGGAAATGTTCTTCCCCTTGGGGTGTTGAGGGAGCCTTGAGAAGATCATGCAGGAGCCAGGCATCCTATGAGTAAGCGTCCAGCAAGTTTTCCATGCAAATATTTGGATGTGCAGTAATGAGTTCCAGTAATAGCTGACTGCTGACTCGTACCATGGGAGATAGTGGGAGAGTGGGGACCATGCACTGATAGCGTGCTTACCAGCGAACATACAGCTGCCAGTCTGGTACAGTCAGGCACAGTGCAGATGGCTAACTATTTATATTTCTGTTGTGCCTAGAGCAGATTCCTCAGTGTTACCACTGTCTGGGGGAAAGTAAATGTCCCCTGGAAGCCAGAAGAGGTAAGGATGCATTTACAGGAAAGATAATGAAGTCCAGTAGACCTGGTCCTGCTCTAGGGGCTTTTCAGGAATCTCTTTGTTGATCCTGTTTAGGTGGAACATTTCTAATCCGTGTTGGAGACTGGTTTTGTTTTCAAGCATGGCCAGTGCAAGATCTGTTTCTACTTTGATCTGGTACCCAGCTGTACGCTCGTCCTTTTAACATAGACTCCAAAGACCACAGTAAAACAGGCTTTTTTTTTAACTATCGTTCTCCCCAAACTGTTCACAAGGTGAAACTAAACTTATCCAGTAGCCTGTAATTCAAGATGTGTGATGATTGCACTGGTATTGCAGCCTGTTGTGTCTTGTTGAGCACAAATAGAAATTCCAAGGAAGGATGAGATAATTAGAAGCAATCCAGTGATTCTTGTGACTGTATAAAAATAACAGGACTTCTTAAGGATGAGTTATTTTTAGCAGCCTCATGTCAAAAAAGGTTCGTGGGGTTTTGCATAGTAGACTGCGGTATTGTACCTGCTTTTTTTTTCTTTTTTTTCTCTGAGTATGATGTGTGCTGAGGGTCTTGCTTCATAAAATAAATTGGCGTTGGAAGTTGTTGGGGTAGCTAACATAGCCCACAGCCCGCTGATTTGCTTGCAAGGGGTCATCAGCATCAGGTTTAGCAGTGGGACCCACAGCTGGCCAAACACTTAGTGGGTAGTGAAGATCTGATTTAAGAAGGATATGGTTCAAACAATACACCCAAAGAAACCTTGCAGCCTGAAGCTGTTTGATGTCTATCTGATCTGTAGTTAATTTTGGTGGTTTATTGTGTCTTGGGGAGGGTAGCTTTCTTCTGTTCGCCTGTCTTGTAATGAGACTCTCCTGTAAGACGGTGTTTTTCAGGCTTGTTCTGAAAAGCTGCTTTTCCAAGGGAGAGGTTCCAGACTGGTGGCCAAAACCAAAAAGTGAAGTTTTTATGGTTTTCTGTTGTAGTATATCTTCTTTGTGCTCCCGGGAAGTCAAGTAGTTGTGCTTATATATTAAAAAAGGGGGGAAAGGGATGGAGGACCTCAATAGCTGCTCACTCTGGTTTCCAGGCAGCATCTAACCCACCACACCGAACCATTTCACAAAGGTACTCAGTTGTAGTATGTGTGTTACCAAAGATTAAGCTTATGCACCTGAAAAAGGCTAAACGAAAGTCAAGATAAATAGTGGAAGTGGTCTTGGGTGTTCTGCTAGTGGGACTGTCACTGGAGGGCAATTGGAGGCGTTTGGGAGATGCCCAGAGAGAAGCAGCTTGTCCTAAGGTCTGGCATGGGACAGAGCAATGTTTCCTTCGGTATAAAGGGGAAGGACACAGATCCTTTAGTGTTGTCGGGCTCCTTTCTTGCTGGAAGTCTTCTGGTTTGAGAGGCTGGTACTGGGGAGGGAAGGATGCACCAGGGTCATGCATGTGGGAACCACAGTAGGGAAGAAACTTGGAGACATTGTGAGTACAGAGCAGCGATTCTTTTACTTTCTCTAAAATGCCCTTTTAACATAAAGCTCTAACTACATAGATTCCTCAGTAATAGCAACTTGCCCCCAGAAAAACTACAATAGACGATGTCTTGGGATCTTAACATGCCCTGCGAGCATTACACTGACTGTTGTCCCCAAATGCCGTTGTGCAGACATCATTTTCCTTGATAAGACTTGACAAAGTGAAGCTCGGGTTCATTTTTACTTCTGGAGTCATAATCAGTTTTGTGGTTTCTACCCAATACTGCTGTGTTGTTTTATATGATTCTGAAAGTGAAACTAGAGCCAAACAAAAATGAAATTGTCCTACCAGCTTTTGTTGTTGATACATCTGAAATGCAAGGTGTAAAGCGCTGATGGCAACTGGCAAGTGATTTTCAGTGTAGGGCCATTTGGCCTTCACCTTTGTGTAAGCGGGTTTAAGTATAGCTATGTGTAATGGTGTAACAGTAAGAGAATAGTTTTTTGTTTAAAAAAAAAAAAAAATCAAAGTTAATGTTCCTGAATAAAACAGCTTCTGACTGTTCTTATTTTTAGATTGAGTGTGTCTGCATTTAAGCTCAGGAATTGGGAATAATATCTGGTGGAAGAAACTTAGGGGTTTGTTACACAAACATAAACACGTGCTAAGGAGGTAAACGCGTTCCTGATTTATATGAGATTCTCATCTTGTTAAACATCGTTTTCCAGCAGATGGGTAACTCGGGTTGCGTGGAAAGGAGCGTGCCGGGTCGCCTGGTGAGACGGTGCGTCGTGGGTCCGGAGCGCTCTCGCCGAGGCTGCCCGGACCACGCACGGGAGCCCAGGGCAGAGCTCCCCGAACGCTGCCCGACCCTGCCCGTTTGCTGCCATCTCTTTTTGTTTCCCTCCCCTTTTTGCCTTCCTTTAAAACGAGACGGCTGTGCTCCTCTGCAGTCGGGTGTCGTTGCCCCTGTGCATCCCTGACAGAAGCGGGATAAAAACCCTTTAATCCTTACGGGGAGGACAGCGGCGGCCTGCGGTGTTTCCGGAGTTTTAGGGAAGTCGCTGAAGTTCCTCCTCGTTGCCTGCCCTCCGCAGAAATGTGACAGATGGGTCTTTTCCTTTTATGGCCAATAATGCTGGTTTCCCTTTGCAATAAAATCCTGGGTCAGAAGTGGAAGGGAGAAGTCAGGCAGGGGGAAGGGGCTGGTCTTACCAGCTCTGAATGGGTGGGGATGCCATTTGCGACATAGTAAATTCTAGGCTAAAATAAACCAAGTTACAACATCTACCCGGAGGCGCTGGTTTTGTTTGCTTGAGGGGTGCCTTAGGTTTCCAGTCCTGTTGCTTAAGACAGTAATTAGGCATTGTGACTCACCTTGATTTCATGGGGAGAAGTTTATCTAGTCCAACCCCAGGATGGTTTTCAGATAGTGTGATTGAGTCTAGATAACTCTGATTGAATCTAGGTAAGCACAGGAGGGCAATACCCACTTCTTCTAGACAGTCACCTTCTGTCCTTTACGCCAAGCAGAAATGTCTTGGCCTTTTATGCATGTCTCTAACAGTTTTCTTCCTGGACCCTAAAAAGCCATTTTCTACAGCAGTTAATGTGGTCTTTGTGCCTGGCACTTGGCACTGGCTTCACTCATTAGCTGAGAATAGGTAATGTCCCTCTGGGTGGTAATTGCTGATGGTGTTGGTAAGCCAAAAGCCAGCTTTGCCAGCCAGTAATGTCTTTTACAAATCATCCGTGGCTGCAAATGGTTCGATGAATTTGAACCTTGAAAGTATTTTTCTAATAAAGTGAATCTCCTGTTCCTTGCTACAAAGTGCTTCATATCCTGTTTCACGACCTTAATGCAAATGGTTCGTTTGGCAATCGGTTAAACTGCTCGATTTTTAAGTGGTACAGCTCGTGTTTCTTCCCTGCAAAACCTGCTGGCTGCCACTTTAGTTTGGGTTCTTATTCAGCACTTGAGCTCTGAAATTAGGAGGGAGGGGGAAAAAAAAAAGGAGTAACTGGTTAGGAGAGTCTGTCGTGATGTTCCCGTGAGCTTCCTTTGCTTCCAGGAGCTGCTGACCTAAACAAAATGGTTCATTTACAGGCTCCCCTGCTCTTTCCTCTGGCAGGCAGCTGAAAGACGGTTCTTACCCTGGTCCAACTGGTTGTTTTTTCCCTACTCGCGCCTTTGAACAAATGAGTTGGACGCTCAAAGTTGAGCGGTGGATGTGGGCTCATGCAACCATCTCAGTATGTTACGGGTCTGGTGTTGAATTCCAGCCACCCGTTTCCAGTTGGCGAGGTGTGTGGCTGGGGCTTCTTGTTTGGCGAAAGGTGTTTTGAAGATCTCTGTTCCTTCGTGGTTGACTGTAGGGAAGGCAGCAGGTTTTGCTGACATGGCAGGCCTCTTCCCCGAGGTTACTAGCTGGTCAGTAGGAGCTAAATGCTTCCCCATGTGCTGGGGAAGCACTTTGGAAATGATTTTCAGTAGCATCCGCATATTCTTCAATGCTGTTTTAATGAAGGTTTGTCTGTGATCAGACTTGTTGGTTTTTTTTCTTCCTTCCTCTCCTTGTCTTTACAATAGAGGTGCCGGGAAAATGAGGACAGGATCTGTAAGCTGCTCTGGGGCTGGGAAAAGTCTGAAACCAGGCCTGTTTCTAAATACTTCACTTGTGCTGCCAAAATTGTTGATTTAATCTTTCACTATCCCACACTCTGCATTTTTGTCTGTGGTTCCTACCCCTCTGAGGGTATCATACTTAATCCTTTCAGAGGAACTACATGTACAGCATAACTTAATAATCTACCCTTTTGATAAGGTAACCCCCAAAGCACCAGTCTTGATCCTTACCTCCATTCAATCATACCAAAGCACTCCGTACTTGCAGTTCTTTTTTTTTTTTTTTTTTTTTTTTTTTTTACTGTATGGGTGTAGAAGGAGGGAGATGGTCTGCATGTGGTAAAGGTGAGCACGCAGTGGACCCCCATCTTGCAACAGGAGTAGCATTCCTCAGTGGTCTGGGGTGGTACGATGGCTTTCCTTCTCCTGACCCAGCCAGGGTTCTCCCCTCAAAACTAAATTAACATCAACGATACAACATGAAATATTCCGTTTTGTTTTGCCGTTGTGGTTGGGTCGTGGCAGAAGTGACTGTTGCTACTTGGGAATGACTGCTGGGTCTCAAAGGGATCCCTGATGAGGTGGCTTGTGCCTTTTTTTTTTTTTTCTCCTGGCTTTTAAAGAAAACAGGCTTGTAACATCGCTCGTTTGTAGACAAGTCATGCCGTGCAAATAGTTGAACAGTGTGCTTAATTAAACCTGTGTGCTCTACTGAAGCAGGGGAAGAAGAGGGGAATGGGTCTTTCTGATCAGCGTTTGTAAGCGTAACAGAAAGGGAACTGCTTGCCTTGGCATTTCACAACGCTGAGGGTTGCAGTGCACTCTTCCCGTCTCACTTCTGTTGCGACGGGCTGTCTTCTGCGTGGCGCTGGGACCTCACAAATATTTCAGGGTTCAAGGAGTTGTTTTCGGTCTCGTTTTCCCTGCCTCTTGCCTGGTCTCACATGATTGTGCGGAAGTGAGCCTGTCTTGCTGGATTACCAATTTTTGTTTCCGAGCTGGTGCAGGTGGAGAGGCTCCCCTTGGAATTGCTAACTCAGTTTAGCTTCAACGTTTGCAGATCTGAGATGGTTTTCCTCTTATTCCAAAATGTTTCCAAGCCCCACATTTCTCTGTGACTATTTAAAAAAAAAAAAAAAAAAACAAACCCAAAGCAAGAAGTGAATTGAAAGGGATTATACGACTTAAACAAAAATTAAATTACAGATTAAACAGTTCTTCTAATTAGAAGATAAACGTGTCCTGAGTTACCCTTGTTTGGCAGGATATTGCAGCCGCACTGTTATTAACCTACCCGTCCTCCCTCAGGAGTTAAGGCGGCTGATCTGCTTCGGCCAAGATTAGACTGGTCTGGGGGTAAGCAGGCACTTTGCACGACGGCCTCGGATCACTGTATCCCCTCTGCCACGCTCCTTGCCAGGGCTGGCGGGTTTGCGGGATGTGTGCCGGGAATTCCTCTGTTATTTCAAAGCCTCGAGGCTGGTATGGTCGTGCCCGCAAAATATCTCTGTTCATTCACACGGTGCTGGCACAATGACCTGTGGGGATGTGACGGTGTACGCCTGGCAAGGGCTGAAGCTGGTGTTTTCCCCCATTGCAAGGTGTGCTTTGGGTAAGAAACACTTTTGATCACTGCAGCCTGTGCTTGATGGTTTTGGTCATCACTCGTCTCACTGCATCTCCTTCCCAGTGTCCCTCTGCTCCCTGCAGCCCTGGGGAGGCAAGTTGCACCTACTGAAGCTGCGGGGCCAACGAGCCTTAGCAGGGCTTGAAAAAACAGCCCCAAATTGCAGTTTTGAGGCTTCTTTGCCACCTCTCCACCAAACAGAAACCCAGGGTCAGCTGGTGTTAGGCTGGGCTGGTGGGTACTTTAGGTATGGGACAGAATGGAAACATCATCTGGGGGCTCTGAAAGAGGAATCGGTGAGTTGCCAGCACATCTATTTCCCTCATTAGTTTTCAGTGCTTTACTCTGCTTTATTTTGGTGCATACTCATTTGCTTGATATCTTATTATTTTGAACAGGCATCTGACTAGCTTTTGTGGTGCAGGGGGAAATCCAGTGCATATCTGCCCCGGAGCATCAGGTGTAAACTCTTCCATCACGCTGCACCTCTTGGTGGTTTTGGCTTTTTAAAATCTCACGCAGCGCTCTTTCTTGCTGGGAAGTTTTAGCAGGCTGCTGGTACGGGCCACCGGCTTTGGTTTTACCGCTAGCTTATTTTAGCATAGCAAATGAGCTGCAGATGACTCACTGTCACATTGGTGAATTTGGAAGATGGAGGTTAGCAGTTCAGAGGGCCATTTTCAGTTTATCTGCCGCAAATACTATAGCTATAAATACTATAGTTACAAGGCTGGCTGCTGTGGCTCTTGCGCTGTGTGGCAAATTCAGGGGCTGCAAAGCTGTCCTTGTACTGTCTGCACGGAGCTCTTGTGGGGAGCAGCAGGTAAGAGGTAACTCTGTGCCACAGAGGCATCAAAACAATAAATCAGCTGAATTTTGGAGATGTCAAGGAGGCCAAGTATCACTTTGCTTTCATTTTTTTCTTTACCCTTGCTTGTTCCCCAACGTTTTTTATTTGTTTTGGTTTTACTATGGCCGGTTTAAAGCTAGGAGTGCCTTACTTTAGGGTTTTCCTCTCGTTTGGGTTTAATTTCCCTGGCAAAGCAAGCTGTACTTTCCCGGTTTCTGAGGGAGTATTTGTACCTAGACTAAAGATGCTCTGCTCAGACAGTTCACCTTTTCTCATTTCTTGCTGGTGTTACAATGACCTGGAGTGTTAACCGTACTCTCTACCTACAGCAGAAGTTTAAAAGGGTCTAAATTGGAAACGAAGTGTGTTAATGCTGCTAAATTACCGTCAAAATTGCCATATTGCAGAGACTCATTAAAAGTGGTTGTAGGTGTGTTACATAAACCTGGGTCTCCATGCAACTGTTGATGGAGGAGAGGACATCTGTAACCACGTTCCTCCTGTGATCCTTTTGTAATACAATAAAATCTGGGAGACGGTAGGGGGAGAGAGAACCACAAGAAAAAATAAGGCAGATCTGGAGGAGGCTTTCTCTAGTTCCTGCCACTGAAAGCCCTGGGTAGGGATTTGTGTCTGGGATGGGGTGCCTGGGGCGGGGGGGGGGATTTTTTTTATCATGGGGTGGTATAAGAGGGAAGTTTCAAAATTAACTTCAGTAATTGTTCCTCCTTTCAGTCTTACAATGCATCATAAGCAGATACCTCTGCAAATAAGATACCTTGCTTTTGTTGCCCCTTAACCTTCTTAATGTTGTTGGGTGCAACCCCTCGAGTAACCTTCCAGAGTTATCCTTTAAAAATCAGATTGCTTGTCTTGAAATCTAAATCTGTTCCTCTTCTAAGGTCTCTATTGTTTCCACCAGTTCCACAGTTGCTGCTGCTGTTGTTTAGCCCTGCTAGATTTCATCAGTTAGAGTTCCAGCTGTTGGAAGGAGCATCCCTTTTTGTGTGAGGTTGTGCATAGGATTAAATGGATAACCTCTTAGATCTCCTCTGCTGAGTGGGGTAAGGCAATCTGCACCGGGGGAAGAGCAAGAGGGTCAGCTGCTGAGTGCTTTGAACTAGTCTGCCAGTATTTAATTATTTACATTGGCTGGCAAGGCATATAGCTATTATCTGCAATCAGTCCAACAGATCTAAAAACTGTGCTTAACAACTACGGATGTGTTTCCAGTAGTATGTACTGAATCTCTCTTAACTTTCTGCCCTGGGAAGGAGCAATGTGACCTCAGGTATACTGATTTAGACAACATCTTCAGTGTGAGGTCACAGACTATATTTAACTTGCCTTTATAAAGTGACCAAGTGGCGGTTTTCTCTATCTGCACTGCAGGCTGACTCAGGTTGGCGGGCGACCACCTCTGGGTAGGTCACAAAGCCAATCCACCCTGGCCGTATCCAAACTGAGCTGGGCTGAGCTGGAGAGATGCTGCTTTGTGCAATACCAGTCTGCTCAGGGCAGGGGACTAGCTTCTGAAAAACGTTATTTTAGAGGGGAAAGTTTATCCTTGTGAGAAACACTTGTTTCTCACTTTAGGGGAAGGGATCCTGGTGCGATGAATGTGTGATGCAAATACTCCAGTGCTCATTTACGCAGCCGACCTGCTGCCTGCAACTTTTGATGTATTCCTCACCTCTGGAGCTTGAGAGGAAGTAGCTTTGAAACAAAAATACTTCTTTCAAAACATCCCAAATAATGAAAAAAAACTTTAACGTTTTGTACAAATTCAGATTAAATCATGATCCTTCTCAGTGAAAATGCTGTTTCTCTTATTCCGATTACACTGTGGAACATCAGCATGAGGTCAGTGAGCAATTTCTTGTGCTAGCGCGGTTTGCACCTCTGACCAACCATAGGGTGATATTGATGCTGAGCAGCACTTCTTGCATGAAGCTGCAGCTATTTTTGCTCTATAGGTCTCTAACTGCTACACCCAAACCAGGAGCTGATCTGGCCTTTTTCAGTCAAGATCTGGGGAGGAGAAAAGCTTGCTTTGGTTTGGTATATGTGTTTCAGGAACATCTGAATTACAGATACAAGATAGTCCTACTGACTTAGGCAAGCGTGGGGTGAGAGTTCCTACGCGTTTCTGGTTCTCAGATTCTAAGGCAGATGACCCAAAACTCCATGGGAGCCGGCCTGCCAGTGTGTTTCTGGAAGCAAAAGGGCATTGCGTATCTCCAGTGTCTTAAAGGTGGGGAGGGAGTACCATGTGCTCAATTTAACAAGAACATGCAAAATAGGAGACATTGGTTGGGGTCGTTGTTTTTGGTAATGGGGTTTAATATACGGCCATAAAAGCTTTAACCAACCCTCCTGGTGGGTATTGGATACAAATGGCTATTTTCCTTATCCAGCTTTTAACTCTCCATCACTCATAGTATGTCTCTGTTTACACCCTGGCACATTCTTACAGCCTAGTCCAAGGCTTGTGCCTTTGCTTTATTTCCTCCTGAAACCTCTCCCCTCCCAGAATAAATCATGGCCTTGCTAAGGAGAGGAGACTTTGGTTTTTCCTGGGTTTCTCTTAGCCACTCGTCTCCTCCTTTCTGTCCCAGGGCCCGGAGCTGCGGCGTGGCCGGTGGCCGCTGAGCGGCAGCGCTGCCCGGGGAACAGCCTTGCTGGGGGACGCAGCACAAATCCCCTGGGGGGGAGCAGCAAACCCACCCAGCACCCACGTCCTCCCAGCCCCTTGCTCTTTACCCCATCGTCTATCCGAGGCACGACGTTCGTTTCTCCGCGCTGCGTGGATTTTGTGCGGTTGGGGTCGGTACCTGCTGACTATCTGCCCCGTTGCGTGCGGTGATGCCGACAGCTCCGGGAGCGGAGAGCTGGCGCAGCAGTTTGTGCTGAAAGGAGCGCTCTCTGTACTGGGCGGTCGGATACCTGCGGAGTTGGGGTCCCGCTTCCCTGTGCTGGGTGTTTGTACAGCTCTAAAGAGGGGTCTCTCACCAAAATGGGATTGGCTTGGGCTGGATTATAGTCTCTTTAACCTAGCTTAACGTATAGGAAATCCCAGAAACAGCCCCAAAAGATTTTGCTCGTGAGGGCTTATCCATGCTTAAAGGTTGTATTCATTTAGTTACTTCTGCATCCATTTTTAGTTAAGGTCAGTGCAGCTTTATGGACAGTGGAGACTTTGTGGGGAGGAAGACTGTATGGTTCTTTGTTTTCCCATTAACTCATCTGGTTGGGAATTGCAGCCCTTTAATTAAACCAGCGCAGTATGGACTGGCCCTGAGGTGCTATTCTAAGACTATTGCATTCACATCTGCTTTTGGGTAAAACTTGGCCTGTTTGAGGTTAGCCTGTGCTATTGTGTGTCTAAAAGCAGGAAGAAGCAGAGAATCAATCACCGGGGCTGCGTCCCAGCGAGCGTCGAAGGGGATACACAGTGTGTTTTACCTCCCTCCCGCTCCTAGCAGGGAGCGCAGCAGCAAATGTCCCCGTGTGTGCAATCGGCAGAGACCGCTGGAGTGTGCAACTCGCCCTTCCTGGGGGACGCAGGGAGTCGCACGGCACAGCGGCAAAAGGTTTTAATTAACCACCATATGGAGAACTAAGGCGAGCGCTGGACTCCGCTCAGAGCCACCACTGAGAGCTGGAGGGCGGTGATGACAGCCTAGTCCATCGCCTGTTGTTGTTTAAGTTGAGCTTCTCCCCTCTCCTTTTGCGTTTTGCTCAATCAGTAAACGGCTTGGTGTAAACTCCTACAGAAGAAGCGGGCACGCAGGAATGCTGTGGGCAGTCGGTCCGCGATCTGTGCGTATCATCTGATGTTTTTGTCCATGTGGCATTTGTTTGGGTTGAAACCAGGAAAGCTGGCGCATCTACGTTGCCGGCAGTGCGCACAACAGCCTGACTGTAGCCAAAAGGACGTGGAGACTGGCGGGGAGAAGTTGATTACTTGTGGAGGTTTTTTCCCCCTGATATGTGGGTTGGACCTTGGAGAGTTATTTTTAGTAGATAGCAGAGTGGAAAAAAAAGTTTAGGCTGTGTTTTAAAACTGCAGCATCCATTGCAAGTACCAGCAGAAGTGCTGAGGAAGGAGGTAGGTTCCCATAAAACCCTCCCTTCTACCTTCATTAGGTGCTGGGACAATTAACAAGGACGTTTAAAGATTGCGATGCCAGTGCTAAAAGCAAACTGGCCACCCTTAGCCAGGCTGGCCCTGAGCACAGAAAGCTTCGTATCCGCACGGCTGACCCTGGGAACAAAGGATCCTCCTGAACCCAAACATGTTTGTGTTAATCCCGGCTGCTTCCTGGCGGCCAGCGAGAGGAAACGGAGCCACTACCTCTAACAGATGTACAGTGAGGAGATTACACTGTACGATTAAACACCCTCTCCATCACATCCTCCTCTCCGCCGTCCCAGCCCGGCGCATTAATGGACTGTCCCAGGCTGCCTGCCAGGCTCGGGCAGATGTAACAGGCAGCAGATACTTAATCTCCTGCATCCGTGCCTGGTTTGGAGCCGTTTGCTAACGCCAGGGCTCGTGCAAACACGCTGCCCCTCGCACCGAAAGCGTGAGCTACGTTAGCTGTACCTGCCTGCGAGGAGGAGTGGGCTGGGGAAAGGCAGGAGAAACACGTGGAATTCACACCATCCAGAAATGAAATGCAAAGCTGTTAAAACTAAAACAAAGCGTGTTTTCCCACGTCAGGTACCCCAACGTGAGTAGGCCAGGGTTTGCTAATGGACAAGGTGCTGAAGAAGTTGGGCAGGGTTTTTATTTTGGTGGACTGATTGCTTTTTGTCTGCTACGCTTGGAGTAGAAGATTTCGGGCTGGGAAGGATGCATTCCCTCTGTGTGTGTTTAGGTGCTGCCTCACATTGCAGTAGCCAGTCTTAGTGCCAAGTGCTGCTCTTACAATAGAAATAATCTAGGCTGATTGCAAAAAATCAGCTATCCTACTGTGTGTTTAGGTTAATTAACATGGTAATGGCAGAGTATGTTTCTTTATCAAACAAAAAGCTGTTTCTAAAATAAAAGAACCCCCTGTGGAAAATGTAGAGATCAGAATTGTCATCACGTGAGAAGTGCAAAACTCTCATCAGCCGCGCGGGTTGAATTTGACTAAGAGTAAAAATTTTAAAAAGTCACCTTTCTTTTCTCGGGCGAGAGCTGTGACCTCAGTTATGGCACTGGAGCCGTTGCCTTTGTCTCAACTGTGGGCTTTCTCCCCCTTTTTGTGCAAAGGGGTCCAGCACGGGTCCCTGTAACTGCCAACAATGTGCCATTGTCTGGGGTAGAACAAGGGGAGAAGTCGCGTTGAGTTCTGCTAATGGCACGTGTATTGTCCATTTTTGCCCTCCTTCTGTTCTGGAGAGGACGTGGCTCGGTCAGAGGCAGCACCAGGTGATGCTCGAAGTTGGGAAGCCGCGGGGACATCTCCTTCGTGGGGGTGCATTGGAACAGGCAGGCAGAGCTGCCCCTGGGTTTGCAGATCCTCGTGGCCAACGCGTCTTGGGAGGGATCCCAGAAATGCGCACAGCTGCGACGGCACTCGTTGTGCAGCGGTCACAGTAATGCAGAGAACCGGATACTTCCTATCTCATGCCATCCCAGCGCGTTTGGGAATCTGCATTGCCATGCCTTTTTCCCTTTTCTCGCCTGCACAGAAATCCCGTTTCCTGAGCGTAGGAGACAACTGTTTGGCAAATAACAGCAGCCTCGGCTTAAGGGAGAGCATTGTTTTTTAAATAGCTGCAGCGTGCAAAGCAAGGATGGTGGCAGTAGCAAAAGGCAAAGGGAGTGACTTGGTACAAAAGTATAAGCGGCACCATCTGCTTCAGAAGGGCAGCGTTTCTAATTCGGCAGCGAAGGAGGCTCCTGGAGTTAAGTAATTGGGAATAGTAGGCTCCTGGCTGGAAATTGTGCCAACCCTTCTGGCAAAAAGCTGTTAAATCTTTGTTGCTGGCGTGTGAAAGTGGTTCTGTGTAGCAGGGCTCCAAAGACTGGTTTTAACCCTTGATGTATGTAAAAAAACAAAACCTACGGCACTTTTGATCTTGGAATGGCATGTGGCCGGGTGTCGAGAATAAAAGGGGAAGGTGGGTCCAAGTCTGATCCTCCCGTGCCGATAACAGCCAGACGTGGCCTGCCAACAAATGCACACAAAATGGTGCCTGTTTTAACAGCTTTAGCAGGAAAGCACACGGTATGATGAATGATTCATCAGGATCAATAGAACCGAGGCATTTACTGCCCCTTGAAACTACTGCCTGCCTGCCAAAGGGTGCATTTGCAAGGAGAGTGATCACAAAATCCTCTGCTGAGCTTTTGGGACAGAGTCACACGCTTGGCTCTCCTCTTACTACAGCCCTTACCCTGCAGTCTGCAAACATGTCCGGCTTACCAGCCAGGATGAGGAGCCTTTAATTCTCCAGATGAAAGCACAAGCTCTTACACATCTCCCAGTGAGCGCAAATACACACAAGTCAACATTTTGCACTCCCCTCCGAGGGGTGGCTTCCTTAGAAGCTTTAGTCTTCATCCTGTTTGTCTGATTCGCGATCAAAAGAGTGTTGCTGCCTACGTGTCTCTTTAAGCAGTTACTTCTATCGTATCTGGCGTAAAGGTCCAATTTCTTCATTAAAATGAGATGAAGGTAATGCAATCAATTAAGATCTGTCTCTGCAGTCATCGTCTTTTGCTAATAGTGGGACCAGAACTGGGCAAAGCTCTTCTGGGACCTTCTTTGGTGTGGAGGGGAAGAGGATGCTTCACAGCCGAATGGGTTTTCCTGCCAGGGGGAGAAAGTTGGATTTAAAAAGCTTGAGCCCCAGCCATCCTGAAGATGAAACAGTTGGATCGTGAAACGTGTACTTTTTCCAAGTTTGATCTGGATGTTTTTTAATCTTCCTCAAATTAAAGGAAAATCTCTTGTTTGACCCAAAACAAAATTATGTTTTCTTTGGCTAGCCAACCAAAAAAAAATCAACTCTATCCCCAGTGTTAGTCCAAGTTCCCTTGCCAGTAGTGCCTCCACAGCCCTCCCGCTCCATGGAGCTTTACCAGTCCCAGATTAGAGCCTTGTTGCTAAAAAGTTTACAAGAACAGGAGAGTTCAGTCACTTGCTCTAAGTTTATTTCAGCTATTCTGGTTAAATTCATAAATGTTTGTTCATATTCCACCTCTGCTTTATGGACATTTGTCCACATCCTGCCTTTTTAAGCTGTTTACTCACGTAGACTGCTTTAACTTTATTTTGTGAGGTTTTACAAAGCATAATATGGATTTTTCTGTATGTACGGTGAAGCAGAGTTTTTGAGGCAGCTGCAAGGTTTCTGTTGCCTGCTGAACTAGAAGCCCTTTATACCAAGGTGAAGGATTTTGGTCAGGAAACAGATGAACTTGATGTCCTTTAGCACCACGTTTTCATCTCTGCAGTCTCCTCTGGGAAGTAACTGGTGGACCTGGCAGCTGTTCCATGAGTTTTAGGTGAACTAGGATTTATGGACTCATTTTGTACCTGGGTTCTTGTGCCTCGGAAAAACCCGTGGCTCCCGTTATTTGATGGACTTACTCTAGTCTCTGGTGGAGGACAGACCTGCAGACCTCTATACCATACCGCCAGCCCCATCCTCAACTGAGAACCCGCAGCGTGGTGGGCAAAGAGATGGGAATTCTTCCAATTCCTAATGCTGTTAATGGTGTGCTGGGTCTTCTCTTCCTTTAATTGTTGTTATCCTCCTCAGGAAACGTGTCGGAAATGCCAGGGGCTGTGGAAGGAGCACATGAACCTCACCTGCGAGCAGCTGGCTGAGAAGGATGACATCAGATACAGGACGTCCATGTAAGTAAACTCCACAACCAGGCAAAAATGGGGAGGTGGATGAACTCGTAATAGCAATACACTAGGCGATGCACTCTGATGTGGAGGGGATGAGAAACCCCTCTGTCCCTGTGACTAGCAGAGGCCCTAAAGTTCTGCTGGATGTCACTACCTTCCATCAGGGAGGTCCTAGAGCTGTCAAAGCGGAGGGGTCAGAAGCCTCCCAGGATGGGATTTCTTTCTGTGCAAGACACTTGGCAGCACATCCAGCTGGTAATTGGAGAACGTGGGAGAGTTGTCACCAGACCAGCCTGTTCCTCTGGCTAGCCCGGTGTCTCGCAGGCTGGCACCTGGCCCTTCTCAGAGGTGAGAAACCCCCATCAGTGTTGCTTGGGGGGGAGAAGGGAGGTGTGGCACAGAGGGAAGAAGTGTATTGAGTCACAGTAAGTCATTATTACCCTTTGAAAGTCTAGACTGGAGACGATGGCAGTTTGCTCAGCTACTGCTTTCTGGCTTCGTGGGAGGGGATGTCTTCTCTTACAGAAGAATGTCTCTAACTGGTTTGTAGGAATTGTTACAGAATGGAGTCGCATTTTTAAATACTCAGGTGTAAATCCTGAGTGTTTCTCTAAAATCTTTTTAAGTTTGATCTCTTTCGTTGCTACAGTAAATGACAAAATCCTCTGCCTTTAGGAAATGAAGGAGGGCTCATCTGTGGAGCTGCATGTCTGGTGCAGTCAAATGGGACTTGCCCACATTGCCCAATCCTTCCCTCTCTGATTTAGAGTCTGTCTGGCATGAGCAGAGGTTGGAAAGCTCCACCACTGGGAAGCTGAATGACTGTTGCTTGCTCATCCTGCAGTCCCTAATTCAGAACAAAATCTTTACAAGTTTGATACGACTTTTTTCTCTGCCACTCCTTTCCCTGTAGGATAGGAAAGAGTGGTGAGAGGGGGGAGGAATGAGTTGCCATGTCCCTAATAAGGAAAAAAAATACCAGTTTCAAAACCTTTAGCAGAACGTCGCTGTGGATAAATGAGTCTAACTGCCTGATACAATAAAAGCTTCCTTTTGAAGCACTGCGTAAGGAAAGGGAAGCACAGCTGGAGTTCAGGCCAAACTTCCTGCCTTGCTCAAAGTTTCCAAAAAAAAATCTGCATCAGCAGCATCCTGTCGAGTAGCAGAGGGAAGAGCAGCTGCAGCTCAGAGGAAAGTCAGGCTCAAGTTGGTTTTTTTTCATCTCTATTCTTAGTGTATCTCCAAATGCCTGGGTGCAGGTCATGCCAGGTATAACTGCGTGGGAGCTTTGGGTAGCTGCAAGGCAGCTGAAGTTCCCACCTCGCCGTTCCCTGCTCCTCCGGTTGTGCTGACGGAGTGGTTTGTGGGGCTGTGCTGTAGCCTGGTTTGCTGCTGCAATCCTCCTGAAAAATGCCTTCCTGTCATCTCCCAAACATATGTTGACTTTGCAGGTCTGCTTAAGTAGTTGGGTGGAGATGCCTGGCTAAGGAAGATTATTCCCCACTGTCAGGTCAGCACAGCCAGAGAACTGTGCTTCCCTCAATGAAAACAGTCTCTTTACTCTTCTGTCATCAGATTTCACTTCTAGGTTGTGAATTAAATTGTAATGTGATCTCCAGCGGTCAGAAAATTGGCCCTTAGGACGACAACTTATAGTCTTAAGTCTTTTAATTAAATGACCGAGGCTTTCCTTCATTTCGGTGCCAAAATAGCATTGCCGCTAGCTGAGCCTTTGCACTGGAGCGCGTGTCGCTGCCAGGATGTCTCTTGGGGACAGGGACTGTGCTTTGTCCTGGATTCCCATTAGTGCTCCATTAGAGTAAATCCCATCTCTTGAACCTAAAGCAATAACCTCTGGAAAATGTATGTAGGGAATCTTAAGAGAAGGGGGAAAACCCAGTCTCTGTGGGGAAAGATGTGATTATTTTTCAGTTACTGATTTAAATTTAACAAAAACCAAATAAATCTGGAGTGTAGCAGCCAGGGTTTGAAAAAAAAAAAGTAAAAAATACGGTCGTGGCAACTTTGTAGCCAGAGCAACAGGCAAACATAAAACTTGCTAGCAGATGACAGCCAAGGGTTTGCTTTTCCTGAACTTTATCTCCCAGGCTGTATTTCTCCGCAGCCAAGTCAAGCATCCACGTGCCCTTTGGCCCTTTGACTTACGGCTTAAATTCTTCCCAAGCCAGAGCCTGCCGCTGCGGCGTTTTGGCTCACATGGAAACCAGGATCGGGTCTGCAGCATGCAGCCAGTGATTGACTTTCTTTCACTTAATTTGTTCTTGAGTTGTCATGGTTTGGCTCCAAGTGGAGCTGAGCCCAGACCTCCCTGGAACAGCGGTGGACCGTGGGGATGGCGTAGGAGGGGGAGAGGCGCACTGGGGAAAGCGGGGTTAAAGCATCGCTGGGATAGCGTAACAGTAATTTTACCGCAGGCTGGTGACTGCAAACACCCCTTCTCTAATTCTTGTCCCTCCCCTTGTGTTGCAGAGAAGAGAAAATGACAGCCGCCCGAATTAGAAAATGCCACAAGTGTGGGACTGGCCTAATTAAATCGGAGGGTTGCAACCGCATGTCCTGCCGTTGCGGTGCTCAGATGTGCTACCTCTGCCGGGCTGCCATTAACGGGTACGACCACTTCTGCCAACACCCCCGGTCGCCCGGGGCTCCCTGCCAGGACTGTGCAAAGTGCTCTCTCTGGACAGATCCCACAGTAAGTAACTTAGGACTTTTGTGAATGATTTGCACCCTGATTTCAATTACCATTCGATGCCAGCGCATTGAAATACATGCCTTCCACCAGAGGAAAACAGCCGTTTTTAGGCAGCACAACTTTTTTTCCTTTCCCAAGGCAGCTAAAAAACACACTGGAAGCCTACATCAGCACAGAGTCACATCTGACCGCAACTTGGAAGGAACTGGTGTTGCTTTAGGGAAAAACAGCTCCTGTTAGACGAGGGCTTTGGCTGGAAGTGCTCTGAGCGTTGTTCTGGGGAGCGGGGCTTGTGGAAGGAGCTGGTGGGGAGCGTGTGCTGGCACCAGGCACAGTAGCCGGCGTTGGGATTACTGGGACTCGTTCCTAGTTTTGCAGCTGAGATGCTGTTTGGTATGGCTTTGCATCTGGAGGCAAGGGGAGTTGCATCTTTTTGGTGCCCAGATCAGCTGATTGCTGGCTCGACGAGTCCCTTCACAGAGATGGACCCACCGAGAAAACTGCCTGCAAGCCAACAGACCCGAGTTATAGTTGGGTCTGTTCTCACGGCTGTTGTCAACAGCTGCAAAGGGAGAACTGAAGCATGGACTGAGCTGTAAGGCAAGCTGTAGTAACTTAATACAGCTTGTAGCTGTGGCAAGCATGGGAAAACTTAGTGCAGCATCTCTGTAAATAGAAGTCTTCAATACCAGAAATCTGGAAGGAGCGTAGGAAGGAGCAGGAGTTGAATTTCCCGATTTCAGCAAAGCAGTAGAGCAAACGTCAATGTGGATCTGCCTTCCCAGGGCATGTCTGAGCTTCGTTTGTCCCAACGCTTCTTTGTCTTGGGCTGCTGCAGCTTGCCAGACTGCTGCTGGCCCCCTTCCTGCAGGGGATGTGCACAATTCTGTGCTTGCACAGAGCCAAGGAAAAGCCACTCTAAATCTTTCCCTCCTACCTGCGGGCACTTGGGGATCTCCCAGCAGTGTCCCAACCAGTGTAAACTTCCTAGTCTTCTGCTTGCCTGCCTTTATTCCCTGTGTTATCCTATCAATGCAAGGTGTTTAAACTGAACACGGACAACTCCTTCTAGGCACCCCTGTAGCGTTTCCAACACCTGGTTATGTGCTTCTCGGATTCCTGTCCCACTCTTCCCCATCTACCAGGATGCGATTCAGGGTTCAGCAGCGCTGACATCCTTTGTTCCCATCAGGCTGCTGATTGTGCTGGGTGATGGCATTTGTTCAGAGCCAGAGAAAACATGAGGCCTCTCAAAAAGCTCGTACTGTACTTTAAAATAAATAAATAAATAAGAAGCACAAAGAGGGCACTGTCATCAGGCCCTTTCCAGCTCTCTAATTAACCAATGTTGTGGCAAAGAAAAATTTCCCACCGTCAGCAAAGAGCTGGCACTGCCTGCTCTGGGTCGGGTTGGTTTTTTTTTTCCTTTTCTTTTTGGGGTGATGGAGCCCTAGTGTGCTGGGGAGGTAAAGCTGGGTGACTGTCCTTGCTGCAGTGCAAAGAATAACATGAAACTCAACTTTTGGCTTCTAAGGCTGAGGTGACGGATGCCTGTGTGCGTTGTCCCCCTTCGTAAGGGGCTTAGTGACATTAACGCAGTCCCTACTGGGAGATCTACACTCTCGTGTGGGACACGTAAACAGGAGTTAACATGGTAGGTGTGAAGAGGGGGAATGAATTGGAATCTTGACATGGGGATATGAAAGAGCAAAAGGCTATTGTATCTGTAGTGTCTTGTCGTTTGTCAGGGATGCTGTCCATCCAAGGGATTACCCCATCCCTGCTCTGCTGGCAGCTGCTTTGGCATCTTCTTGTGCCTTTCTCAACTCCTCTGTTTCCTCTTTTGGCTCAATGTCTTCTATTCTGTTGAAGTAAATAGACAGCTGATACTGTGCGTATAGGAAGAGAGTATCTGTTACGGGCTCGCACATGTTTGCAGCCATGCTGTGCATGCAAGTACAGAGAAGACAAGACCGGGTTGTCTCATCACCTGTGGAATTTGCAGCCCATCGCTTAGGAGCTGCTGCTCCTCTCCCTGGATTAGGCTCTGCTGCAAAATGGGGAGGGCGCACGTGTGGCACCAAAGCCTGGCTTCCAGAGGGTGACAGGATGTTTTTGTTCTGATTTCCGATATATTCATGTACAGCCTTAACTTAAAACCATTTTCACAGCAAACCGGTGGCATAGTCACAGTACCATGGTCTTGTCCATTTGCATTTCACGGATGTAGACTTCAGCTTTCTGTCAGATCTGGATAATCCTTTGTGAAGGATCTGGTTTGGGTCTAACTCCCCATTATTTACAGCAAAATTCAGGTTTGTTTAAAGTAGGGAACCTTTGTTCTTTTCCAAATGTTTAACGTTTTCTGAGTCTGAAATGATTCTTGCAAAAGTATAAGTAAACCTAGTCATTAGCTTGGGTTAAAAACAAATTAAAGACAGTCCTCTAGGAACTGCAGCATCTGTTAGTCTTTGTCTCAAATGATCTTGAGAGAGTAAAGCAGACACTTCAAAATTTCCCATAATAAAAGGTTGGCTAAAATCTTGTCCCTGTGCTGTAATCAGACTGGAGTCTAATTTAAAAGTATTGATGCAATATTTGCTGGCTCAGAGACAAGCTGCAATCGGGCTGTGGTCAGCAGCTTCCAGGGTAGCAGGCGGTAATCGCTTAATCGCTGCATTTCTTCTAGAGCTAATCGGTGCCCTGCACCCCTGTAGGATATGAACACGTGCCAGGAGCTCTTCTCAGTAAGCCGCTTGGCCAAAAGCCCTCGTGTGCCTATTCTGCAGCCCGTGCTAGCTTTGGCTCGGCTCGCTGAGACGTTGCTGGCTGCAGGAGGGGCTGATGCAATATTGCCAGAGACAAAGCTCGGGACGGAGCAGTGAGAATTGGCTCTGCAAACAGCAGGCTCTGGGACTCAGGGGCTGGTTTTTCCCTGTTTTCTAAATATCTGTAGCAAACCTGAGGCTGCTGCGTGCATTTTAGCCGGTTTGGACAAATCCCGTGATGCAATGTGACTAATGCATTCTGACTGTTTTGGTAAACCAGGTTCTGCTCTCGTACGTATTATTTTTACATCTCATATGTATTATAATTTAATACTCATCTTTGGACTATCAATAATACTGCATAGCGGCTTTTTTGGCTTTAAAGTTTAAGATGTTTTCAGTAAACTCTTAAAACACTCCCAAAGGCCCATCATTAAAGTTCAAAGCAGAAGACTAATCATTATAAGGTGTTTGCAGTTATCCCTCCTTCTAGCCTTATAAAAAGAAGATGTTGAGCGAAGACTGTGTAAAACTTCAAATGCATTAAGGAAATGCATGAACTACACAGCACTGCCTTTAGGATTTGGAGGGGGAGAAGCACCCCTAAACTGAGGGTGTGGTGTTTTTATTATTTTTTTTAGACATGCTATAAAATGCCTTAATCATAAGCACGCAGTTAATCCAGAAAGCCATCAATATGGATTGCCTATTGCTAAAATAACTCTGCATTTCTGAAACGCCAGCGTGTGCTTCGTCCCCATCCTGGCCCCCCTTTTCCTGCAGCGCTGCGGATGCCCCGTTCCAGTTAGAACACAGCCTGCTTTTATCCCCTGCTTCCTGCTGCATGGAGGAACACGCTGGAGACAGCCGATGCCTGTTCTTGCTCAGGCTCTCCGCAGCTGATCTGGGAATGATTTGAAACAAAACCCCTTAGTCCTTTGGAAGCCTCCGTCGTGAAAAATCATTTCAAGTTTATTAGTAACGGCTGCGGCCACACGTACGTGGAAAAAGAAAGCAGTAAAAAGCCAGAAAGGGGGAGGCGATGGTGGTGAAGGCACTTTCTAAAGACAGGGGAGGGATTGCACAGCCCAGAAATAGTTACCAGGTCTCTTGTTTTCCCTCTTTCAGGAGGCGGGCAGCCGCTTTCCCGTGACACTTAATAATTAAAGATAACAAGAAGCACAGTAGATAAAAACAGCTTTCAAAAGCTCCAGGATTGGCACTTTTGTTCTGGGCAGAGGAGGATTTATTTGGGGAGAGGTTGTCTCTGTGTGACTGGTGGAGCTTTTATCTCCTTTGCTGCTGTGTTTTCATGTTCCCGATGGGCTGTTTGTTGCTCCGGTGGCTCTTTCTGTGCGTGTGCAGGGCCCTGCGTGGATGCTGGACGCAGCTTCTCAGGACCAGCGTTGTTGAAACGGGCCTCCTTGCCCCAAAAAGGTGCCTCACTTAGCAACCCAACCCAGCTCTTTAGTTAATCCATCCACAGACCCGAGCCATCCTTTCTGCTGCGATTGGCTCCGTGCTCGCCACGTTCCCTGGATTCAGTGGGAGAGGGCTGAAAGGAAAAGCCTCCTCCGTGCCGAGATCCTTTCGCAGGTCGGGGATCGCAAGGGCAGGCTCTCAGACTGGCCGGGGACAAACGCTTTTTTTGGCTACGGGACTGGGGATGGTTCCTGCAAAGAGCATCCTGCTGTTGGGTTTGGGGCGAAGCTTGGTCCCGTTTTGCCGCTTAAAAATACAGCTGCTATTAATAACAGCGTTTGCTTTCTGCAGTGTTTGCAGATAAGAAGGGTGAATACATCTCATAGATCCTTTGCATTTTTCTCTTGGCCACCTCCCTTCTCCCGTGATGCAACGGAGCCTGAGGAAGGGCTGTGCTATAGCATTGCACTGCATTTTCTCTCTCAGGAGGAGAGCCAAGTTACACCCTTGCTCAAAAATCATGTGGGCTGGCCAGTGCTGAGACCCCCCCAGGGGTTGGGGGGGTTGCTTTTTTGCTTTTTTTGCCTTTTTTCTTTCTTCTTTTTTTTTTTTTTTGCTGTAGGCAAGGCAGCTGACAGGAGGATGACTGTTAACTTGACAAGATAAGTCCTTTCAATCCACACAGCCTGTGAACAGGCTATTAAAATTATAATCTAATCCTTTATTAAGGGACTTGAACCCGCTCAGGAAAATGGACACAAGAGGCTTTTGAAATTGTACTGCAACCTCCACCCCATGTGACATTAAATGGTTTCTTACCACAACAGCCAGCCATAAGTGCGCTAATGAAAACTTAATTTTTGGTGTGGATGCTTTACCCCAGATGAATCTGTCACCTCTCTCCAATTAACTGTGGAATCAAAAAACCAGCCTTTGCTTCTCAAAGAATTTGCGGTGTTTTGCAAAAATTACTGTTGTACATGGTGAATGTTTGCAGGACTGAGACTTGTTTTTTAATTCTGACCTGTCCCAGTACAATATGTAATAGCCAGAACTTGTGGCATCAGCTTTCCTTCACGAATATCCTAAAATTGTCTTACTATGCACATATCATCAATTTTCTTTGTTCCAGCTGGGATGTGGATCTTTCCTGAATACTGCAGGTATTGAACTGTGCTGTGTATTCATCACTTGCCAAATTTAATGTCAGCTTCTTAAGTAGGAAGTACAGTGTATTTTTGTTCTTCCTTTATTAGTGGATACCAGTTTTTCAGAAATACTAATGCAAGAGAATTCTAAGCCAAGGCTTGGTATTTGGGGTTAAGTATAAATACTGCTTGACCTTCCAACGTGAGAATACACTTTTATCAGCAGAGAAGCAACAAAGCTGAAAACTTCTGTTCTTGGAGATGTAGTTTGTTATGCCTCTGCTGTGATTTGCAGTGTCAGGAATTCATCATCCTGATCCAGGTCTGTTCTTGGCAGTTTTTTTGCATCCAGGGTGTGTTGCAAGGTGTGCCTCCTCTTGAAGACCAAGAGGGGATGGAGTTGAGTAGGGATTTCTGGCTACTGCGTTTGAGGTGATGTGTTTTATGTTGTCCCTGCGAGGTTGACGTCATTTCGGAGATCTGGCAGATGGGGTTTGCTGTTATGTGTTTCCCTGGTGCTCTGGGAGCTGCAGTAATTGAAGCCAGCATCACCTTGGGTGTGCGTGCAGCTGGCTTGCCAACCCCAGGGGCAGATGGCTTTGTCGATCCCTCATTAGTGTGGAGGTCAGCTGCAGTTTAAACTGGGAGGGTGGAGTAGCCCTTGCTGCAGGAGGATCTTGTAAAGTTGCGTTGTTGATGTGTCCCGATTCCCCAGCCTTCTGCAGGACTGACCAGTATCAACAGCAGGGTTTGCAGGAGCTGCAGCATCACGGGTGGTGGTGGCAGGATGGTGGTGTCCCTGGAAAACACTGTTTCAAAGGGTTAGTCCCAGACTTAGACTAAAGTAAAAGGGTTTTTTTTAAGTTAGAAGGGACCTCTGCATGTTTCTAGGCTTTAAGGTGAGGCTTTATGCCTTTGTGTGAGGGAAGGAGATAGGGGTATTCTTGTTCAGTTGAGCTTAAAATACATTTCTTACTTGTCATATAACTAAAAACCTTTCAGGTGCATCTTTACCAGCAAGTGGCAGTAAGATGGGAGAGGTGGCTATCTCTGTTTTCAACAGGATTGCAAAAAATAGTCTGAGAAGAAAAATACTGAAATCTTGAAGCTTAGAGGCCACCCTTTGAGAGTGCTACTGGGGCAGCAAAGGAGCGGAGGATGTTTGGTTGCCTGTTGCGGATCATGCCCAGGTTGTTTTCCAGGCAGGGAACATTGCAATCTGATACTTGGGGGGTAATTAGAAGTTCTGTATAGGTTCAGAAGAGCCATTCTTCAGCAGTTTTTATGGAGATAGATAGGCTGTAATTAACTGTCCATGGAATCAGCCTGTTTGGAAAAAAAAAAAAGCATGTCCTAGAAAGTCTTAATTTTAACCATTGACTCACAGAATAATAAAAGGGAGGGAAGTATTGAGTTTGATTGCTTTCTGCTGATTAAGATAACTTCAGTCTCCCAGGGAAACCTTATCTGGTGGCGGGAGGAGGGGACATCTTAGCAAGCCTCCAGGCGTTGCTGCTAGACATGTGCAGGACCATGAGATTGGAACTGGGAAGCTGGCTAGACTTAAAATAATTTCAACGTAGCTGCACACATGGAGCATATTTCGAATTTGGTCCCAGAGCACTCTTCAAAATAGAGGATATTTTCCACATTAAGAGTGTTCAGGAAGAAATTTATGGGGTTTGGCAGTACTGAAATTAGGATGAATAAAATGAAGCTGAGTCTTGCACATCGTGGGGTACGTGGGGCTTGGGGTTTCCCTCCGGCTCCACCGTTAGTGCTTGCAGATGAACTGCTGAAGCAAACCAAATGCTTCTTCGTAGGCAGGTAGACCTAGAGTGGCTGATGCCTGATGCAGGTGTTGTGTGTCATCCAACAGCTCCTGTTCTTGGCCTTCTTCCCTAATAACTTTACACCAAGATTACAAACACTGTCGAGGAGGCTTAGCTATTCTCATTTGTTTTCTGCAAGTGCCAGGTATTTTTTCTTCCCAACGGACACGAAGCAGCAGCAGATGCAACCCTGCAGAGACCGGGAGGACCTCTGTTGCCATCGCTGCACATATGGCCGGCAGAAGCATCTGCTGCCTGGCACTAAAAGAGAGTTGTCTCTCGGGTTGTTTGGTGTGATCTTTATTACCCTGATAGCTGTTGCATGCTGTTGTGCAGTGAAGAAGCTCATTTTTCACAGCCTTGCTTGGGAGTGGACAGCTGATGCTGAAGCATGAATTGGGGTGATTCACTGGTTTTATGCCAACGCTGGCATGGCCTTGTGTAAAGCCTGAGAGCTGCCTGGACCCTATGGGCTGTTGGTGCCCATGGCCACCATCCCTCCAGGCCAGCCTCTCCTGGCTCAGGAGTTGCATAGTCCTCTTCCAGGACTTTGTCCATCGTGCTCCCTTGCTCTAGTAGAAGGTGGCGTAAATGCCGTCTCTCTAGATACCTGCAGTCAGCCACCTGAGGCTTCACTCTGCTGTTTGGTCTCACTGCTGCTCCTTTGGGTTGAGAAAACTGAAGGTGATGAGAGACAGAAGGATGCTTTCAATTTCTGGCTTGTCCTTGTGTTCTTGTTGAGCAGCGAGTCTGAATATTCTTGTTATAACCTCTAGATAGACATTAAAGAAACATGTTGCGATTTATGCCCTCCTCAGAGTTACAGATAAGATCTAAATGGCCTTGTCACAGCACCGTTTAGCTACTAGAGCCAGTATTTAAGTTGTGTTAATTCCAGCTGTTGGGCCAAAAACTCTAGAAGTGCTAGCATAATGTAAATATTTAATAGACTATTGCCATTTAAAAGATTAACAGCTCTCCAGTAACTCTTCAGATGGGCGTCGCTGGGTTGCAGTTCTCTGGTTTCCATCAAGTCAATGAATTTTAGCACTGATCTCCCTGGAAAGCTGATCTAAGCCTCTTCATCATACTCCTTAGAGTAGGCTTGGCTCTGTGCAAGTTGCTTGTGCTGCAGTCCCCCATGGCAGCCTTGCTTTTGGTTAAACCTGGGTCAACTCCAAATGAGGACAATTCAGCCAAATTTACCTTTTTATTCCCATGCAAACACATGCTGAAAAGAAAAGCAGCACTGAGAGAACAGAAGGTTGCTGCAGCAGGAATTAGCCCACTGACTCTTGATACTCCTGTGATTTCTAGGAAGATGATGAGAAGATAATCCAGGAGATTCAGAAAGAGGCTGAAGAGGAGCAAAGGAAGAAGAACGGAGGTAAGTCACAGTCTGGACCTGTGCTTTAAGATCAGACTGAGGACAACAGGAGACCACAAAGTTCCCAGCTATTGACAAGACTCTGGATTTACGCTGGATTCTTCCCACGGCCTGACTGCTTGCAGGCTTCTCCGTGCATTGCTGTGCTGCACCAAGCATCACCCAGATCTTGCTCCAGAGAGGAGTGCAAGCCATCCCCCTGTTCCTCCTGGGAACCAGTCTAGCTTTAAAGTGCTGTTGCCTGCAGGCTTCAGCTGGGACCGTGGGGAGGCACGAGGCTTGTGTCCAGCTCTCGGTTGGCGCCGGGTGTCATGGATGCACAGACCTGTCTCTTCTCCACTTGGCAAAGTAGCTGAAGGGCAGCATAACCTCTGTTTTTTGTGGAGGAGGGCACAAGGAGCTGCCCCACATCCCTGCGAAAGGAGGTGTTTCCCCCTCTTTGTGGTGTGGTATTGATGAAAGGAGCCAACCTGGAAAGCTAGTGCTGTGCTCCATGGTGTCTGGAGCACGGAAGGGGCAAGCAGTGATGCTGTAAGGAACATGCTCAGGGTGGAGGATGCCGATTGCAAATGTAAGACCACGGACCAAGCATGGTGAGTTTTTGTTTGTTGGGATGACCGGGTTCTTTTCTCTCTTCCCTCTGCAGAGAACAGCTTCAAGCGGATTGGCCCTCCTGCGGAAAAGCCCATGGAGAAAATCCAGAGAATTGAAGTCATCCCCAGACCTGTTCCTCAGAACCTCCATCAACCCCGGATGCCCCCTTATCCCTTTGTGCACCCTCCCTTCCCGCTCCCTCCTGTCCGTCCCATGTACAATAACATCCCCCTCAACATCGGCCCTATCCCTGCCCCCTACGTCCCCCCGTTACCTAACATGAGGGTGAACTATGATTTTCCCCAGATCAATGTTCAGCTGGAGCACAACTTGCCTATGCACTTTGGCCCTCAGCCTCGACACCGGTTCTGACCTGGTTCCTACAGCACTTGGCAGAGAGTCACTGCAGGGCAGAGCTACCCCAGTAACGTCACCCCCCCGTCCTGCTCCAGCCCCTCTCGGTTTAGCCAGCTGCGAGGGGACCTGCTGTGACTCGCGCGTAACCTGCGCTGCACTCCTCTCTAGAGCTTCTCTGAACCTTTGCGATCAAACATTTCAACCCAACAGGGCTTGGTGCTGCATTTCCAAGGGGTCTCTCCCTATGTTGGGCATCCAGGTATTTTGATTTGACAAAGCCTGTTCAGGCAGCTATTGGGAGGGAAAGTGAGGCTTTGTGGAGTGCAGGGATGCAGCCGTTCCTTGGGGACTTTCCAAAAGTCCTACCTTCCTGCCGGCCAGAGCAGCTGCCGCAGAGTCAAATGAGTCTTGGGGCAAGGGAAGAGAGACTTGGCCTCTGAGTAAGACCTTCAGGAGCAAGATAACCGGAGTCGGCCGCCCTAGCCTTCTGCCTGCGGAGAGGCATGAGGCTGGGCTTCCCATGTTCCCCAGCATCCCTGTAACCTGCTAGCACCTCCCAGCAGAAATAAATTGTTCAAAATCAAATCAATCTAGTGTTTTTAGCATTTCTCGCTCTCCAAGTGGAGTGAGGGGATGTAGCAGCCACCTCGTTGCTGAGATCTTGCTAGGAAGCCCGGAGCTGCGTTCTGTCTCAGGGCTTTAGCAAGTAGCAGAAGATTCGGGCACCCTGATCTTTGGCTGAACTGAACTTGCCCCCTTTGAAGGGCTCAGGTTTTTTTCCCCCAGAGGTGGGTGCCTCTTAGCTTCCAAAATGTGGCCTTTGCTTTGCCGTTCTCATCTCAATCTCCCCCTGCTTTTGGCAGCAGTCCCCAAACAGCTGGTAGAAGCACCCAGAGCCTAAGCTGCACCCTTCGTTGCAGAAACTACTTGGGCAAATACCCAGTTAGATGTGTAGACAGTGGTGTGTGATGTGTGCTGTGGCAGAAAAATTAGGAACTACCCCTGTAGTCGTGCGTGCAGGCGGCGGTGAGCCGGGAGCCCCCTTAGCTGAACCCCCTGCAACCGAATGGGCAGCCATAGCCTTGTGCTGCAGGAAGCTGGCAGCTTCTGTGGCGCTTAATAACTTCTGAAGATGTGTGTTTCAGTTTAATTGGCTTTGGAAAAGCGTGTTAAAAGGCAAACGTTGAGTATTGCTGGGCTTAGGAAGCGAGGGTTTAGGAAAAGCAAAACTTCCTTGTAAGAAGCGGAGGGTGTAGTCGCTGGGCTGCGGGAGGAGCGTTGGCACAAAGCCCTTTCCCCACAGCCCTTGGCTGTACTGTCTGGTACAGGCCCCCTCTAGAAAAGAAAATGGTTGGAATGGAAAAAAAAAAACCCTCCTCCCAGAAACACTGGGCTAGCTTTTAGCAGCCCGGTTGTGCTGTCATTCCCTGAGTGGTTTGTTCTGGGCCACATCCTGCTCTGTCCTGCTGGGAACCCGCTGGGTGCATTTCCCCTCCCGTTAATCCTCCCGGAATTTAAGCATCTAGGTGTCTTTCGGTTTTGTTTGTTTGTCAGGTAAAACTCCCTGCCTCTGCCAAAATCCTTGCTCACTGCTCCCGGCACAGCATCTCCTTGGGCGTGCGTGGGTGATGGGCGCGGGGCTGGCAGTGGGATGCTCCTGGAGGGAGGCAGCCTCCAGCGTGGCCCAGGACAGCATCTGGGGACGGGTGTCCCCACGAGGGTCTCCCAGAGGGGACTTCCATGCTTTTTGGAGCCGAGTCAGCACTTTCTCCCCTCTGGGGCATTCCCTCTGGGTTGAACATGCGTGTGTTCCAGTTCCTCAGTGCCATGGTCTCTCTAGCATTAATAACCAAGTGGTACTCCCTTGCTGCTATCGTTTGCTTTTTTAATTTTTATTTCTTTCTGGAAGTAGTCTGGGGGCTGCAGGAGCTTATCGCTTGCTGCTCAGCTGGGGTTTAGCCACATGTAAGTCCTACCTTGCACCAAGTGATTCCTGCGGTAGCCAGGAGCAGGGTGTCCCGTTGGATTTGGGGAGGGCTGGATTCACAGTGTCAGCGGGTGGTGAGAAAATGGACCCAGGTCAGAAGCAGCATGGGTGGCTTCCCTTTATGGAAAGGGAATCTTGGTTTTTTTTTTTAATAGCTGAGATTTTTCTGGGCTCCAGCGCTGGCTTGGATGAGCCCTTGAGGCTTTCTAAAGCACGTGCCTTTCTCTGGCAGGGCGGTCGTGGTTGTCCCCCAGTACCTGCCTGTGCAAAGGGGGGGTCGGGCAGCCAGGGCTCAGCTGCTGAACCGGTGGCCCAAACTACAAAGGAAACGTGACGTGTCGCACAGCACTACGTAGCTGGGAGCACGAGCAAAAAAACCGATGGTCTAATCCCATTTTTTGGTGTCTTGACATGCGCGAGTGTCAAGAACTAAGCCTTGGTGGAGGGAAGCGAGAGATGGAGCGAGAGGGATGGAGAAACGTTGGGCAGAGGTGGCGTGGAGAGGTTCGTGTCTGTGGTCCGTCCTGCTTGGGACATGAGGGTCTTCTGCTGCCGTGGTGCAGCGGTCGCGGTCCTGGAGGAGCCTGGTAGAGGTAGGGGGAGAGAGGACCGCTGTCCTCATGTCCCCTGCAAAACCGTGAGCTTATTTTTTGTCTAAGAGGAGAGAAATCGGTGCTCAGTCTGTGATGGGGAGATGCAGTGTGCCCAGCAGCCCCGAGCGATGGGCTTAGTCCTCCACCCGGTCCTGGGGCGACGCTGGGCTCCCGATGCTGCTTCTCTTCCTGAGGAAACACCCATTTCACCAAAAATTACTCTGCAGCCAAAGCGCGTCGCTGCTTCTCCCCTCCAACCTGAGAGACCTCGAGTTGTGGTTGCTGGTAGCACTTGGATCTGTGTTGATTTATTTTAAAAAAAGAAAAAATAAAAAAAAAAACACCAAAATTTCTGCACAACCACCAGAGCGATCCGTGATCTGGTCTCTAACTCCTGCACCTGTTTTCCCACCCACCCCACCATCCTTGAAACCATTTGTCCTTTAAAAGGCGACTTGGAGGTTGCTGTGCCCAGGCTGATTCCATAACAGGTACTTCTTACGGTTAATTGCAGTGTCCCACTTTACTTGCCTTAAAGGTGGAGAGAGAAACTTAGTATTTGCACTTAGCAAAACATTATATTAAAAGAAAGAAACCCTGTAAAGATGTGCATGTTCTGCAACTTTGTATAACAATAGAGGAAAATAAATAGGTGGTTTATTAAAAAAAAAAAACAAAAAACAAAAAAATATTTTTCTTTACCTTCTGGTAGTAAACTGTTCTAATATTCTGTGTGTAAAAAGTTCCTGTATTATATTGTAATTTGAATTTTTTGTAAATAAATTTGTGCACTCTGGCTTTTACCTCTGTGCTGTCGTTACAGCCGAAACCTTGTCCTTCCATCCTGACTCTGCCGCTTGGTGCTGGGGCTAATGACAGGCAGCAGCAGGGACGAGGAGGCGGCAGGGCGGTTTTGCCAGATCTCAGCCTGCGTGGTTGAAAACTCTGCCAGTTACGAGGCAAAACCCATTTGACCCTCCTGGAAAAGGCTTAATACGTTCCACATGCTCCCGAGGAAGAACTGGATGGGATAGAAAATGGTTTCCAGTCACTCCTTTAAATGGAAACCAGGATGCGTGGGGGGAAAGGATGGGGGGGGCTTTTCCCCTCTTGCAGGAGCAATGGTAAACGCAGAATCCGGCCTTAAAAGCAAAAGGAAATGTGTGTTGGCGACTGGGGGAGAGGGGAAGGTTGAGGGTCCTCCCGGCCGCGGTCCAGCGGCTCCGGAGCCCCTTCCCTGTGCCGGCAACCCCCCCTCCGCCTGCCTCCTCCCCAGTCCCGGTGTCACGGCCGGGTTTGCTCGTGCACACGCGGAATGTCACCGGCGCGATGAGTGCGTGGCGATGGGAGCTGCTCGGCGTTCCCTGCACAGCCTTAATTTTGCCCCGTTTGTGTTAAGGCACGACCATCCTTCCTTCCTTCGGCCCTTGCCGCGGTGCTTAAACCCCTGTCTGAAGTTGAAGGTCTCTCCTATACCGATTTTAGATTTTAAAAACCAAACGGGAGCCCGTCAGTGACCTGCGGGAGATGACGGGCAGCGAAGGGGCTGGCTGCTCTCGGCACGGGTGATGGAGTTGGCCCCCGGCCCCTCCGTAAGCACGCGCTGCGCCCCGTCTTCGTCGCCGAAACTGAGGTTGGCTCCAGCATCAAACCTGAGCGGGTTGGTGGAGTTTTAGGGCTGGTTTTGGCTGTCTCAGGAGGGCTGGGGGCACATCCCAGCTGCTCCGGCTGGATGTTGTGTTTTGGGCTGGGCTGGGCTGGGCTTCCCACCTCCCTCCCATCCTTACGTTTTTTGGTTTTTTTAATCTTCCCCTTCTCCATATAACCAAGCAGAGGAGGACAGGGCTTATTGCTGCACCCCACCATGCCATGTATCCAAAACCAGCATCCCATCGCTCTTCCCTCCCAGCAGGTGCCTCCCCCTCACGGCCATCGTTTGGGGGGGAAAATATCTGAACCCGAGGGGAAAAAAAGCAGCTTCTTCGCAGCTTCGCTCCCAGCTCCAAGGGCAGGAGAGCTGGTTTGCTGGCGCATCTCCCTGACCCACACATGGGGCACCCATCCTCAAAGATGCCCCTGGCCTCAGTGGCTTGGGGTGCTCCGAGCATCTCCAGAGGTGATCCAGCCTCGGCTTTAAGTGGAAATGAGCTTGTTGGTCACCATTCCCTTCCCACCAACTCATATCTGAGCTTTCTAGAGCCAGCTCAAGCTTTGTGAAGCAATTTGGCACCCAGAGGCTCCGCCACCCCAAATGCTCCATGCTCACGTTCACGCAGAACCACACACAACTGCTTGTATCCGAATGCAGGTTTTATTTTTTATTCATCTTTCTCCATTTGAAGCTATTTTTTTTAAGTTATACAAATGGCACTTACAAAAAAATAATAATAAAAAAAAAAAAAAAAACAAAACCGAAAAAACGAACAAACCCAAAACTTAAAATTTTCAGAGTGAGATGGTTTTCAGAGTCACGACACCCGATAAGAGGAGACAGGAGAGATGTTGACCTAGTGTCACACGGAAGAAGCCGGAGCGGGAGTTAACATGGTTCGAACTGCGATGGGGGAACGGGGAGGAGGCGACACGGGGACGGGGTGAAGGCCAGCGAAAAAGTGTGCGCGCCAAGTCACAGGGTCACTCAGGGCTTCATCAAGACACTCGGTCCTTCGAGGGCCAGCGCGGTCCCCGGGTGAGCCGAAACGCAGGCAGCCCCTGGATGTGAGCGCGGAGCCGAGGTAGAGTCCCAGCCGGGATCCCACTGCGCCGGCGAGGGACCCCGGCCCCGAATTTTGCCCCTGGCAGGGCGACGGGTTACTCGCTCTCCCAGCTGAGAGTTTAGCACCAAGCTCCTACGGGAGGGTTAGCCCTCCGCATGGCTTTAAGGCTGATGAGCCCCCTACCTCGCCTCTGGAGATAGAGGACGAGCCCTGTTTTGGCACGGCAGCGATGCCGCGAGCACCCTTGGCGTGGGGCGGTTTGGGGGGGGGGAGCCCGCGGAAGGGGGCGAAAAGGCTCCTTGGTGTGTTTGCAGGGAGCAAATACCAGCCCCGGGAAGGCCCCAAAGGATAAAGTGCCTTTCAACACCCTAACGAACACGTCAGCATCACCCGTTACAAACAGCGTTATACTCTAATGCAGACCTAGTACAGACAACAGCTGGTAACACAGTGCCATGGAGAGCATATATAAATAGAGACTAACAAAAATACTGTTTTGGTCTTTTTTTTTTTTTTTCTTTTTTTTTTTTTTCTTTTTTTTTTTTCCAGTAGGCTTGCGATGGCATGAGAGCCAGGCCCCAGGGGCGGCGGGACCGGGAGCTGCCCTCCTCAGGGGAGCCCGTGGGAATGGGCGCTTCCTAATTCAACATTAGGTGTTCAGTGATTTGGTTCACTGTTCCAGTATTTTATGAGAAAAAAAAAAAAAAAAAAAAGAAAAAGAAAAAAAAAACAACAAAGGTACTGAGCAAATATCACTGTGCAAAGTTTGCTAAGGAACTTTTTTCTATTCTGTAAACCAAAATCTGCAGTTTATGCTTCCAGCCACCGCCCAGGGACGTGGAGGTGGGGGGCTGCATTGGCCAGCCGGGCTCCCACGGGGACCAAAGCCCATCGGTGCTGGAGGTGGGCTGGATGAAGCCCCCCACCCCCCTG